>NC_140623.1:16535716-16563216 GCF_057382275.1 Copadichromis virginalis | reverse complement strand
ATTGTAATTTATTCAAGAAAAAGTTAATAGATTAAAATGTTTATTCTAAAGAGATGGTGCCAAATCAAATCCCCTTTTGAGATACTTTACTGTGTTCGGCGCTCTGTATGCTATATGTTTGAGCGTACAATTCAAATGTAAAAAAAGAAAGAAAAAATGGCACCGTGTAAATTTGAAGTGTTTTCATCAGGATTCAAACACCTTTCTCTGTGCGGATGATTTATTAAATCCACAGTATTCTTCAGAATTCAGCTTCAGAATTATGTAAGGCCCATTTCCCACTGGAAATTACACTACTTATAGTTGCATGCAAACAGTTCATGTCAGAGTTGTGATATTCCAGCCACATTATTAACAAATGATAACTGCTGGACCCAGAAATTTGCCAGTGTGCTCCTAATGTCAGTCCCAAGCCCAGATAAAGGGGAAGTGTTGTACCAGGAAGGACATCCATGTAAAATCTTGAGCAAATCAAACATGCGTTTCAAAAATGAGATATCTATAACAGATTGTTAACCAGAATCGGGTTAAAAACGACTGCCTCTGGTGCTGGCAGCCAACAGGATGCCAGTGAAAATGGTGTTTCTGTTGTTCAAAGAAATGAGAAAAGGAAAGGTGGGAGGCATGTTTGAAGGCAGTGAGAGAGAAGGAAAGGTGGAAGTGTAGAGGTAAGATTAAGGACACTAACTATATTGTGTGTGCAGGACACCAGGTGTAAGAGAAGCAAGAGCAGGAATACTGCAGATGGATTCTGACTGTTGGTGTAGATATGAAGTGCAGTAGGAGTAATCTTGAAGGAAGAGTATGTGAATAGGGTTGTGGAGGGAAAGAGAGTGTCATATATGATCAGATAATGTTGAATGTTGTCAGTGTGTATGCCCCACACGTTGCATTTCAATTTGAAATGCAGATGGAAGGGAAAATTATGGAAATCCATGTGGTAAACATACACTTTAAGAGGCAGGAGGAACATTGTGTGATGTGTGAGTGGAGTGGAAGAAGGTGCACCCACGTGGACTGTACTGTATGTTATGCACAAGGTGCAGTTTGAGAGCAATGGGAGTCTGCCATGTGATGTGAGGGGAGAATATAGCTAGGCAGCATCAGATGGTCGTCTGTAGGATGACTCTGGACATCAAGAAGGAAGGATTAGGATAGCTCAGCAAGGATTAAATGGTGGAAGTCGAAGGAGGAAGAATGTTGCTGAGAGTTCAGGGAGGAGTTGAGACAGGCTTTGGCTGGAAGGAAAAGTTACCAGATGACTGGGAAAGCACAGTTATAGCACTGATTGGAGCTGCCAAGAAGCAGTTTGGTGTATCCTCTGGACAGAGGAAAGAAGGTGATAAGACTTGATGGTGGAATAAGAAAATACAGGAAAGTGTTCAAAGGAAGAGGTTAGCAAAGAAAAAGTGGAATAGTCAGGAAGATGAAAGTAAGTAGACAGGAATACTTGGAGACTAGATGTATGGCAAAGAGAGGTGGAAAGAGCAAAGGAAACGGCTTAAAGTGAGCTGTATGGGAGGCTGGACACTAAGAAGGAGAAAAGGACTTGTGTCGGTTGACATATATATATGTATAATATATGTGTGTGTGTGTGTGTTTGTGTGTGTGTGTACTACATATCAAACTGGAAATCATGTGCAGTATGTGCAGTAGGTGATTAATGATGAAAATGTGCCAACGAGTGCATTCATCAGTACTTTGAGGAGTTGATGAAAGTAGAAAATGAGAGAGAAAGAGACAGAGCAGGATGGATGGAGGAACGTTACGAAATTGTGAAATGCAGAGGAGGAGGAAAGTGAGAGCACTACAGATTTGATGTTTGATTTGGGAGTGCTGATGGAGAAGTATAGAGAAGGTCAGAAAGAGTTGCACTATGTCTTTGTGGCTCTAGAGAAAGCATATGATAGAGTACTGAGAGAGGCTGTGGTGCTATTTGAGGAATTACGGTTAAGTCATTGTAATCTTTAGTGAGAGTAGAGAGCAGGTCTAAGAGAGCCTGGAGAGGTGGAGGTATGCTCTAGAGAGAAGACGAATGTAAGAGAGAGCATATTTCTCCTGTTTTGGCTTCCCTTCATTGGCTTCCTGTTAAATCCAGAATTGAATTCAAAATCCTGCTCCTCACATACAAGGTCTTAAATAATCAGGCCCCATCTTATCTTAATGACCTTGTAGTACCATATCACCCTATTAGAGCACTTCGCTCTCGCTCTGCAGGCTTACTTGTTGTTCCTAGAGTATTTAAAAGTAGAATGGGAGGCAGAGCCTTCAGTTTTCAGGCCCCTCTTCTGTGGAACCAGCTTCCAGTTTGGATTCGGGAGACAGACACTATCTCTACTTTTAAGATTAGGCTTAAAACTTTCCTTTTTGCTAAAGCATATAGTTAGGGCTGGACCAGGTGACCCTGAATCCTCCCTTAGTTATGCTGCAATAGACGTAGGCTGCCGGGGGATTCCCATGATGCATTGAGTTTTTCCTTTCCAGTCACCTTTCTCGCTCACTATGTATTAACAGACCTCTCTGCATTGAATCATATCTGTTATTAACCTCTGTCTCTCTTCCACAGCATGTCTTTATCCTGTCTTCCTTCTCTCACCCCAACCGGTCGCAGCAGATGGCCCCGCCCCTCCCTGAGCCTGGTTCTGCAGGAGGTTTCTTCCTGTTAAAAGGGAGTTTTTCCTTCCCACTGTCGCCAAAGTGCTTGCTCATAGGGGGTCATATGATTGTTGGGTTTTTCTCTGTATCTATGAAGCGCCTTGAGGTGACTTTTGTTGTGATTTGGCGCTATATAAATAAAATTGAATTGAATTAAGTCAGTGGAAAAACAGTCAGAATACATGTGTGTGAATGAGAGCGAAAGGTGAACATGCAAGGACAGGAAATACTGAAGGTAGATGACCTTCAATACTTTGGGTCAACAATTTAAACAATGGACAGTGAAGAAGAGTGTGCAAGCAGGGTGGAGCAAGTGGAGAAGAGTGTCAGGAGTGATTTGTGACAGAAGGATAGCAGCGAGAGTGGAGAAGGTTTACAAGATGGCACTGAGACCTGCTGTGATGTATGGTTTAGAGACAAATGACGAGCAGGATGAGCTGCAGCTGGCAGATGTTAAGGTTTTCATTGAGAGTAATCAGACCCAGGTTAGAAATGAGTACATCAGAGGAACAGTCTATTGAGCAGTTTGGAGACAAATTTAGAGAGACAAGGTTGAGATGGTTTATGTGCAGAAGAAGTATGGTGCTATGGACAAAGCATGATGAATATAGAGCTGCCCAGCAGGAGGACAAAATAAGATACTTTGATGGATAAATGCATTGAATAGAATAGAATAGAATAGAATTCAACTTTATTGTCATTGCACATGTGCTGGCAGAACTGAAATTTAGATATCCTATTTTTACAGTAACTGGCCAAATGATTTTGATAGTGACTCATCTCAGCTCAGGGATCCGGGAGGCATCCAAGCTTTAGGAAACCCCGGGGCAAACCTCAAAACAAACTGGAGGAATGATATATTGCATCTGCCATAATAGAGCCTCAGGATGCCCTTTTACTGCTGTTGTACTTTCTCCTTTGTTCATGTGATGCTACTTTTAAGTGCAATCTAGCTCCAGCCCCTCCGTTCGTTCCTTTATAATTCGGTGTCTTGCTGCTGCAACACACATAACCTCTTCTCATCTGATTGCTTTTCCAGCTACAAACCACCCTTAATTATAATGTAGCCGAGGTCAGACATTAGATCAGTTACTAGTCAAAGTCCTACACATAAAATAGACTTAAATTAGTGCCACATAATATATAATTAGAGCATAATTACTAGGTGGGTTGCAGTATTTTACTGTGACCTGATTTATATTTTGTTGGTATCCTATAGCAACGTGTCATATCCATATTTGTATAGAAATACTTTTTCAGATCTCCAGTTAAACCAATATTTCTATTGAGCGATGGCCATTTTGAACTTCTTGATGAAATAATGACATGGTCTTGTACTGGTCAGTGGTTTGCTTGTTTTAAGGATGGGCTGGACCTGCCTGGGCTCAGGTGGAGTTTCCTGTTCCCATTCTTCAGCCGTCTGATCTCATCAGACTCATCACCTACCTGAATTTAACGACCAGCTTCAGCATCCACACTAATGATCTTCTCCCAGTGCTAACATCCTCGTTCTCATTGTTTTCTAGAGACTTCTGTACAGTTGTAAAGCACACATCTTGCAAGACACATCCGCAGTGGCTTCCCCCGTCGTGTCTATTTCATTCTCTCCACAGTTGCCCTCCTGAGCTGCCTGAACAGTTTGGCCTAAACCAAATAAAACTTTTGAGCAGTAAACGGTTAAGTTTCTAAATTGCGCTGTTGCCGTTTATGACCTTGCCAAATAATAGCTAACTTGTTGAATTTATTCTATTGGAATAAAGTGAAAGCCATATGAGAGCTGTATGATTGCAGCAGAGCTGGGAGTATTTCCCAGCAAATACACAGTATCAGGTTAGCCTGTCCCCCTTACAGAACTTAAAATATCTGCACAGAGTGACTCACATTTATCACCAACACTTATGCTCGCCTACTGGAGAAATTCCTCAATACACAGCTGGCATGCAGATATTTTCATTTGTATGTGCATGTAATAGTGTTGCAGTGGCATGCATTTTGATAGGTATGGCACAAAGCTCGTTTATGTGTAATGAGTTCATATATTACTTCCCAGTTTAATAGAATTATACATTCACTTACTTGACTATGCCTACCATACAGTCCTTTGAGATGATAAGTGCTGGAGGAAATCAGCACATTGTCACATGGGCTGATGTTTTATTGTTAAAGCTATGAATTATTCATGCATCCTCACCAAGTTTCAAATAGAGACACGAATTGTGTTTTTACTGACAGACAAACAGGGACAGATCCTTTTCTCAAAAGCACACAAATGCCAGTGTAATATAGATCATTTATCTGTTAATTTATGTGCAGGTTTCTTCCCAATTACGTATTCATAGAATCTTGGGGCAGAGTATGCACCTGTGAGAGAAATTTGTATTGATTCTTAAATATATAAATTTTCATTCAGATGAGTGGAACGTGAAGTTTCTGTTGAAAGACTCGCAGTTATGAATTCTAATTGTGCTCGATTCATTCTTGCACGGAGGCTTTCTGTTACGCTGGGAGACACTTTCCTCTTGTGTTGACCACGGTGTGAAATATCCGTTTAGAGGTAAAAATCCGACTTGAGTCATTTTACTGTGCTGAAGGCTCTTCAGTGAAGAATTTAACTTCTGACATGCAGGGACCAGCTTTCACAATTTTCAGTTGGTTAAATCCTCTGTTCTCTAACACATACAGTGTGCAGTTTTATACACAGTCCTACATTTTCAGAGGGTTCAAATCAATCCCGTCCCGTCCTTCTGGTACAAGTTAATCTTGGTTTCATCTGTCCAAAAATCATTTTCAGGACTGTTCAGATTATTTTAAATGTTTTCTAACAAAGTCTAATTGGCCTTCTTGTTCTTGAAGGTAACCAGTGGTTTAACCTTGTTACCTCTTTGTTTCCATTAATTGAACTATATAACAAAATGAACAGTAAATATACACAATACCAATGCTGGTTTTAGTATTGATACTACAGTGATAGGAGGAAAACTTTGTTTTCAAGCCTTTAAGCTCAGTATGCAACTTAACTGTACTGTGTTAAATAAATTATTTTTTTGGGAAATGACAGTGCGCCCCAGGGTGGCAGTGGCTACAATGTAGCTTGCCATCACCAGTGTGTGAATTTGTGTGTGAATGGGTGGATGACTGGTTGTGTAAAGCGCTTTGGGGTCCTTAGGGACTAGTAAAGCAATATACAAATACAGGCCAAAAAAAATTCTGTCTCTCAGATGGAGAGCTGGGCTTGCTCTGTGCTCACTCCCTTCTGTTGCTGGGCTCCTGCTGTCACACCTGTTGCCACTTACTCATCAGCCACAGTAATTAAGGACATCGGCTTGAGCACCTACTCTCTGCCAGATTGCTGCTGTCCTTGTGGTGGTAATTATACCTTTTTTTGTTTTAATTTTTGGATTCTTTACTCTCTGTACTTGTTCATCTGCATCTATCTTTTTTTTTTTCTTTTTTTTTTTGCCTGTCCCGTTTGGCTCTTTTGCCATCAGAATTGTTGTCTAAAGGCAAAGAAAGATGCCCAACGGATTTACTTTACCAAATTGACCATCCCAGCCTTGCCGTAATGGTCCATTTGATTCACCTTTTATTGTTTATTTTATTTTCACTTACTGAATACGGGACAGACTTGACTGAGGGAAAGAAGGGGAGAAAGAAAGAGGGAAAGAGAAACAGCTGAGAAGAGGGACGGGGGAGAAGGGCAAAAAACAAAAACCAACAGAATGGGCAGAAAAAAAAAATGCATATATCGATCACCTGGATCACCTGCTGAGAAAGAAAAAAGAAAACAAACAGAAGAGAACAAGAGTAATAGAATAAACAACATCACAACGATATATGGGAATATGACAGTAAATACTAAATATTAAACATTATTGTGCAGCACATAAGATCAACAGAACACAGTGTGCTTTGAGGTAGGAGCCAAAAAGGGTGTAGTTTGTGGGTGTGATCACCCGTGTGTACACCTGTGAGCATGGACGCGCTTGTTTTTTTTAAAAGGTTCCTTCATGTAATGATCTGCTAGAGGGGGGGGGGGGCACGGCCCCGTCCTCCAGGGCATGAAGCAGGTATGGAGGAGATCAAAACTCCAGACATCCAGAGGCCCCCAGAACACAAGAGACCAAGGAAGACCAACAGAGGGGCAGCCGCGCCACTGTCCCAGAAAGAGCTGAGGAGAGTCCCAGATGAGGGCTCACTCAGCAGCCGCGGAGCAGAAGCCAGGGGGAGTTGCAGTGACGCGCCCGTGAGCTCCACCGGCAGCCAGCTGCGCCTGAGTGACCGAGCCCCAGGCCGAGAGGCCGGGGGCACCCCACCTCCAAAGGGGCCCGAGCGAGCCCCAGGCTCCAGGCCCCGATAAGCGGCCGCCAAGGAGTGAGCCGGTGTGTACCTGGATGCCCATCCCCGGACACAAGGAACCACCAACGCGCCGATGTCTGAGGGAGTCCGCCACTGGCAGGGGAAGTGGTGGTAGGGGGAGATAGGCCTCCAAACCTTGGAGGGCCTGATATGTCCCCAGAGAGGTGGCGTCTGACACCCAACCTGACATATAGACACAGACATACAGGCACACACAAATACAAACATCCATTCCCACCCTCATGCTCTCATATGCACTTACTCCACACTCAACCAACGTGGAGACAGACATAAAGAGATGCTGTACACACGATCACACTCCCCAAGCATACTCTACAAACCGGGTCTAGGTACCCTTGCCCCTGGAGGGGGGAACTGCACCCAGACCCAGGTGGTGTTACCCTTTTCCCTGCGGTGGGGGGAGGCAGACCGCCCCGACTCCGCAGCAGCAGGGAGGCCCCACACTCCAGACCGCAGTCGGACGGCCAACTCCTCCTCCTAGCCCCCCCGCTCCAGCAGGTCGCAGAGAATGGGGGTGAGAGAAGACTCCAAACCTCCCTCCACCCGCTCATTGTAGTGTTGATGCATGTGTGTTCTAAGGTGCATTTAAAACCCAGGAGGGCATGGAGCTACCTGCCAGAGAGCAGCAGGTAAGCGCATGGTCCCTCCTGCTGGCCCTCAATGTCTACGTGTATTTAACATTGAGAGGTGGGCAACGACGCCAGGGGTGGGGTGTACACCCTGATGGTAATTTGGATTCCGTGTATCGTGCCCACCCCCAAGATCCTATATGTATGTGTAATGAGAGTGTGAGTAATGTGAATGTCTAAGTTGTGGGATAAAATTGAGGCAGAGGCAGCCAGAAGGGGACAGAGGGGGGGGTAGCCTCCTCTGCACCCTGGTGACATACCCCTACTCCAAGGTCCTGCATGTGTGGGTGGTTGTGGTGGAGCGGGAAGGGGGAGGCAGCTGGAGATGGGGAGGGAAGGAAGGGAGGGGCAAGTGACCCCTCCCTGGGGCCAGCTCCCCCGCTGACCCCAGTAGGCACCCCCATACTCCGCGACCCACCAGGGAAAGGGGGCCCAGGCCCATCCAGACCGGGGTCCAGTGCAGCAGCGCCTCCCGGCCCCACAGAGCCCGGGACAGTCCACCCAACCCCACCACAGAGAAAACTGCACCCACCCCACCATCCACTCATCTTCCAGACTACATAAGACAATAAACACCCAGGCTGAGATCTTCCTCCACCTCTCCTGTATCTCCCCCTCCTGCAGAGAGAGTTCCTGAAGAGAGGAAAGTTCCTGCAAGATGTGACAATCTCCCCCACCAGTTGAAGAGCCCCCCAGGTGGCTCGATGCACCGGCGGCACCCTGCTCCAGGGCTGGGCCCCATGCACCCACCCGCCCACAACCCCGGCAACACACCAACCAGGACCCAAGCCCCCGAGGCCCGGGCCGGGCCCCAGCCCATCTGCATCTATCTACTCGTAACCACTCACCTGACTTTCAAGCTGGTCATTGTCTGCAACAGAGAAAATTCTTCTCCAACTACTTACCTGGACTCCAAAGTTTGTATTACCTGTGAAGGACGATAGTTCCACTTACCTGTCTGCCCACTGTTCACCACACACTCACCTGCTTAGCGCCTGGAACCCCTGTGGCTTGCCTTCTTACCCCCCTTGGTGCCTGTAGAACTATAATTTAACACTGCAGTGTAATATATTGACTGATGGAGAATCCCCTAACGTTTACTAACCTCTGTTCTCCTCTTTGGCAGAATTTCTTACCTGCTCCAGTCCTACTTACCTGTCCGTACACCTGTCGTTGAGCTTTGGCTCTGTGAAAAGATCCTTTTGTGTTTGCAATAAACAATCTGAAAGCTTGCCATCCATCTCTTGGTCCATCTGACAGTTTTGTTTTATAAATAGAATATATATTTTATGTAGCTGGAAGTAGTCTATTAGAACTAACTGTCCATCCACACATCCATTCTCTTCCGCTTATCCTTTTCAGGGTGGGGATATGCTGGAGCCTATCTCTGCTGTCTTAGTACCCTGCCTTTCACAAGGCAGGGTACACCCTGGACAGGTCGCCCGTCTGTCACAGAGTTCTATTAGATCTAATATTTAGATTTTGTTTGATTAAGACAAAAACTTTAAAAACAATGTCCTGCTGTTGCCTTCCCAGATAGCAAGGAAACATTGAAACAATGTTGAGTCAATATCAGGCTGTGTCATTGAATCAACGTTGAAGTGTGACGTTGACCTAACGTCACTCTTGCACCCTTTTTTAATGTTGAAACAACGTCAGGTTTTGATGTTGAATCAATGTTGAAACCTGACATTGATTCAACGTTATATTTTCTAATACTGTTGACATTGAAACAATGTCAGATTCTGATATTGAAACACTGTTGAGCTATGGTGTTGATTTTCCACCTCTTTCGCACAGTTGCTTTTTATTAAAACAACAGTTAAATCATGACTGGAAATCTACCTTTCTTTATAGGTATTTTAACCAATACTAAACTACTGCATGTTTCCATCAATACTTCAACCACCTAAACACATAATTGTACTTATGTGGACAACCTTTATCGAAAAAAAACAAATGTCTCACAATGTATCATGTCAATATTAATATCCTAAAATAAGAAAGCATTGCATGTGATGTAACAGAGAAAAAAAAATAGGTCAGTAGGCCATGTTTCGTTTGCTAAATACTTTCTTAAAAGACAGTTTCCTATTTACATTTACATGTTTCACAGAAGTTTGTAATTTTTTACTCCGGGATAAGGATGCATGATGTGCGTCCTGCACCACCCAAACGATCTGGGGCGTATCGGAGCCATTTCTGCACTGCTTGTGCAAAGACAAACTCGGACATAGAGTTTTCCCCTAACTGCTGCGTCAGGCCATCTAGGACAAAAATACACACACACACAAACAAAAAAAGTGAATTAGAGCACATGAATAAGCTCTTGTTAACTGTCTTCAGCGGGGAGAAAGTATGTAAACTCCTAGGCTGATAAACATGAAAGTCACCAGGCGTAAATCTGCAAACTGCCGCATTTGATTCCCAAAGAGCTATGAGCGGAAAAAGTGATAAGTCTTAGCATGGTGTGCCGTGTATCCTTTAAAACAAAATAAACATGGGGTCCTCAAGCTGTACAAACTACAACCCGTGGACTAAACAAGCCAAAGACCAAAGACTCCATCTCCAGATTAACCGGACATGAAAGTCTTGTTATTAAGAAAGACAAAGTAATATAGCAAAAAAACGGTAAAACTTACCAAATATGCATTTGCAGAGCGCTGTATCTTTAAATGACATTTTTTGCTTTGTCTGGTCCTTGGTTTTTTCCCTGCCCAGTTTAGTACTGAGTCCGCGGTGGACTCGCACCTCCAGTGTGGTCCCTCCAATCAAGGCAAAGCGTCTCACCTATAGACACATTTTAAGAGATGGAATTAGCGTGTCTCATGTCTTAAATGTGTATGCAAGTGCTTGTGTGTTTAATCAACAAGCCGTTGTTATGTATTTAAATCACATCTGACAGCTATTACACTTTATAGTTACAAAGTGTACATAACCTTTATATACTTACCATTGCCTTATTTGCCTCTTGTGATTGAAGAGCTGCCTCTGCATTGTTTAGCTCCTCAATGTTGTGCAAGGGCAAATCCAGAGGCAGTACCCCAGCATCTACCGATTCATTGCAGCAGGGATGGCGGATGGCTCTGACCTCCTCACGGAGTTCGTTAACAGCTCTCGTCAGGTCTGACAGCATAGTTAATAGCTTTTGTGAGGTCGCATCTGTTTAAAAAAACAATTCTAGAAAGATTAATGGCTTAAGCAGTGAGAGGCGAAAAACAAATAAATAATAAAACGCAGTTTACGTGTGGACAAAAGGTGCAAACGCAAGGTAGGTGAGCGTGCTGAGTAAAGTTAGGTGAGCGTGCTGAGTAAAGTTAGGTGAACAAACAAAGGAACCCTCAAAGCGTTAGGCTAGGTTATATAAGGGAATATAACGGAAAAGTACGAAACTAAAATGTTTTCTTTGTTGATAGACTTTGTTCGCAGTGCAATTTATTTGTTGCCGGATTGTAAGATGAAAGTAGACGCAATGTCGGGCTCCCACATTTTATCCGAAACTTTACATTAACAAGTTTGTTTTTTTACTGTTATTCAAATGCAACCGTGGAAATAACGAATAGAACAAAAGTCATTCATTCTTACCTTATACTAATCGTGGCAGGCCAGTGCAGTGCATGAACTGATGCCTTCTCCGGTCAATTCCGCTGAGAGTAAATCTAATGTCCTGCTCTACTGTACAAGACAATGGTTACCTGGAGAGATGTACCAATGTGAGAGGGGGTGCTATGGAATAGTCCAAGTGGTAGCAACTTTAATTTCCCGCTCAACCAAAAATCGATGGTTTTTCAACGTGATTGTTGTCACCTTGTCAACTATAAATAGATCAACAATCAACGATGACAGAACAACAGTGAATCAATGTTATTTCAATGTCAGTGTCAGGTTTCATCAGTATTTCAATGTTGACATTTCAATCCTGACGATTCTGATGGTTCAGAAAGAAAATCAACATCTGTTCAATGTCTCCTTGCTATCTGGGTTGGCTCCTGTTGTCACTAAAGATTGAGTACTTAATGTTTAACAGCACTTTAGCAGGAAGTTAAAAATGTCACAAAATCTCTGGAAAGTTTCAACAACACTGAAGTATCAAACAGTTATTGTAAAGGTTAACCCAACTGGCGCACATCCTAACATATGCTGTTTAGCTATTAGCTCTTACATTAGCAAACTGTTATCGTTAGCGTAGCGGCTAGGAGACTCCGGGGCGCGATGGACTATTGAGCCATGGAGAACCTGGTGGATTGGAGGCTGTGCAGAATAGTGGAGGAACCATAGCTGAGCTGACCAGAGAGTCCAGTGTGAAGAGCTAATCCGAGCAGATAAAGAGCGGACTCTGGAGCAGAGCAGCTAAATCAGGCCTGAAGAACAGAGCCAAGCCTGTAAAGAGCTGCAGAGTGAGGCAGAGCAATGCGAATGCTGGATGAGAGACAGGCTGCAGGCAGATGTGGACAAGACAATAAACTTTTCTACTTTTCCAATGTTTTTTTTTTTTAAACAGTGTTTCTTATTAAATTGTAGCAAGCACTGAGGCCCGTTTTAAAATGTGTTCAGTGACTGGTTTAATCTTTCACTCTGAGCGTTGTTTTTTATATTTTCTTATCCAAAGTTGATCTGTAACTTTTCCATTATGCTCTTGTCTACAATAATGAAATTATTTAGATGTGTCAGGTAATGTTTGTTGTACCCTTTGTTTATCAGTAGATTTTAAAATATACCTTCAGGATCTGTATTTGTCACGGCTGGCGGCGTGAGCCGTGTGGTGTAGGAGGAAAAGGACCCAAAATGCAGGCAGTTGACTGGTGATGAGAATGAAGTTTTATTTGCAGAAGTGGAGCGACTGAACAGGTAGTGAGACAAGACGAATGACTGAAAAAACCTAGACTGGGAAAACTAAATAACAAACCTAAGCAGGAAACGGGGAGCGGAGAATGCAGAGAGACGTAGTTACACCGAGAAACACAGACGATCCGACGATGAACAGAAGCCAACACACACTATAAATACACACTAGGTAATGAGATGACATGCAGGGGTGGACACAGCTGATACTAATGGACATGATGAGAGGCAGACCTACAAAGTAAAACCGGAAACACCCAGACTGTTTTGCAACAAAAACACAGGGACCTGAACGGAGCACAGAGGGGAGACACAGGTAGGGATAATAAACACGACAACCAACCCAAAGAATTAATACAGAATCAGAATAAACACCAAACACAAGATGAACCCAAAAAGAAACACAAAACGCTGGGTCAACGACCCAGGATCATGACAGTACCCCCCCCTCAAGGGCGGGCCCCAGACTGCCCAACAGAAGCACAAAAAACGGCCAAAAACAGAAAACAACCCAACCAGGGCGGGCGGCGGGGGACCAGGAAGGAGGGACAGAGCCCAGAAAGACCCAGAAGGTCAAGTTCAGGGGGCCGACCCGGAGGCCGACAGCGCAGGAGGCCAAAACAGTTCAGTTCTGGGGGCCGACCGTGTGGACGGCAACTGCGGCGACGGGCAAACAGTTCTGGGGGCCGGCCACGCAGAAGGCAGTGGCGGCGACAGAGCAGATCCGGGGGCCGGCCACGCGGAAGGCAGTGGCGGCGACAGAGCAGATCCGGGGGCCGGCCACGCGGAAGGCAGTGGCGGCGTTCAGGAGGGTGCTCAGGAGGGCGTCCACGGTGGCGGAGATGCCCAACAAGCGGCCTGGCAGATGACCGACGATGTGGAGGCGGTAGTAGGGGACCTGAAGGCTGCGTGGCCCCTGCAGCCCCAGGCGAAGCGGAAGCGGAGGCTGAAGCAGAAGCCGGACCAGGCGACGCTGATGAGGATGATGAGGATGCGGAGGCTGAAGCAGAAGCCGGACCAGGCGACGCTGATGAGGATGATGAGGATGCGGAGGCTGAAGCAGAAGCCGGACCAGGCAACGCTGATGAGGATGATGAGGATGCGGAGGCTGAAGCAGAAGCCGGACCAGGCGAGGCTGAAGCAGAAGCCGGACCAGGCGAGGCTGATGAGGACGCTGGAGCCGGACCAGGCGACCCAGATAGCAAGGAGACATTGAACAGATGTTGATTTTCCATCTGAACCATCAGAATCGTCACACAAAACCAATGTTGAAACAACATTGAAATACTGATGAAACCTGACACTGACATTGAAATAACATTGATTCACTGTTGTTCTGTCATCGTTGATTGTTGATCTATTTATAGTTGACAAGGTGACAACAATCACGTTGAAAAACCATCGATTTATGGTTGAGCGGGAAATTAAAGCTGCTACCACTTGGACTATTCCGCAGCACCCCTATCACATTGGTACATCCCTCCAGGTAACCATTGTCTTGTACAGTAGAGCGGGACATTAGATTTACTCTCAGCGGAATTGACCGGAGAAGGCATCAGTTCATGCACTGCACTGGCCTGCACCACGATTAGTATAAGGTAAGAATGAATGACTTTTGTTCTATTCGTTATTTCCACGGTTGCATTTGAATAACAGTAAAAAAAACAAAACAAACTTGTTAATGTAAAGTTTCGGATAAAATGTGGGAGCCCGAAATTGTGTCTACTTTCATCTTACAATCCGGCAACAAATAAATTGCACTGCAAACAAAGTCTATCAACAAAGAAAACATTTTAGTTTCATACTTTTCCGTTATATTCCCTTACAAAGCTAGCTTTAACGCTTCGAGGGTTCCTTTGTTCTTGCCGTCACCTCGGCGCTTGACCCAGACTTTCGCTCTGTGGTTGCTTTTTAGCATAGTACTACAAAAAATTGTAAATCTGTGATATATGATTGATAAACGTAAAGGTAACTGTATAAATGTGTTCAATGACTTTGTTACTTTTAATGATTGGAGAGCACCCGCTTCGATTCGCACTCAATTCAAACTTTACGTTGCACGCTCACCTAACTTTACGTTGCACGCTCACCTAACTTTACGCTGCACGCTCACCTAACTTGCGTTTGCACCTTTTGTCCACACGTAAACTGCGTTTAGCATTTACGTGTGGACGAGGAAGACGGAGAAAATGCAGCGTCAAAGGTGTGCGCCTATTTTGACGCCACACTGTGCGCCAAGTTTTTGTCTCGGTGCCATGAATTCCTACAATGGCAGACTTAGACAAAATACTGTTAATTTTATTATCTTCAGTGTTTAAATGCTTACATATATGGGTTTGCTTGTAATTGTTGCCTATATACATTTTAAGCTATTATTTATTATTTAGTTCAATCAATAGATCAAGTTTTGTAGTGACTATGAAATATATTGTAATTATCTGTTTCCTGTTTATCCTAGACAGGGCAAAAAAGGACTCCAAATTAAAAAAAAAGATAAAAATGAAAGACTGGTGCATTGTGCAGTTTAGCACTGGTGGTACAGAAATAGTCCCTAGATCATGGATAAATGGGGAGAAATTGTCATGGCCTCCATATCCTCCGTGAGACGCATTCAGGATCCACGACGCAGTAAAGAGGAGAGTTCATCCTGGTGCAACATGGCTCACCTATGCACCAGTCCGACTTCTAATAAGCCATGGTGGGTATCATCTGGATTGGTGTTGTATAAATGTAACAATAACAAGTTTTTCGTGTCCTAATTTATGTCTGGCCATACATTGTGTTTGTACTTCCAGACACGTTTCACGAAGCAGAACGCAGTCTTCAGAAATATCTAAGTGAACACTGTGATACGTCTGACCTTCAGTCCGAAGCTGAAACTCAGACCAGTCATAAAAGAAAGCACAAGTAAAACTTTTTTTATTTCACAAACATATCTTTGATTGCTAAGAATTTATGATCTTGTCTTTTATACATATCTGTGGTGCTTGCATACTGCAATATCACCACATAATATAGTCCAAAAAGTGGAAGCTTGTAAACTTTTTATAAATGCAAAGCCGTGTACACTTGTGCACTTCAAAAATTCCTTGTATACTGTACCTTCTTGCACATCTGTTTCCTGTGTGTGTTGTTATAAATCAAACTGTAACTTTAGGAAAAAATATTCCAAAAGCACATTTGTAATTACTTATGACCGTTTTCAACTTTTTTTCTTTAGACCAAATCCCCTGTACACATATAGTGACTCAGAGGATGATCAGCCCACAAAAAAATGGTTTCCCCAGGCCCCTCGAGTGAAAATACCAGGTAATAAAATACTGTCTAGTGTCTTTGTACATATCTGTGTGTGACACAAGGAAACTTTTGATAAGTTGTCTGTATTCTTAAATACTTAAAAAAAAAAATTATCTTTTTCTGTCAGACCTGACGAGAGCTGTTAACGACCTCCGTGAGGAGGTCAGAGCCATCCGCAATACCGGCTGCAATGAATCGGTAGATGCTGGGGTACTGCCTCTGGATTTGCCCTTGCACAACATTGAGGAGCTAAACAATGCAGAGCCAGCTCTTCAATCACAAGAGGCAAATAAGGCAATGGTAAGTATATAAAGGTTATGTACACTTTGTAACTATAAAGTGTAATAGCTGTCAGATGTGATTTAAATACATAACAACGGCTTGTTGATTAAACACACAAGCACTTGCATACACATTTAAGACATGAGACACGCTAATTCCATCTCTTAAAATGTGTCTATAGGTGAGACGCTTTGCCTTGATTGGAGCCTGACGCAGCAGTTAGGGGCAAACTATGTCCGAGTTTGTCTTTGCACAAGCAGTGCAGAAATGGCTCCGATACGCCCCAGATCGTTTGGGTGGTGCAGGACGCACATCATGCAAAAAATTACAAACTTCTGTGAATCGTATAAACGTAAATAGGAAACTGTCTTTTAATAAAGTATTTAGCAAACGAAACATGCCTATTGACCTTTTTATGTTTATTTTTTTCTCTGTTACATCACATGCAATGCTTTCTTATTTTAGGATATTAATATTGACATGATACATTGTGAGACATTTGGGTTTTTTTTTATAAAGGGTGTCCAATTTAAGGAATAAGTACAATTATGTGTTTAGGTGGTTGAAGTATTGATGGAAACATGCAGTAGTTTAGTATTGGTTAAAATACCTATAAAGAGAGGTAGATTTCCAGTCATGATTTAACTGTTGTTTTAATAAAAAGCAACTGTGCGAAAGAGGTGGAAAATCAACACCATAGCTCAACAGTGTTTCAATATCAGAATCTGACATTGTTTCAATGTCAGCAGTATTAGAAAATATAACGTTGAATCAACGTCAGGTTTCAACATTGATTCAACATCAAAACCTGACGTTGTTTCAACGTTAAAAAAGGGTGCAAGAGTGACGTTAGGTCAACGTCACACTTCAACGTTGATTCAATGACACAGCCTGATATTGACTCAACATTGTTTCAATGTTTCCTTGCTATCTGGGGAGGCTGATGAGGACGCTGGAGCCGGACCAGGCGAGGCAGAAGACACGGAGGCTGGAGCCAGACCAGGCGATGCTGAAGACACGGAGGCTGGAGCCGGACCAGGCGATGCTGAAGACACGGAGGCTGGACCAGACGAGGATGAAGCAGTGGCTGGACCAGATGAGGATGAAGCAGTGGCTGGACCAGACGAGGATGAAGCAGTGGCTGGACCAGACGAGGATGAAGCAGTGGCTGGACCAGGCGAAGCGGATGAAGCCAAAGCAGACGCTGGACCAGGCGAGGAGGATGCTGAAGCAGATGCCGGACCAGGCGAAGCTGATGACACTGATGAGGAGGCCGGACCAGGCGGAGCTGATGAAGCTGAAGCTGGACCAGGCGACGGTGTGGGTGAAGACAGGGAGGCTGGACCAGGCGAGGATGATGAGGCTGCAGCTGGCGAGGATGATGAGGCTGCAGCTGGCGAGGATGATGAGGCTGCAGCTGGCAAGGATGATGAGGCTGCAGCTGGCAGCTGGACGGGCTCCTCGGGTCCTCCAGCTGACGAGGCAGGACGCTGGACGGGCCCCTCGGGCCCCCCAGCTGACGAGTCTTGGGGCTGGACGGGCTCCTCGGGCCCTCCAGCTGACGAGTCTTGGGGCTGGACGGGCTCCTCGGGCCCCCCAGCTGACGAGTCTTGGGGCTGGACGGGCTCCTCGGGCCCCCCAGCTGACGAGTCTTGGGGCTGGACGGGCTCCTCGGGCCCTCCAGCTGACGAGGCAGGACGCTGGACGGGCCCCTCGGGCCCCCCAGCAAAAACAGTCTCAGAACCAGTGGGCACCGGAGCCCCTGGCACACACAGAACAGAACCAGCAGGTGCGGAGACCTCTGGCAGAGACGGAACAGAACCAGCAGGCCCACGGGCCTCTGGCAGGGACGCAACAGAACCAGCAGGCACACGGGCCTCTGGCAGGGACGCAACAGAACCAGCAGGCACACGGGCCTCTGGCAAACATATAGCAGACTGCAGCTGCACTGAGCAGTGACTCAGCTCACGCAGCGACAGTCCGGTGCAGTCCTCAGCTGGCTTCTTAACCTCCAGGGGTCCAGAGTCAGCTGGGGGCTGAAACCCAGCCTCTGGGGAGGCCCTGGAGTGTGTCTCAGTCTCAGAACTGGCCAGCTCTTGAGGAATGTTTCCATTGTTATTGGGTTTGTCTCTCTGCTTAGAGTAAGAAGTTGTTGAACTGTCCGTTATGGGTTGGCTTGCATGTACAGGAGGAGTAGGTGAAGGTGATGGCTGAACAGGTGGTGG
Organism: Copadichromis virginalis; assembly: GCF_057382275.1. NCBI lineage: Eukaryota > Metazoa > Chordata > Actinopteri > Cichliformes > Cichlidae > Copadichromis > Copadichromis virginalis. Next base: position 16,544,909 of record NC_140623.1, on the reverse strand, counting down.
AACTAATAGCTGACCTGCAACCTGAGCTGGTAACTGAGCTAAGGGCAAGTGAGCAGCTGATGCTGGAGACTGAGCTAACTGCTGTGCTAACAGTGGGAAAGGCGACTGCTCCTGAACGACCTGCCCTGGCTCCTTAACCTCCAGGGGTCCAGAATCAGCTGAGGAAGGTGGCTCAGCTTCTGGGGAGGCCCCGGAGGGGGTCGCAGTCCCTTGAAAAACAGGGCTAGCATCTCCAATCCTGGAGTCAGTATTAACCGTACCCTTTAAAGCATCCCTGGATTCAGAGGGTGCATGAAGAGAGCCCCTTAAATCCCTGGGACTGGAAAAAATGGTCTCCGAAACCACAGTCTTTAATTTTGCTGCTTCAGCATTAACTGAGACAGTGATATCTGATCCTGAGCCCATAGAAACTTTGGATTCAGTCTCTGGGGTAACACTTTGCAGTTCGGAGAAAGCAGAAAGACAGTCTTTACCACTCACCACAGCTGGCTGTGTCATAATCTCAGAGTCCAGCTGAGGAGAGGAGCGCTGGCGGCGCATACGCCGTTTCTTGCGGGAGGAGGATGCGGAGAAGACGACAGAGGAGGCTAGTGATGAAGGGGAAAAGGAAGCTGGCTCCTCATCGTCTGACCACATAGCCGCGAGGAAAGAGGCAGGTGTGTAGTGATCAGAGCGGGACGCGGAGGCTGAAGAATTCCTTGGCACCGGCACGGAAACAGCTCTCCGCGGTAAAGTCTGCTGCTGCGTTGCGGAGATCTCCATCGGCTGCGACTGCAGCGAGGCCTTCCGGGAATCGACGTGCTCTGACCGCTCCCGAGCCCGCCACGCCTCCTGGCCTCGGCTTAATTCTCCCATGAAATCTCCATAGCAGGAAAGCTCACGAAGGAAAGGATTTCCTTCGACGATCGCCTTAATAGCGTTTAGTCCAACAGAAATTGTCCGTGGCGCGGGTTATTCGGCTCATCAGACACTGTACGCGGAGAATATCTTCCTCACGGGCGGAGCCTGCGGGGTCCATAGTATGGTCGGATCGTGCTGTCACGGCTGGCGGCGTGAGCCGTGTGGTGTAAGAGGAAAAGGACCCAAAATGCAGGCAGTTGACTGGTGATGAGAATGAAGTTTTATTTGCAGAAGTGGAGCGACTGAACAGGTAGTGAGACAAGACGAATGACTGAAAAAACCTAGACTGGGAAAACTAAATAACAAACCTAAGCAGGAAACGGGGAGCGGAGAATGCAGAGAGACGTAGTTACACCGAGAAACACAGACGATCCGACGATGAACAGAAGCCAACACACACTATAAATACACACTAGGTAATGAGATGACATGCAGGGGTGGACACAGCTGATACTAATGGACATGATGAGAGGCAGACCTACAAAGTAAAACCGGAAACACCCAGACTGTTTTGCAACAAAAACACAGGGACCTGAACGGAGCACAGAGGGGAGACACAGGTAGGGATAATAAACACGACAACCAACCCAAAGAATTAATACAGAATCAGAATAAACACCAAACACAAGATGAACCCAAAAAGAAACACAAAACGCTGGGTCAACGACCCAGGATCATGACAGTATTGAAATTATTGAAGTTATTTGTAAAACGAATAAACTTTAATACTTATTTAGATAAATCTAACTTATATTTGGGAAAATTAGTTAAAAAATTAATGACTTTTTAGAGCTATTACTTACGTTGTTGCAGGATGGGGTAAGAAGCTTCTTTGTGGTATTGAAAATGGTGTGGAGTATTTTCCTGGTATAACATAAGATAAGATAAGATAACCTTTATTAGTCCTACACGTGGGAAATTTGTTTTGTCACAGCAGGAGGTGGACAGTGCAAAAGTTATATAGCAAAAATTAGAATACAATAAAATTAAAATACTCTACACAACTGTACAGAATAGAATAGAATAACATAAAATACTATATACAGTAGAATAAAATAGAATAAAATATACAATAGGATAAAAATAGAAGACAAATTCTATATACAACTGAGTAAAAACACAGCTTTGTCAGAAAAGAGTGTTGCACTTAGTCTTATTGCACGTGTGTGTGGGTTTGTGTGTGTTTTATCAGTTGAAGTCTGTATCACGTCTGAAATTCTGGTAATTTGACAACCCTACTGCCAATTATGACACACAAAGTACTTTTACTGCTTCTGCAAAACAGTAAAATAAGATAGATGAGATGTTTAAGCGTAGACAAACTGAAAGCACTTGCATCCACAGGCACAATGCTAATGAAATGAAGACCAGCAACAGACTTCTAATCTGAGCTTTATTCTTTAAACCTGCATGTATGTTTGTAAGCATCTTGCATAGCAAGACAAAGTATGCAGGCTACAGTTACTTGAAAAAAGTAATCAGTAACTAATTACGGATTACTTTCCCAAAAAAGTAATCCAGTTACTTTACTGATTACTTATTTTCAAAAGTAATTAATTACTTAGTTACTTTTTAAAAATACGATTTACAACCTGAATAGGTGATAAAGCGATAGATCTTTCAGCCCAGTTCTACTTTTTCTGCATAATCCATCATACAAAATGGAATCAAATGGAAAAGTTCCTTTTTAAAACTTGTTTTATTAATTTTAATCTTTTAACTTTATGCATCAGGCAAAAATTTAATTATATGCAACATTCACTGACTGGAAGAAATTTGTTTAATATTTAACCCACTCACTCTTTCAAATAGATGCAAGTCAAACACAGCAGAAAATAAATAAAGTCAAAGACTAGCGGTCTATTTGCTCTGTTTTCACCTGTAAAGCCGGTGCAGGTGTGCCGCAGCGGTCAGTTGAAGAATCCGCGAGTTTCTCTGTGAATTTCCCATTATGTCGTAGTGCGCTCGGTGCTTGCTCGGAAGTTTAGGGGGGGTTTTTTCGCTGTAAAAAGAAGTTTTCTTCCCACGCACAACGGACACTAATGTTTTTGTCACTTTTTATGGAATCAAACTTAAAGTAAGGTCAGTACTTCCACGCTTTAAACGCTGCATGCTCATAATCTCTCCGTACTCAATATATTATCCATTGTTGATCTGCACACAGCTGTTGTCACGAACTTGGCACTTACGTCACTGTCATGAGATATTCTTGCAAAAAAATCACGGTTTTAGTAACGCAGTAACGCAGCGTTCCTACGGGAAAGTAACGGTAATCTAATTACTTTTACAATAGTAATCCCTTACTTTACAAGTGGTTACAAGTAACGCGTTACTGCCCATCTCTGCTGACGACACACTAATCATAACATTTAAACACCCGTCGTGTTACCTGCTCCACTATGTCACATACACATACTCTTTTGGGAAAAAGTAGCACTGTGGCTGAGACTGCCAGTACAGTAGTTTCTGAAGTTGGAGGATTCAGTAGTTTCTGAGGCTTAAATTGGGAAGTGAAGCCTCACTTATGGTGGTTCAGTGTTTTCCCATCTGTGGAATGAGGTGCAACATCAGCACTAAGCTACCTTACTGCACACTCACAGATGATTTAACAGCCAACTCTTAAGCGCAGCCATGGATTAATAGAGTCTGACATAAAGCCTTTTCACTGGCTTTATCTGTTTCTTCTAAGCTTGGGGGAATTGAGCACTGGTTCTTTTCCCCCAGCGTGACACCAGCATCATCTGCACTGTTTCACAGTACTCTCTCTCTTTTTTTTTAACTTTACCATTTGTGCTGTGTTGGCAAGCATCTCCACTCACTATTGGCAATCATTCCCTTAAGATTTTTAGATCAAAGAAGTATTGGCTCTTCTGCTCAAATATTACCCCAAATCAGGGCCCAATTCTATGCAAAGCCTGCAGGGGTCATCTAAATCTGCAGAGGCCTGTCAGATACAAGTAAGTGGTGATGTTGTATTGGATTATGGGAGGTTTTGAAGGCTTACCTCAAAATCCAATGGTTTATAAATGTCTGCTTAAGATCACAGTTCAAAAAACAACCCCCCCCCCCCCCCCCCCCCCCCACACACACACACACACAAACAAATCTGGGGCTTTGGGGGGTTAGTTGGGACTTTAACTTTAATCTCTGTGCACCTGATGCTCAGTGTTTTTTAGACCCAGACTATTCTCCACGAGGTGACATGGAGGGAATGCACTTTCATTTAGTTCATTGAAACAACAAAATAGCTACTTAAAACAAAACAGCACTGCGAGACCCAAAAATTGAGAAGCAGAATGTTTTTTTTCAACTGTCAACTTATAAGTGGCCCCATGCTGGATCTCCCACTGGGATCTTACTTTTGAATAAAGCCATGTACTAATGGATGTAAGTTAACTGGGGTTTTCTTTTCCGAACACTGTTGGTTTCAACCTGCAGGTGACCTTCCAGAGTACAAAGTCAGTCAAAAGAACCCAGATCCATATTGAAGTTTTCACAAGAAAGCCAGCCAGCAATGGATCTGCTGTGCTCAGAATGTGAATTAAGCCACTGCACAGGAACTGGCTGAAAATACAAAGAGATTAAGTGGAGATTCTTCTGAGATGAAACAGAGGATTGTGCTTCTGCTAATTGTCTCCCTCAGGGAAAGAGACAGCTTTTATTCTGTTTTAAATCGTAGGATTCTTATGGCTGCTTCAGTGTATTTATATTTGCAAGTGAGTGATTTCCTAATGGTATCCTGCTAAATAATACATAGCAAGATTTTGCTTCACACACTGTAGTATTTGGGACCTGCAGGATTCACTCGAGCTGTACCTCTCACATACAGCTGAAGCAATTTATATGTGATGGCTGCTTGTTGCTCGTATTTAACTTTTGACATGCACGTTTAAATCCGCATTAATAATACTACTGCAAATATTTATATACATTTCTTTTAAGCCATGCCCTTGTGTCCTATTTAACCTCTTATCATCAGTTTCCTACCATCTGTTGACCTGTGAGTAATCTTTACTGCATCAGAGTTTTGCTCTGAAAATTGCTGATTTGATTTTTTTTTTTTTGACTGAGCTGGCCTTTTTCAGCGTAGTGGCAGACAATTTATCACTACATTTTGTGTGTGTGTGTGTGTGTTCTTACAGAGAAACGAGTTGATTTTGACAACAGATCCTCCTCTTTAATAATCCACACTCTGAGCCATGTTTAGATCAAAGGAAGAAATGGCAGCCATGTTTTATGTAGACACTTGTCTCACTGTGAGACGGCTGCTCTTTTTCTCTCGGGCTCCCTTTTCTGCTAGATCTTCCAGTGTTTGTGTCTAAAACGCTCAGCGGACCATTAAGTCTTATATCCAGCAGAAAAATACTGCCAGAACACGAATGACAGTGGATGATTTTCGACCTCAGCTGAATTTGCGACCAAACCTGCTCTGTGGCTTATAAATGTCTGCGGTTAAAGAAGGAAGCTTCGGGGATCATTGACAAGCTGTCACAAAAAATACAATGGAACAAGAAGGATTTCAAACCAATTACTTAGAGTATACAGTCAAGCATCTTTGGGAATCACGTATGAAATCCCCCAGACATATGCCTAATTTCGAAATATTGAAAGAAGCGTTTGCTTTGTATGCTAAGCTTGACTGCCTCTTTCGTCAAGCGGAAGAGTCCTTAATTTAATTGTAACTTCAGTGCTGTGATATTTTATGCCAAACATTAGTTTTACTCAAATTTTTAAAGCCTAAAGCCCTGATCAATTTTCTTACCAGTCATTACATGATCCTCAGTAAAAGCTGCATAATTTATGGCTACAAAATACAAAGAAATGACAGACTATTTTGCACCGTGTCAATATTTGTTTTTGGGTCTCAACAGTGTGATGATTAGAGGAAAGCAGTGGACTGGAGTGGCACAGCTCTCACAGGATTGCCAATTTAAAGCATCTGCCGCTGACCACATAAACACAGAGACACACATACAGTGATCTAAGGGAGTGGGAGTGCGTGCTCGTGTGAGAGAAAGAAGGCGAGAGAACATCAATCTTACCCAACATGATTTGCTGACTGGATGAAAGCACTCCATCTGTCTTATGCTGTTTATTGAGGGAAAATTGGTTGAATTTAGCACAGTTGTTCCACAAAGAGAGAGTGCGAGGAAAAAAAGATTAGGAGATGTCCTTGGTCAAACCTGTAGTCGAGCGAGATATTACAGCAACTGTAGGAAATCAAGAAAAATAACTTATACATCACACCTTAGGTATTACTATCAGCTATAGTGAGTGTTTTTGTGCTTTTGCTACTGCAAAACAGCATTTTAAACACAGTCTAGCTCCCCCAACATTCAGCCAGCAGGGATGTAAAATCTTTAAAAAGAGAAAACATACCAGTGGATGCACCAAAGACAGTCTGGCATCTTGTGCACAGACACTTCAATGAGGATACAAGAAAGTGGTTTGAGCCACTGACCTTCCATGTCATGGAAGACCTGCACTACAACCTGAACCATAATTATAACTGACAGACAGAAACCCATACAGACAGACATGTTATGCTATGCAAAAGTCTTGAGCCAACCCTCCTTCCTTTATATTTTCCGAGGAAAATGGACAATAGGCGTAGAGGTTTATTGAAATGAGCAAACATAAATGGAAATACAGCATATAAGGCATTTGTACAATTGAGTTATGTAGGGGAGACCGGGGATAGTTGTAACGTGGGTCAGTTGTAACACTTCCAATTTCTCCAATCAGGGCTAAGTTTCAAATGATGTGACTCATCCTGTGCATGCCCAACTCAGTTCTGCTATCACATGTGAAAAATCAGCACATTTTGTCAAACACAGACAATTTAACACGAAAAAAAGTAATTTGTATGCCAAAAAGTAAGTTTTTCTACTTTATTTCAATTTCTAATAGCATTATCTGCTTTGCAGTTAAACTCATCAAACTTGAATTATGTTATTTGTATGTCTATGGGGATATATTCTGTGTAGGTCTTTAGTGCTAATGTTTTAGCCGTTGGCTGTAATGTTAGCTAGTTCATGGCTATAGGAGTCTGGGTCAGTTGTAACAGCAACAGTCTGGGTTAGTTGTAACAATAATGCAGATGTTACAACTTACCACACTATTACTTTAACTTATATTAAACAAGTTGGGGCAACGACATCAGCAGAGAGAGGTTCACTGGTCGCATTTGTATATGCGGTTAAGGCCATTGGCAACACAATTCCTCCACTGTTTGTGTTCCCACACATACATTATGCAGACCACTGTGTCAGAGATGGACCAGTAGGAAGTTTTGGTAGTGGAACTAAATCAGGATGGGTGCAAGAAACAGATTTCCTCATCTTTCTGAAGCACTTTGCAAACCACACCAAGGTAAGCCAGGATAAAAAGTAATGGAATTGCGATGCTGGTGAACAACTACATTTTTCAGCTTCATTGTTATGTTCAAAATTGGTGCAAGAGTTGTAGGTTATAATGCCCACTGAGCCAATGAGGCCAAACTCAAGGAAGACCAACCAAAATTAATGAAATATTCAGTTGCAGAAAATTCCATAATTTGTCTTTTTTGGGGGGTTGGAATATGTTCAAAAGTTAGATTTCTGCATTCTGTCACACACACACACAGCTACATAAATGGATGTAAGTGCGTTCATGTGTTGAATAAACAAAGATTACATGTTAATATTTTGTTAGTACCCTTATTTCATTGTGTTACATTCTACCCCAGGATATGTTACAACTAACCCAGACTATGGGGTTAATTGTAACATTTCACTCTTTGTGTTTGAGACCATATCATGCAATGGGTAATTGTGCTGCAGAGAAAATAGCTGCACTATTTAATAGCCGAGACATGTAAATACTTTGCATTACATTTTGAACCCACTACCTTAAAAGAGCTCCAATTTACAGACAGAAATGTCAAAAATGTTACAACTATCCCCGGTCTCCCCTACTTTTCAATGCTCTAGTGATTCACAGGTAAAAAAAAGCATTTTTCTGAAAAATGGTCAGGAACATGGACTGGACTGAAAACGAGTGAGCTTATAAGGCTACGTTCACACTGCAGGCGAAAGCGCATCAAATCCGATTTTTTTGACCCTATGCGACCCATATCCGATCATGGTATGACAGTGTGAACGGCACAAATCCGATATTTTCAAATCCGATCTGGGTCACTTTCGTATGTGGTACTGAATCCGATACATATCCGATGTTTTAGAAAGCGACTGCTGTTTGAACGGTCATGTCGCATTAAATCTGTCTTTTGCGTCACTGACACAAGACAGACGCCAATTATCAGCGCCAGAGAAGACATCGCGAACACTTCCTGGCCATCAGTGTAGATGTTAGTGAAACTGTTGGGAAGACAACGTTGGAGAAACGTGAGCATGTTATTTGTACTGTATAATCTGCAGATTCTGACAGAAATCTGCAACTAGAGAGGAGAGGAGCGGTTTTAGAGAGGAGCGGTGCTTCAAAGGATATATCCTTTGAAGCACCGCTCCTCTCTAAAACAGCAATAAGGATCATTATTAGGTTATTTACATTATTATGTAAATAACAAAATAACTTCAAGCAAAAATTGGGAAACGTAAAGTCCGAAGTCTTTATATTAAGGGCCATCAGTCAAACAATATTGTTTGCTCTGGGTCTAAACAGAGCGCGTCGTGTGTGACGTCTTCTTTTGCACATGCGGGCTGCTTTGAGGGTTCACACTAGAGCGCGTTTGCTTTTGATTTGTAGCGTGAACAAGCAGACAAAAAAATCGGATTTGATCAAAAAATCGGAATTGAGCATTAAGACCTGCAGTGTGAACGTAGCTTAAGTGGTTTGCTCCTTGCAGTGAACCCTGTGTTTTACTTTCATGCAGTCTTCTCTTCATGTAGACTTGGATATCAATACGCCTGAGTGTTGTTCACTTGGTTGGCTGTTGTGAAGGGGGTTCCCTGCACGATGGAAATGATTCTGTGATCATCAACCACTGTTGTCTTCTGTGGACGTCCTGGTCTTTTTCTGTTGCTGAGTTCACCAGTGCTTTCTTCCTTTCTTTCTCAGGATGTACCAAACTGTAAATTTTGCCACTTCTACCAGTGAAGCAATTTCTTGGATGTTTTTTTCTTCTTCTGTTTTTACATCTTAAGGATGGCTTGTTTCACCTACATGGAGAGCTCCTTTGACCGCATGTTGTCTGACATGCGGTCAAAGACAGTAAAATCTTTCAAATGCAAGCGCTACACCTCAAATCAACTCCAGGACTTTTTTTCTGCTTAATTGATAATGATATAATGAA
>NC_140623.1:13053216-13578216 GCF_057382275.1 Copadichromis virginalis | reverse complement strand
AAGAAGAGTGAGCATGATTATTGCAGATGACTGCAAGGCAAGTTTTCTGTATGTTTCCATGTAAAATTGGATAAATGTGTTGATGGTACCTGTCCGTTAATGGAGAATTCCCGCTCTCTCTCCGCAGGTCCATAGCGGTCATCATATTCTTCCTCATACTCATACTCGTTCACGTGGTGGTAGTTTGTCGTGTTGTCGTAGTCTTCGTACTCTATGATCTATCCGACAGACACGCGCAGATACAAACGGTGAAGGACAGAAAAAAGCAGATGGAGCACAAAGAGACACAGCAGGTCTGAGCTTGTGATGCTGTTCATGCTGCACAATCTCACCTCGTACTCTGTGACGTTTGGACTGGCAGTCACCGTGGAAACATAGGAGTCATCATAGAGGTCGCTGAAGTCAAACTCTTCGTACTCTTCGACCACGTGTTTCTTTGGCGGTCTCTCCACCTAAAGCGTACAATAGAATCAAAATAGATAAAACATTTGAGGCCTTTTAGGACATAACGGATGTTTAAACTTCCTCTCCCAGCCTGTCACGACAACTCTAAAAAAGGTGCAGCGTACTCCAGTTTTTTAGTGGTGCCCTAATTCCATGTGTTCTATTGGCTTCCTGGTTGCATTTCTAGTGGTGCTACATTAAAAACAAACTGAACCCAGTAAAACAGGATTCTTTCCGTGTGTTTTGAACTTGAAGCCAATGGGAAGAGGAAGAGGATTTGAAGCCTTTCCCAGAAGTGTGGTCCGTTGGCAGACGGACCCTGGCGAGCTACTCTGAACCACAAGAGCCATGTAATGTGCTTCACTACAAGCACAGGAAGAAACAGAGAAGGAGATAAAATGTAAGAGTGGGAGAACTGGTAGCATTTATGACTTTATTTTAAGATACAAGGGAAATAAACAGCCCTGTGGTGCTTCTCAAAATGCAGCTACAATAAGAGGCATGAGTGCGTGTGTGGGAGAAAAAAATTTATTACAGACTGGCAACTAAAACAGCGTGAGCTAATGATCTTTCCCTCCACACAGTGAACATATTTTCATAGCTTTTAATTTATGACACCTAGAGGATTTCAGAGAAGAGAAATATGACCAGCATAGTGTAATTAAACCATTCGTCTTTTTCGTCTAAAATGCTCATAAATACTGGTAAAAGTTTCCCTGCCGCTTGTAACCTTGGGGGGACACCTTTAATTTTAAAATGACAGAGCAGATTTACAGCATTCAACACCTGAGATGCCTCACGGTTGTGTGTGCCTGTGAAACTCGCCGCTCATTTCCCTTCCTTCTCTCTGACTCACCGTTAAGGAGGACTTACCTCTTCGGCCTTTGTTAATATGCTGTTGTAGGGTAAAGGTTTGTCACAGTCTGGGATGTAGTCCTGACAGTACGTCTCCGCTGCTCTGGGGTCGTCGATGATCAGTAGCTGCTGGATGTCTCCCTGTGTCCCAGAAACACACACCAAGCTGAACTCGGAAAAGTCTGTGACTCCACTTTAGCTGTCAGGAATGCACGTTAAGGATGCCATTACTTGTAATCACTGAAAAATATCAGTGGCCCATCCACGTGTCTGTAACATCTCTATCTTCTGTGTTCATTTAGACGGATCAAAGTGACTTAACGGGCTGTTTTTATCGCCGCTCCGCACGTAATCGTCTCCAGAGCTTCAGTCTCAAATGGAGCCAGTTAAGACAGACACAAGCTCTTTCTTCTTCTCTCTGTTTTACACATGTACACACACATTAACGGATGGCGAGTCCAAGCCAAACACGCCTGGGAGTTGTTCACTTAAGCAGCTGGACCACCTGACAAAGCAAAGGTTACAGTTTGCACATTATGCATCTATGTCAAAACGACCGCAGATGCTTTTAAAGTGTGCACAGATTTGTTTATTTTAATGGCTTATTCGTCTTTTGCAATATCCACAAATATTAATAAATACACCAGTAAATAATATTAAGAAAATACGCTGTTCAAGAACTTAAACTGCACTGCATCCACCCACACAACCACTGGAGGGCGATGCAACTGGGAAAAGGCTCGATTCATTTCTCACTATTTGACTGACAAATCAAACAAGCGGCAACAAGCAGAGACACCTCCTCACCGCACACAAAGACCTTATTGTGGGTCCTAATCGTTTGTTTGGTTTTTTTTGCATGTTTTTATAGTTTTTATCAAAGACAAATGAGCTTCTGGCTTTACTAAATACACTGGAAAAAAACCCAAAAAGACATTTCCATGGTGACCCTGAGAGCTCAAATGCACTGCAACTTGAGAAAAGAAAAATGCTGCAAAAGCACGCAAAACATATCTGAAGATGAATAAAACATAATGGAAGTAGGAAATCTCACTAAACGCAACTGAGTAAGGAATTGATTCAACCTCCACTGTTTCTTGTGCTTTTGCAGCATTTTCCTATTTGTTGGTGGGGGTTTTTAAGTTGCGGTGAGTTTGGCCTCTATGGGCCACCGTACATCACAATTAGCAATGACCTTCGCCACGGCTCACTTGACATGTCACTTGTAACCCCCTCCGTGTCACCGATCTACCTCAAACACATCTTCATCCAGCAGCCGTGTTCCAAACACGGTAACACCCTCAGTGCTGACGTGGGGGTCGTGACCTCTGAGCAGGTCAAGGGTGTTCAGCTTCTCACAGTCCAGGTAGAGAGTCACTGACTGCCCATCCACACTGTAGGCTATTCTGTGCCAACTAGTAACAAAGAGAGAAGAAAGTTACTCTATCCAAAGCTCCTGCTGGTTGAGAAGGTGTGCCTGTAAGCACAGAGAAAGATCTGAGCATATTTTCAATTCAATTCAATTCAATTTTATTTATATAGCACAAAATCACAACAACAGTCACCTCAAGGCGCTTTATATTGTAAGGTAGACCCTGCAATACAGACAAAAAACCCAACAATCATACGACCCCCTATGAGCAAGCACTTTGGCGACAGTGGGAAGGAAAAACTCCCTTTTAACAGGAAGAAACTTCGAGCAGAACCAGGCTCAGGGAGGGGCGGCATCTGCTGTGACCAGTTTGGGTGAGAGAAGGAAGAATGAAGCCTAAACAGTAACAGATTCACATATGATGTTTTTACTAACATTAATAGTCTCTTTTTCCCCCTCATATTAATACTACTAAATGCTTCTTAAAAATTCTACTCCTCTGTTCATTGTTAGGTTCTTCTCTCCTGGGACTAAAGACGAAAAGCACATGCACATGCATGTATTACCACACGTTATCTGCATTAAACAAATGAATAAAGAAAGAAATAAGAACACAGAATCGTCATCATGGGTGGCTGTGTATGTGTGTAGTTACCCACTTGCCATCAGCCAGGTTGACCTTCCTAAAAGTGGGGTAAAGGTCTGGAGGGGGTTGGCCCTCATGGTCCTCATACAGGAATACAGGAGAACGGCCGATCTCTATGCCCAGCTGCTGTGTGCCCTGACAGATGCAGACACAGAGACCAGAAGGAAAACATGTCATGTTCATGAAATGATCATAAGAAAGAAAGACCTCCAAGATTTCCTTATATTTGATATGCACACAGGAATGCATGGATTTGTTTCCTGCAGCCATCATAGGATGCAACCAACCAGAAAAAAGCAGGTTTTAGGTTTGGGGCCTTTTTATTTTTGTAACTGCAGCATAAAAATCTGCTGGAGAGAGCTAATGTGCTCACATTCTTCCAGCTAGCATAAACTCACTTAAATTAGATTAGTCCAAAATTATAATTTTGACAAAAATGATCTTTATCAGAGATGACCAAACTCCCATTCTGATGACAAGCTGTGTTTCAGGTGCAGGTTGCAGTGCCAGTGCAGATCCAGTGTTTCATATATTAGTATGGTGACATAACTTCATTATAAAATGTATCGTGGACACAGTCAAAAATGCAGACAGATGAGGTTCAGTGGTGCATGTGTGATGCATACCTGTGAGTCATACAGGGAAAGGAGAAAGACCTGTGAGCTTTTCAGAGCTCTAACTGTTGTCACCACTGAGAAATTCACAGGGAATGGAGAATCTGGGAAGAAAGCACGAAAAAGAAAATATATATATATAAAAAAAAACCAGATTCATTTTCATTTCTTCTGCCAAGCAAGTCTACAGACTCGTACCAAAACTCACCAGGGAAAAATTGCATGGTGGGAGCACTCAGCTGAATCTTCTTATTGATTTTAAAGGAGAGGTCTGGCTCCTCTCTCCCCTCTCTGCTGATGCACAGCCCTGCCTCTAACGACACGCCCTCCATGTCCTCCGATACCTCCAGGACCTTCAGGACATCGACAGGAGCGACTGCCAAAAGACAAGAGCGCTGAGTGGGTTTGATTATGGCCTGAATTTTCAAGTATTTGTCAAGTCAGCCTAGCCAGCATCTAAATTACAGCTCTTTCAGACTCAAAAGTGACACTCTTATGATGCATGCTTTTTACCATAATCGCACACCGGCATGCACAGCAGTGTGCTCTGCTGCCAGCGTCGAGTGGCAGACGTTTGACACGGTCAAAAGTCATGTGGGAAAACGGGAAAATGTATGCATAGCAACTCCCTCTTTCATTTTCTAAGACTGCAGTTGCTGCCATGCTCATGCAATACATGCTCATCATTGGTGTTCCTTCTCTCATTAACCCCACTGAGCAGACAGACAGTAACCAACCAATTAAAAACAAAGAAGTTCCTCAGCAGTTAATTGAAAATCAAACTGAAAACCTTGTGTTCAATGTGTTCAATTGCTGTTATGTGTGTCACATAACAGCAATTGTTATGTCTGTCTCCTCTAAAGTTTGTGGGGTGATGTTGGCACAACATATAAGCAACCCGATCGAGACAGAGAGAGCACATCCCCCCGTCATCGTTAAACTCTCTCTTGTTTGTTGCAGAGGCTCTGTGCACAAAAAAGTTATACCAGACTGCAACAATGAATACACACGTGTTGATAGTGACCTACTCTGCTGTTGTGCAAAAAAAAAAACAACCAAACACTCCATGTAAGAGACAACTGGAATATGCTCAGAGTTGAGGTTTAAGTAAAAATGCGTAACATATGCACTCACAGACATTCAGATTCTTTTGCGTGATAGCTGCAGAGCTCTGGGAGGACACTAAGCCAAGAAAGATGTGATATAAAAGACGAGGCTGGGCGGATTGGGCGGGTTGGAGGGAAGGGGGGGTCGGCGGAGAAATGTGCAACATATTGGAAGTAGGGAGATGAGAGGGGAAAATAGGAGAAATAATAGATGGTAGGGGAGAGGAGGGCATGCCTCTACTGGTGTGGCTCCTTTTCACACGTATTCTGAGGCTTACGTAAACCCTCCATCTGCCACGCACCTTAACCCAATCACCCTCCCAACACACACACACACAGGCATGTGCATGCACACAAGAGGTTGGCATAATGTCTGAGTCTGAGTGCCAGATGTATTTGTTGCCTCTCTCTTCTTTTTTCTTTTTTTCTCGGTTTGTCCGTCTGCTTTGTCTGCCAGGCTGCCTGCTAGCACTCTGTCAGCTTGTAATTCAGTCTTCCTGCCTGGCATTGTATCATTTACAGATACAAGTCCATGCTATTAAAACATGCCAGTGATTTTTTTTTGTCCCTTTAACTGGCTGAGGAAATGACATCTTGATTACTTGTTCTGTGTTTAGTCCTCTGACTGGTAACCGAAGCGTCAGAGCTGGTGATATCATGCCTTTTGTTTAAAGTGAGCAGAAAACAAAAACAAACAAGAAAACTACAAAAAAAAACTTCCATGTAAGGGAGTTTACAGTCAGTGTGAGTACTTTGTCACTGTCTTGGTATTTTGTTTTGTTCTGCAACTCTGTGTTTTTAGTTCCCTTATTTCCCCTGTGCTGTGTGTCCCCCTGTGCCCCCTCTTTATGTCAGTCCTCATGCTTTAGTATCTTCATGTTTCAGCATCATATATCTTTTCATTTCTTCCTGTTTTACTATGTTTGTCTTTCCTCACGTCTTGATTTGCTTTTACTTCCTGTTCCAGTTTCCCTCTTGTGTGACTGTCTGCTTTGCCATCCTCGTTTTCACCTGTTGCTGATTACCTTCTCCTGTGCCTTATTCCCCCTCCTGTCACTGCATAGACCGCCTGTTTATGACCCTCAGCTTGACATTGGTTTTTGTTCTTCCTTTGTGACTTTGTTTATCTATGAGATCTTTTTGCCACTATCCATCCATCCATCCATCCATCCATCTTCATCCGTTTTATCCGAGGCCGGGTCGCGGGGGTAGCAGCCTAAGCAAAGAGGCCCAGACCTCCCTCTCCCCAGCCACCTCCTCCAGCTTATCCGGGGGAACTCCAAGGCGTTCCCAGGCCAGCTGAGAGATATAATCTCTCCAGCGTGTCCTGGGTCTGCCCTGGGGCCTCCTCCCGGTGGGACATGCCCGGAACACCTCACCTAGGAGGCACCCAGGAGGCATCCAGGAGGCATCCTTGTCAGATGCCCGAACCACCTCAGCTGGCTCCTTTCAATGTGGAGCAGCAGCTGCTCTACTCTGAGCCCCTCCCGGATGGCCGAACTTCTCACCCTATCTCTAAGGGAGAGGCCAGCCACCCTTCGGAGGAAGCTCATTTCTGCCGCTTGTATCCGCGATCTCGTTCTTTCGGTCACTACCCACAGCTCGTGGCCATAGGTGAGGGTAGGGATGTAGATCGACCGGTAAATTGAGAGCTTCGCTTTTACACTCAGCTCCCTCTTCACCACGATGGACCAGTGCAGCGTCCGCATCACTGCGGCCGCAGCACCAATCCGTCTGTCGATCTCCAGCTCCCTTCTCCCATCACTCGCGAACAAGACCCCGAGATACTTGAACTCCTCCACTTGGGGCAGGAACTCATCCCCGACCCGGAGTGGACACTCCACCCATGGAGAACCATGGCCTCAGATTTGGAGGTGCTGATCCTCATTCCCGCTGCTTCACACTCGGCTGCGAACCGTTCCAGTGCAAGCTGGAGGCCCTCACCCGATGAAGCCAACAGAACCACATCATCCGCAAAAAGCAGAGATGAGATTCTGAGGCCACCAAAGTGAAAGCCCTCTGCCACTTGGCTGCACCTAGAAATCCTGTCCATAAAAATTATGAACAGAACCGGTGACAAAGGGCAGCCCTGGTGGAGCCCATCACCCACCTGGAACGAGTCCGACTTATTGCCGGCAATGCGAACCAAGCTCTTGCAATGGTTGTATAGGGATCGAATGGCCTGTAGCAATGGGCCAGACACCCCATACTCCCGCAACACCTCCCACAGGACACCCCGAGGGACACGGTCGAATGCCTTCTCCAAGTCCACAAAACACATGGTTGGGCAAACTCCTATGCACCCTCAAGTATCCTGGAGAGGATAAAGAGCTGGTCCAGTGTTCCGCGACCAGGACGAAAACCGCATTGTTCCTCCTGTATCCGAGGTTCGACTACCGGACGAACTCTCCTTTCCAGCACCCTGGCATAGACTTTCCCTGGGAGGCTGAGTGTGATCTCCCTGTAGTTGGAACACACCCTCCGGTCCCCCTTCTTAAAGATGGGGACCACCACCCTGGTCTGCCAGTCCAAGGGTACTGCCCCAGATCTCCATGCAACATTGTAGAGGCGTGTCAACCAGGACAGCCCTACAACGTCCAGAGCCTTCAGGAACTCGGGGAGGACCTCATCAACACCAGGGGCTCTGCCACCAAGGAGTTGTTTAACTGCCTCAGTGACCTCGCCCGCGGAAATTGGCGGGTCATTCCCCTCATCCCCAGACTCTTCTTCCTCCTCGGAAGATGTGTCAGTGGGATTAAGGAGGTCCTCGAAGTATTCCTTCCACCGCCTGACAATTTTCTCAGTCGACATCAGCAGCGCTCCGTCAGCACTATACACAGTGCAGGTAGAGCACCGCTTTCCCCTCCTGAGACGCCTGATGGTTTGCCAGAATCTCTTCGAGGCAGTCCGAAAGTCTTTTTCCATGGCCTCTCCAAATTCCTCCCACACCCGAGTTTTTGCTTCAGCCACTGCCCGAGCCGCATTCCGCTTGGCCTGTCGATACCTGTCGGCTGCCTCGGGAGTCCCACAGGCTAACCAAGCCTGATAGGACTCCTTCTTCAGCCTGGTGGCTCCGTTCTCCTCTGGTGTCCACCATTTGGTTTGGGGATTACCACCACGACAGGCACCAACCACCTTATGGCCACAGCTCAATGCAGCAGCTTTGGAAATGCTGAACATGATCCATTCGGACTCAATGTCCCCAGTCTCCCTCGGAATGCTGTTGAAGTTCTGCCGGAGGTGTGCGTTGAAGATCTCGTGGACTGGGGCCTCTGCTAGACGTTCCCAGCACACCCTCACTACGCGTTTAGGTGCACCGGGTTTGTCCAGCGTCCTCCCCCGCCACCTGATCCAACTCACCACCAGGTGGTGATCAGTTGACAGCTCAGCCCCTCTCTTTACCCGAGTGTCCAGAACACGTGCACTTATGGACACTCTTATGTTCGAACAAGGTGTTCGTTATGGCCTAACTGTGATTTGCACAGAATTCCAATAACAAAACACCGCTCGGGTTCAGATCAGGGAGGCCGTTCCTCCCAATCACGCCCCTCCAGGTCGTTACTCACGTGAACCCATTGAAGTCTCCCAGCAGGACAACAGAGTCTCCAGTCTCCTGCGGGAGGATGGGCCCATGTCTCCTCTTTGGGCTGTGCCCGGCCAAGCCCCATGGACTAAGGCCCGGCCACCAGATGCTCGCCCTCGGGCACCCTCCCCAGGCCTGGCTCCAGGGAGGGGCCCCGGTAACCCTATCCCGGCAGGGTAAACTGTTCCCTCGATGTTCTCTTCATAAGGGTCTTCTGAATCGCTCTTTGTCTTTTTGCCACTAATCGAATAAATTGAATGTTATTGTTATTTAATTCCTTGTGTCCTATTTTTGGGTCCTCGCGTCTTCAACATACCTTGCCAATACTAAAATGTTGAGTTTTTGGTTGAGACTACTCATTTGGTTCACTGGTACAATTTGAATTTGAACTGGAAATCTGGTGGTTCCAGATGTGTGCAGATGTGTTGCTCGTTTGCAAACTGAGGTGAGCTGAAATTGCGATCCTTTACTGTTTCTGCCCTCATCTAACCACACGTTGAATCCTAGCATTTACCATTTATGGAAACATCTGTAAAAACTGATAATGCACTGACAGTACAATGACAGTAAATTACATTTTCTGCTTTTTACTGGAATATTTCCATTAAAATGTTTCCAGCATCCAACCAGAAGACTCCACGGCAGATCTTGGATATGCTGAAGAGATTATTTCTGAAGAGATTATCAGCAGAGGGAGGTCTGGATTGCCTTGCTCATGCTGTTGTCCCAGTGGCCAAATGTTAATGTTAGAAAATGGATGGATGATTGCATTTGAAATAAAAACTTATAAACCATCTGCAAAATAAAAATATACCTATAAAACTATCCTCTACCTGTATAGCAGTGGTGTTAAGCTTAGTTTGAATAAAGGTCACCCCATCATATGAGACATACTGTATGAATGTTATTGTCATGCTTTATTGCATAGGCTTGTACACTTGCATGAAAAGCCCTCAACCTGTCAACAAAAAGGTGCTGTGCCATTATACCATTTATCCATAAAGATAATGCATTCTGATTACAGCTCTAAAATGAAACTTCTCCACAGCCAACTCACAAGTCTGTTAGATCATCAAGTTTGAATATGACAGCTGGTAGTTGCATGCTAACAAAACCAAACAAATCCTGATGCAAAAGCAAAGTGATGAATATTTAATCGTGTTTCTGCACACTCTTTTTTTATTGCTCAGCCGTGAAATTGTATTCAAATTTTTCAAATTAATTTTACAGTTTCTAACAGCCACTTAGCCTTTTCCTCTGTTTTGATGAAAATTGCTCTTACAGCTCCATCATTTTGGGATCTGGCTTGAAGAAGCGCACTCTGCTGTAGTCGACTGGCACTTTGTGATGCCTTTGTGTGCAGTTTTCAAGTGACGGTGCAAATTATCCTTGAAAACAGTGATTGTCTTGTGGCAAATGAATGCACAGGCCTCTGAAATTGTTCACCTTCAGGATCAACTTCCCTTTGCAGTGTGGATGCGCTTTCTTTTATGTCTGGTGTGTGCACGTGATGCAAAACCATACACACAACACCTAATTTGCAGAGGGCCAGATTTGGCCCACAGGCCCTTAGACTCACATATGTACTAAAAAGGTCAACACTATATAAAACTGTTTTATTACTCTGCTCCAATGTTAGCATGCTTTACTTACAGATAAAGATTGGTTGCAAGGTAGCTCTTGTTGTGCACACAGGCTAGAATGATAGACTTAAGGGATGACACTGACACCTATAAGCAGGCAGAGGGGTTTCAGTCATACATCAGCAGCACTGACATCTGAATGCAGCTGAGGACAAGACACGACATGGAGAGTTTGCTTTTACTCTATATGCACTTAGCTAATGTCAGCTAATGTTTCCATATGCTCTTGATGTGTGAGTGTGTATGGGTTCAAAGCAACATCTGCAGATACACACACACACACACACACAGACAAACAGTCACATCGTACCTATACTGTGCTGTACATACAAAAGGAGATGTTCTGCTCTCCATCGGGTTCTGCTGTTATCCTCAGGCGCTAAGCTGTGGTGTGAGGGGCACCGTGAGCAACAAGCACATACATGCAGAGTATGTCAAGTGTAAGCCTCCACAAAAAGCAAAAAGATTGTGGTTTGAACAGAAAGACAAAACAGCAGAATGCTCTTTACTGTATAAAAATGTTCTTTACTGTACTCAAACTAATCAGGGGATTCAGGTGCCGGAAGTCAAAAACCTTCCAACACAGCTTAGAAATGAAAATCAGTGCTGTGGAGGAGTCAAAGGGTCATATTAATGCTAAATACAGTTAATATTCACTTAAATGTATCTAATTTAATTTATCCAGTTACTTTAAATAAAACAAAAAAGGTCAAAAGGTCAGTGCTAGAAAGCGGCACTTTTGAGTGTACCTCCAACAGGCGCACACGTATATATGCTTTCTGATTCGCTGCCGCTCACAAACAAAAGGTTTAACCAGCTTCTTTGCAAACAGCCAGACCCAGAGATCTCATTTTAATGATGTCACACACGGCCAAGAGTGGAAGTAACAGTCTGAAGTCTGATCTTCTGTCTCACACTGATTCCTTGAACATACAGTAGACCAGCGATGTCAGACTCATTTTATATCACGGAGCAAACACAGCTCACTTTAATCTCAAGAGGGCCAGACCAGTGAAACTCCAACACGCCTACTACACATGTCATTCCTGAGATATCTTGACTATAAGAAGAGGGTACGGTTTCAGCATCATATCTCAGATAAAGAAATCTTTCAGCATGGCTTTTTGAGCTTAAACTGTAAGAAATGAAAAACTTTATCTACACGGGTGGATGACTGGATGAACACAAGTTAGACTGCAGCACTAAAGCCAGACGCAAACAACACACCAACAACTAAATTGGCACCATGTTGGAAAGACTATGGATTTTCTGGTAACCAGATGTTTGAAGACTGGCAACTTTTTTTTTTGCTATCTGTGTGTGTTTCTGATTAGCGTACCATTATCTCAATAATAGCAAAGAATGCAATAGCACACACTTTGCAGTTAAGGTTTCCTACACTGCACCAAAACACACACACACACATAAAAAGAGGGCACTCAAGGGCACAAACCCCCCACAGAGCATGTGCCCTAGGAGCCTGTCATTACTATCCTTTTATTTTTTTGTAGACTCAAACGTCTCATAGCTCCAACGTCCCTCTAAAAGGTTCGTCTCCACAGAGACAAAACCAGGAAATAATAAGAACAGGGAGGATGGAAGCCAGGGGGAAGAGAAAGGGGCAGACTGTAGAAAATAGGATAGGGAGACCATATGTTTTCTTTCCGCCCAGTTCAGCTGGCTTTGATCAAGAAAACACACTGGATTGTCTCTCCTGCTGTCAGACACACACACACACACAAGTCTGTGCATAAATTTACACAAGCGCTTCGATGAATCCGTAATATCAGCGTCAGAGAGAGGGAAGCCTACAAACAGACCTGCGACAAGTGCTTCCGATCTCCTTCGAGGAATCTGCGTCTTATTTGTGATCTTCTCCCTTCTCTTTACCTAAATGAGAGTTTCACTCTCACTGTATGTACAGTGTATGTACAGTACATACAGTCTGACTCTCATGCAGGCTTCCTCTCAAACGCCGATCAAAGACTGCATCAATATTTGTCAGTCGCAGGGCTCCGGCTCTTCTCGGGTCGATACTTGTTGCTTTATGTGGCTCTGGCCCCTATTATTGTTGGCTGTTGCATCATATGGTAGCTTTGATTTTGGAGAACAAAGGGTGAGCATATTTTTAAACATGGAAAAAATTAAAGCTGTGCCAGAGTCATAAAAAAAATATACAAATGGTGAAAAATCTATCAGCACCTTAACATCAAAGCATGATTTTATTAAAAAAAAAAAAAAAAACAGATAATAGAGAAATAAATATGATTCCTCGTGTCAGATTATAAGTTGAATGCATTCACTGGAGAGCTGCTGTCCCAGAAAAAAGAAGGAACGCAACGCCGATCTCATGATTTTTCTGTATTTTATCACTTGGCCACGGCTCGCAGCTGGCTCAAAGGTTAATCCTGTACATGCATCCTTCATTTTAAAGTGCTTTGTCTGATATTTCAAAATAAAAGCCTGAAATCACCAGTGGTTCAACACGTGTTTCTTGGGGTCCTTTTAGAAACTTTTTATACGTACCCAGACGGTTTACACAGCCGGGCAGTAAAATACCCAGGCATCAGCTGATTTGAACTAAACGAGTTTAACTAAAAGCTTTTTTTTTTCTTGTATTAATGTAGGGCCTTTAAAGTCTTCATATTTTGAGTGCATGTAAATTCCTGTGTTTCCTTAGCATTGTGTTGTTTGGGACAGTGGTTGCTGCTGTCACCTCACAGAAAGAAAGTCCTGAGTTAGAAAACACAAGCCAGCTGTGGGCTTTCTGTGTGATGTTTGCATGTTCTCCCTGTGCCTGTGTGGGCACCCTCTGGCATCCTCCCACAGTCCAAAGACATGCATGTTAGGTTAACTGGTGGTTCAAAACCTTCCCTCTCTCTCTGTATTGGCGATTCAGTGCACTGATAGGAGTGAGCCGAACCTTTTGTTTTATGACAGCTGGGACAAGCTTTAATTGTATAAGTAGATGAAAATGGTTGAGAATGACTTTTCCATCTGAGTAATTTTTCTGTTTTGACATATCAAGCATACTCATGTGGATTCTTTTGTTTTGCTTTTTGGGGACTGGTTCCCCTTCATGCACTAATTGTAATTACCTTAGTCATGCTAACATTTAGCTAAAGACAAAGCACAGCAGAGACCGATGAAAATGTCTTAGTTTTGTTATTATTAAAGTCATACACATATACATATATCCTTCTTGTTTTGGAGGAAATACTTTTCCTCCAAAACAACTTTTTTCTGTGTAAAACAAGTATTAAAAGCCATTAACCTTTTAAATTAGGGTCTTAATGTGTCTTTCTGTTTGCGTAATACCAGTTTCAACTTTCCACATCAGACGTTGCACACTGGACCAAAATTCAGTTCCAGACTATCTTTGCTGTCACACATCATCCTGAAATCAGCAGTGTTCATTGAATAGAAAATGTCTGTACAGATTTCATGGCAATCCATCCAGACATTTTGCTTTGATCTTAAACAAAGTGAACATAATTTTCTCCTGAGGATATATACGGCATTAACTGAGTACAGATGGAGGAAAACTCTGCATTTAGTTATTGAGAGATTGAGTGAATGTTTTCAGGGATTTCTTCGTGGAGTCTTGCATGGCAGATTCTCTTTAAGGTAAGGCAGAACGATACAGTCAATCCTCATCGTCTTATCCCGATATTTGCCTGTGAGCGCTAAACAACAAGGCATTTAAAAAAACAAAGTTGGATAAATATAAACTCACATCTAGTGCCAGATAAGAAGTTCAGGTATTACCAGTTAGTACAAAGATAATACTCTAACTCTAATTCATCCACTAGTTGCCAAAGTGTTTCAGTCTAACAGGGCAGGCCGACCCCCACACTGACACTCCCAGCCCTTATAAGTACAACATCTTTCACCAGCAGTCATTTTAACATGAAACAGAAGGTAAACCCAGGTGTTGCTCAGTTTATCCAAGGTTTACTTCTGAAAGCAGAGCCTTTACTAAGGTGCTCAGTACCACCTGTGTCTGCCTACTCCTTAATAACTGATGCTGAGAAAAGGGTGAATCTGTTGCATTCCCATAGGTTATGTCAGTGGTGTAAGTCAGTCAGACTGTAACAGCAAAACCTCAAACTGAAAAAATGGCTAAACAGACTGTGTCAGGCTGATAGTTATCAGTTACACAGTGAGGAAGGGTAGGCGTCAGAAACACCTCAGGCCACGCTGCTCTGAGGTCTGAGCTCATAATTTAAACAAAACCTGTTGGACAGCCAGGTGCGTGACCTTTTCCTACCATGAGAAAAATATCAAGAGTGACCAAAGGCTGTTAAAAAATACAAGAGTTTGTTCGTTAATTGGAAAAGAGCTGATGAGGTAAACAAAAGAGTGTTTGTTCATGTGTTTTCACTCTTTGTGAATCTGTGTTTCTCTTCGCTTCAGTGGGATATTTTCTAATAAACTCTTATTTACAAGAACATCTTGAGACACGCTCAAGATGCCTCCAGGTCAGGTTTATAACCTGAGTTTGACCTGAGATGACCTTCTGGTCCAGAGGTTACATTAGTCAGCTTAGAAATGACCTTCACAGATAAGGTATGTGAGTATGTGTGTGTTACTACTTTACACTGCGATGGAGGATAATGAACCTTGAAATATGGCATCGTAAGTTTTTTCTTAATCTCCAACACAAAGGCAGATGCTATTAAAGGTTATTGAGACATAACACAAATAGTTTTATGCTTTCTCAGCATCTTCTCAGACGGAGCACGTGAAGACAACATGGTGGAGTGTTTGCCAAGTCACCTGCTCGCTACTCCTGGGGGGATTTCAAATGAAACCATCATTAAATGAGGAAAACAAGAACAGTTAGAAGATGAAGAACACAGTTCAGCCTGGACTTTTTTAAGCCTATCCTTCATTTTCTGAAGCATTTTATGTCCCTGAGAAGCACTTTAAAGTGTGACTGACTAAATTAGCTCATCTTCAGCTGTTCCCTTAGTTTACATGATCTTTATCCAATATCCAACACTGGACTTGTTTTGTTATAAGTGCCATTTCCAGATTTAAGAATGAAGCTCAAACACAGGTGATGATGTCCTCATGTCTTTAAGCTAAAGTGAACAAAAAGCCGTTCAAGCGCTCAAAGAAAAATGTTCCAAAACACCTAAAGACACACTGAGGTGAATTGTTGGCTAATGACTTAAAGGTCAAAAATTCATTTTGAAGCAGGACTGTGTTACTGAGCAAAAAAACTTGTTTTCACAAGTTTTAAGAAGCCACGGGAAAGTATGTGGCCTCACTTGACTAAGGTTCAGTCAGTCTTGGCTTAGCAGGTTAAAACAAACTATTTCTTTGCACTTCACTGAGTTCCTCAGAGGAGCTGTATGATTTCAGTAACCATAAAATGGACTGTTGGAGGCTTTTCTCATTCTGTAAAATAAAAAGAAGCTCACTTGAGCTTGTGCTGGTGATGAACATCGTCCACCCTGGGCTCTAAAAGCCCTGGACAGTTAAAGTCCTCCACATATGGTTCTGGTGCAGCTCCAGGAGCTGCTGCAAGGATCTCCAGTTTAAGTTCAGTACAGCTCACTTTAATTTGCCTCAGTCTGTTCCTCATTACCCAGCTGTATGGGCTAAACACCCCGTAAGCTGTGCTATGAGAGAACAGACAGATGCAGCAGGTATGGACTAACAAGTCTGGACATATAGGCCGACATCTTACCAATGTCTAGCAAATGTGCAGTGGGATCGAGAAAGGTGATTCAGTTCAATAAGCCTTAGGTCTGCATAACACAGAGGAATGACATTATACCTCAAAAGGAGGCCAAAGAAAATGACTAGAAGACGTATTTATGGATAAGAGTTTTAGGAAGTTTTGAACCAAACAAGTGGCTGACGGTGCATTTTCTGTAAATGCATGAAAACAGGATCGAGGATGGGCTAAAAAGGACACTCAGACTTGGCTCATGAGACTTGGAGGGCAGGCGGTGACAAGTTATGTGACAAGGTTAGAGGAGGAGAGATAAGGAGGGAGGATCCAATTCAACTTTTTTATACATCGTTTAATTGGGTAACTGAAGTTAGAGGATCAGTTATTAACACAAGATAAACTAATAAACAAGCGTGGATGCTTCATCCTACCTGCTCCTGAGGTATGCAGCGAGGCGACGAGCAGCAACAGCAGCCACGTCAGGCGCACTTGGCTCCATCGATCCATCATGAATTTATTAATGAAACACTTCCGTCGCGGCTGCTCTTCGCTCCTCTGGACACGGCTCTGACTCTGCACCAGAGAGCTTCAACAGTCTGGCAGCGCCCGTGCGTCTTAATGCGCAGCTGTAATTAAGAGCGCGCATGCATAAAAGCGGACTCAGCTGATTACAGGTGATACCCAGGAGCCCGCACACCGCTCTCTTTGCTCTTTGACTTCTGGGTGGACGGATGAAAACGGCAGACCGGTGATGAAGAGCCCCTTGATCTGGGGGAAGGTGTTTCTAACTTCACCCGCAGAGAACTTTCCTCACTTTCTCTCCCCTCCCTCCCCTCTCCTCCTCTGCAGGGCGACCCCTCCCTCCCTGCCTCCCCGGAGACTCCTTCTAGGCTCGTGGGGCTGTGCTCAAACCATAATTACTGCGCGTGTCACTCTTAGCATCAATACTGGATGAGTGATTTAGGGATTATGTGATGTCTCTGTGATTTGGCGCGCCTGTGTGCCCTGCGTGCACGAGCACAGATTGCAATACAGCGATGGCACGCACGAGCACATGCACACTTTTTTGTTATTAGACTTTAATATTAATAATAACCTACCGGGGGGGGGGGGGGGGGGGGGGAACTGCTCTCTTTTACAAACACGAGTGTGCCACTTTGCACTGACTGCTCCCCCCCCTCTGAAGGCACACATACACAGCATGCTAGGACAGGACAGCGGTGCTGCCCAACTAATAAAAATATGCCGCTGCAGATTCCAAATTCCAGTGCCTGTCTGTCTTTGCCCACCCCACGCTCTCTTCAGACGCACACCATAGCCTTCTCACATGTGCACGATAAAAGAAAAATAGGCTCCCTGATTTCTGCAGAAACTTATCAAAAGTTAAAGCAGCTCACTGGGAGTACAAGAAGTTTATGAATGAAGAAGTCTAACAGACTGCGAACTCCGCACATGCGCACACACATGCTTCATTTGCATTTGTTATGTCTAAAAGATGTGTATTTTTCTTTCCTTTTTTTTGTGTATGTGCATGCAAATTTTTGACCAAATTTCAACGGATATTGTCATAAAAAGTGCACAAGGGTGATTTTCTACTATAATTAGTATTATTGTTATTATTGTTATTATTTATGGAGTGATCTGGCTGCAGGTTTTCCACAAATCTGGAATCCCATTACAGTTTTTGTGATTGGGCTTAAAATAAATTCAGTTTTATTCTATTTTATTTCTACAGAAACACTTTTGGCAACATACTGTAAGTTATCTCAGAGAATTACAAAGTATCAGAAGAAAAGAGCAATTATTTCCTTTGTAAGCACAATTTTCGGCACGTTGCTTATGATCAGACTCTCAGAGGGAAATGATCTCATATTTAAAGGCACTTGTGATATTATTAGTCATAATTATTAGGAGCTCTTCAAGTAACAGCACTGTTTTGGCAACAAGACTCAATTGGATTCTGGCACACATGCATGCTGATTTTCTGGAGAAGAGAATAGATTCCAGGCATATTTCCCAAGTCCCTGTACCTCCTGCTTCAGGTAGGTTGTCTTAAATGTATGACTGGAAGCTACTGTCTTGTGTTGAAGTGCGTGTGTGTATATGTTTGTGCTCCAAAATAAAAAAGAATCCACACCATTGTGTTAATGGTCTTATTTCTTTGTCTTAGAACAAAAGCTAAAGTAAATTGATCAGACTCAACAACTTAATGCACAGCTGGAACCTCAACTGGAATCTGGAGTAGTCACAATGAATAACCCATCTCCCCCCACAACTCCTCACTACAGAGGGGGCTGAGCTCCTTCTCCTTCTTTACCCTCTCTGCCATGAAGAACGCATCAGGAAATCATTCATACCATTCTCTAAAAAACACTCCGTGCTCTCCTTTTTGTGACAGGTAAACACACCTGTCAGGCTTCCACAGTTTCCACACACATTTACAAATTTTTGTATCAAACATTTTTGCTGTTCTTCTTAGATTAGTGGTGTACATTTATTAATGCCATTTACACTATTTGCTAGAATTCTCTTTACACTGAAAAAAAGGGATTGGCCAGCTTTTGGATTTACATAAGCATCTTGCGTGTATTTAACACAAGTGCCTCATGCTTTAAAGCTAAGTGTCACTATATAGTGTAGAAACTACATGATATGCAGAGAGGCTAGATTAAATTGTTCATATCATGTTCGAGTGCAGTCAATAACTTACTACGACACTGCACGGGATTTCAGTCTCACGCGCTTTGGATCATGGTTTCAGGAAGGCATCCATCTCAGTCAAGTTGAGCAGTCGCCTCTACTTTTTTTGGTATACCGTAAAAGGTAAATTGGGTGGTTGTTACATTAAAAAAGTCTAACTTGTAATTTGAACACAATAATTTCATGTTTCTATGAACGTAATTAAATCATGAAGGATCTGTGTGAAATTCAACAACTTAATTTGTTCTTGTTGACATGATACAATCTAGTAAGAGTGGTTAGTTTCTGAACTCATGAAATTCACAAGATCACGCGAGATGTCAAACTGCAGGAAAATCACTGGAGTTATAAGAGGCAGACAACTACACACACACCACGTGCATGCTATTGCTATTTATTGTGGATTAACCTGTCAAGGACAAAAACATACAAAAAAATTCTGCATCAAGCCTTGAAATCATAGCTTTCCTACTTTTGTTAAGTCTGGATTGGTAGCATGGTGGTTAGTGCTGTTGCTTCACAGTAAGAAGGTCCTGGGTTCAAATCCACATTCTGGCTAGTTTGCACTGGGTTCTCTCTGGGTATTCTGGTTTCTTCCCACAGTTAAAAGTCATGCAGTTGTTAGAGTTAACTGGTGATTCTAAATTACCTGTCAATGTAAGCGCAAATAGTGGTTTGCGATAGACTTGTGAGCTGTCCAGGGTGTACCCTGCCTTGTAACTATCACTTCAGGGTTATTTCCCAACCCCCCTGCAACCAGGATAAAGATAGAAGGAAGTTGTAGATCCATTCAGTTTTCATGGTAACCAGACTCTAGACTTTGTTGAACATTATGTAATATGAAGACAACATGTCGTACTTAAGTGACCAAGTAGTATTGGGGTAAAAGTTATTGAATAGTGTTGAAATAAAATGACAAAATTGTGAAGGATTAAAATATTCCAAGAGCTCAACTTACTTCATTTAAACATGTTTCAATCGCGTTTTATGAACACAAAATGCCGATGTTTATTGAATATGAAAAAGTTGTGTTGATTTAACTCAGTTGTTTAAGTTTCTGCCAAAGCAAAACATTTGTGTGCAACCAATGTCCACTATTGAATCAAGTAAATCCAACATGGCCTTTTTTTCAGTTTACTGTATATAACATTTTGCACTGCCTCACATATAAGGCCTTCAGTATGGACAATTGGTACTTTTGTCAAAGTTGTTTTTATTGTAGATTATACTATTTTTATCCTTTGTGCTGCTAGCGCAACACTGCCCTTTATATTTTGATTACATTTCAGTAATTTAAGTTTATCTATTGAAAGTAATCATGTTGACCACTGGGAGTCGCCAAATTTCTTGGTGGAGGTCTACACAAGCTGACATCTAAACTTAACACAAAAAGTACAAAAACTTGTGTTTGGTGGATTATTTCTTTGTTGTAACAATGCTTCTTAGCAACAAAAATTACACCATTGGAAAGTCTTTTTATTTCCCCTAAAATGGTGTCACATTTATTAGAAAAATGCATTTGTGGGTTGAGCAGCAAAGTTGAGTATCTGAGTTGCGCCCATGAAGAACTTGCCAAACTTCTCTGCCAGTACCAAAAAGCTTGTTCTGCTGTTGACTTTTGTTTGAACTTCTGGTACCCCAGGTGCTGACATTCAGGCTCCTGACTGACACCAGCAGCAGAACCCTGCTACAGTTGGTGTCTGCTCCACGCAGACGCATGGCACAGACACATGTGACTGATCTGGACATGGCTCATGCCACAGGGTAACCTGAAAATGGTGTTCTGCAAAGCCAAGCTACAGCATTTTTTGAATCTCCAAACTGAAGGCCAGGTTCCATATAATGGATGTGAGACACACGCCACAAAGTGGGCGTGCCAAGAAGACCAATTCCTCAACTTGTCAGCACTTAGGAACTGTAGGGAGTCTTTTACAGATTTGCAGTGAAGGTTTCCAGGACAAAGAGAAAACCAGACAATCCAGAACAGACTGCACACAGCTAATCTCTGGTCTCATAGAGCTGTCAGGAGGCCTGCCATAACTGCCCTTCACTGTCAGGCCCGTTTACACTGGTGTCACCAACATGTGCACTGGAACCTGAAGCTGTGGAGGAACGTTATGTTCAGTGATGAGTCCAGATTCTGCTGGATCATGGGGTCGAAGTGTGGAGAAGACACAGAGAACACTATGCTGATTGCTGCACTGATAGAATAACAGCTTTTGGTGGAGGCAGTGTGACAGTGTGTGGCAGCATCTCCCTCACTGGAAAAATAGGGCTCGTCTTTACTGGAAGCAATCTCAGTGCAGAGAAATATCAAGATGAGATGGCAACCAGTGGCAATCCCATATCTCCACAGTCTGAGACTCAACTCTCTCCTCTAAGATGACAAAAACCTGCTCACACACAGTGGGGTTTTTCAGAGACTGCCTCCAGAATTTGGGATTGGAGAGGATGGAACGGAGCGACCTCAACCCCACTGAACACTTATGGGATCACAACCTGTTTGTGCCAGAGTGACCAAAACAACCGTACTGGGTGATGTGACAAATGCTGGTTGAAGAATGAGACAGTAGTAGTTGCAATGATGAGGTGACAGGCTGCTGTGGTTGTGTATGGTTCTTCCACATGCTACTGTCCTTTTTTTCAGTTTTAACAGTTATATTATGCCTGCAAAGCTGTTGGATAATCCCAGTCTTCATGCATTGTGTGGTGTGTGGCCTGTCCATGTGACTCCCTTTCTGAGTTTATCCTCTTATAATGGCTTTCATCTGAAAGTATCACTCATCCTGCTGAGCTGCTTGTCTGCTAGTATCAGTTTGAGCAGAGCCATGGAGAGACATGGGCAGAAAGTGGTGCTGATCACAGGCTGTTCCTCCGGCATCGGCCTGAGGATTGCCGTAATGCTGGCCGAGGATGAAAAGCAGCGCTATCACGGTGGGTACATGAGTGAGGAAGGTAGATGATACCTATATATTAGATTTTAACTGGTCTGGCATGTGAACAGGCTACAGTTGTGTTAAAAGACATAGGGAAACAGACAAAGTTCAGTGAAATAATTAAAAACTAATATAATTTATCACAGGAGCTTTATCCTCTACTGTCTTTTTTTAGTGTTGTTAAGTTGTAAAATGATCGTGTTTGTAATGCAACACTCTTAAAAAACAAATAAGTCTCTTACAAAGCTATTGGCTGAAATTTTTACTCAATGTAGAACCTGGAGGTCAAAGTTGACCTTCTTTGGAGCTCTTTGCTTCAGAAATGCAAAAGCGGAGGTGCAAATACCAATGATTTGAGGATATTTAAAGGAAATGGTTCATGTCCTCATCAACAGTATTCTGCCACATATATCATATATATTTACTGAAGAGAACTGCTGTCATTTTCTCAGGTTATCGCCAAAAAACCTGTTAGCTCTACAAAACAGATCTCCAGTACTTGCACAGCTTGTTACAGACATGTGCGCCAGCATGAGAAGCAATTTTTTGCCAGTCTGCACTGAAATACAGCGCGTCGAGTTTTGCCAGAGAAACTAAGACTCTGCAGCATCAGACCAGATCTAATCCAAATCAAAGCTGCGTGCACTCCTTCAAAGGCTGCCTCCTACGCCCTCTCTGTTACATCCAATACCAAACTGTAGGAACACACGGCCTGTGTTAAAAATCATTACATCACCCAGTCACAGCTAATTATATATGTATGTAATGCTGCCTTTCTACTGTTCCATTTCTCCTGCTAGTCATATTAATGCCTCTCTGTGTCTTTTGATACTATTAAACAGTCATAAACAATGATATCATAGCATGGGAAAAATGTGATCAGGTGTTTTGTCAGCTAAGATGATGATCATCTCTGATGGCTGGAGTGAAGTCGTGACATTATGTTGCAAAAACTTCAGTTGTTTGTCAAGGGCAACATGCAGTTGCCAATTCAAGTTTGTAGAGAGAAGCCCCGTCCTTGTTTTTGGCTTGAGGCAGGGTTTCTCTCCAGTTTTCACAGAGGAGGTCTTCTTTATAGCACGATGGCTCTAGCTGGATGGGGTGGCAGTGGCTAAACTCAGCAAACCAAAGTTTTTGCCACTTCTCAGCACGACTGCATTTCCATGTCCTTGCAAAATCATCACTGGGAACTTGTCCCTGCTTTTGATATGACTGTGTAAACATTTATTGTTTCTTTCTTTTGTTGTAATTTTAATATGTGTGTCTGAAACAGATGACAGAAACAAATGAGACACTGAGTCTCAGTGGGATTACCTATAAATAATGGTTAAATAAAAATGTCGCGTTTCTGTGGCAATCTTGTTTTTGCAAAGCTGATAGAGATGAAACAAATCACAGAATGAGGCTAAGATAACAAAACATGTGAACATTAATCCCAGCTTATTATTTTTTGTCTTTTTTCTCTTTTCTGTCACCATGTTGTCTGCAGTAATAGCTACGATGCGTGACCTGAAACGTAAAGATAATCTGGTGAAAGCTGCTGGGGATTTGTACGGCAAAACTGTTTTTGTGGCTGAACTGGACGTCTGCAGTGACGAGTCGGTGAAACAGTGTGTCGACAGCATCAAAGATCGACACATAGACATCCTCAGTGAGTACAACGAAGGCATCACTATACTTTGATACTATACTATATCACCTTTTCTTCAATTCATCCTTTTTCTCCAAACCAGTAAGTAATGCAGGCATCAGCCTGGTGGGTCCAGTGGAGAGCATCCCTATGGACGAGATGAACAACGTCTTTGAGACCAACTTCTATGGATTCGTTCGTCTGATCAAGGAGGTGATGCCTGACATGAAGAATAGGAGAGCGGGACGCATCATAGTGATCAGCAGTGTGATGGGACTCCAAGGTGAGCAGACGTAGACGTATGAAGGGAGAGGAGGTGTGGCGGGGGAAGTAACACGTCTGTCAGCTTCAGTTTGACGGTTAGGCGGGTGGACAGCAGGCTAATGGAAGTGCGGACATATGAAGAGACTAATGTGTATGACTTCAGAAACGTGTGAACAGCCGATCTGTGAGGTTACATGTACGCTTTGTTTTTCACAGGGGTGGCGTTTAACGAGGTATACGCAGCTTCCAAGTTTGCTCTTGAGGGCTTCTGCGAGGGTCTGGCTGCGCAGCTTTTGAGTTTTAATGTCATGTGAGTACAACTGACTGTTAAAAAGACAGTAATCAGTGGCTGTGAATAAAAGATGAACAAACAAACTTTGAGGTTACCCATTAGTCACTGAATTTCCATTAGTTTGGGAAGCCTCAAGCTGAAAGTTTTTTCACCGTCACACTGTTGACATTTTGAAGGCAAAGCATGGGGTGGAACTGATTTAGGAACATTACATTTCAGTGTAGTAATCTGTCAAGGTAGGCCCGCCTGTAGAGAGTATAAAAGATGGATGTAGACTCTGTGACATTATCCAGGGATTTTGGACTCCACAAAATGCTGCAAAAAAAAAACTTCTTGGATGGCCTGTACCAAACAGCAAATCAAAATATTACTCAGATTATCCATTAAATAAAGCTTCAAAAGGCTCCAATAGCACACACATGGTGCAGAAGTTCGGTTTAATGCACTGAAGTAGTGACCGTCTAGCAGGCTGTAAGTACCTGTGCTGGGATACCTGTCAATCAAAGAGGCCTCCCCCTAATTCCAGCATCAAGTAGGATAAGCTGCAAAAGTAAAAAAAAATATACAAATAACTGCTTCATGTTACTGTTTTGGTTGGTACACTACTACTTTGGTGCAAACTGAAATGTTCAACAAATATTCAACATTATCGTGACATTTTGTCCAAACATTTATGGTCCCAAGAGGATCCGTCTAATAACCTCGAGACATTTCACAAAAAACAATAAATATCAACTAGAGATGGCACGATACCACTTTTTTATGTCCGATACTGATACCGATATCATAAATTTGGATATCTGCCGATACCGATATGAATCAGATATAGTGTTTTTTAATCAACAAAACTGTTTTTTAAAAATCTTGCTGCATTTTGTATAAGTTCATACTCAAGTTTAAAACAGCAACTACACTAAAGCTATTCTGTTATACCTGTATGCAAAAAAAAAAATATTTCATAGTTCAGCAATACTGATCAATCTAATAAACTTAAACCTACACCATCCTCCCTATTCTGGTATTTTAAAGAGTACTTAGCGTAAATATTAAGCAACCTAACTAATAGGGTTCCAACTCCCAGCAACAACAAAAATAAATAAATAAAAAATAGGGAACCACCCCTCACGCTCCACCTCATGATGCTTAATCAACGTAATCAACCTTAATTTGATGCAGTGTGAAAAAAAAATGCACAGAAATCAATAATTTTTCAAGAAATATTAAATAGATTCAACATCTTTCTTCAACAAAATTGCAGACTGCACAGATGGTACCTTCCCAAAGGAAAAAGTACTATAGCTTACTAGGGTATATATATTAGACTTAATAGTTACTATATACAGTAATGGACTTCTATTCATTTTACATCAAATTAAAACTTTGGGTGTCAGATAATTATTTATTAAAAGCTCGACATTTTAAATGAGAATAAGAAAGAAAAGTATGTCTTTGTGCCCCCTTTTCCCTGTTAATGCCCTATCGGCCCCCCTGGCTAAACTTTGCTAGATCCGCCCCTGCACAGTTACCAGCGTCAGCTACGTAGAAAAAGATCCTGGTGTAGAAAGTAATATTAAATAAATTCTAACAACAGCTGATCAAGCTTAAACGTGCTGCTGTTGTTCAGCCGCTGGTTTCCTCTTTCTGGTGCAAAGTGGGCCAAAAACAAAGACGGACTCGCGACAGAAAAGCCGATCAGCTGATCATTTAAGCAGTTTCACGATTGAAGTAGCAGCCGGAGAGCGAGAGGCAGTCGCTTGTTAAGCTTAACGCAGGAATGCTTTACAAACATTCAGAGATGGACTTACACACTTGCTTTACTTCTCTCGGGGATAACTTTGTCGGAGATGAAATGCCGGGTTGCTAGCGAAGCTCCACATGCTATCCAGACCACCGACAGGTCCCGCATGCCACAGCCGCTCTATCACGTGATGCATACTGCTCCGACTGCTAACGTTCTGAGGTGAGTTACGGCGTGTTGCAAGTTTTGTGAGGTGCTTTCGTGATATTTAATGGATCGGATTACATTTTTTATTTTTCTCCGATATCCGATCCAGTAATTTAGGTCAGTATCGGACCGATACCGATACGTAATATCGGATCGGTCCATCTCTAATATCAACGTAATGGCCGAGCTAAGGAACATTTCAGGGATCAACAGGCATGTTAGATGACTTACTCTAAAAAAAACTTACATGGCAATCCACTGTCCAAAAATTTTGTTAGTTGAATTTCAATCTGAAAAAAGGGATTAAACAAATAACTGATAAAACCAACAGAACAGCATAAGAATGTTTTGGTTTGGGGGTTTTTTCCCTCCTTTTTTCATTCAAAACAGTTTAACTATCCAGTTGTGTCAAAAATCCGAGCAAACTTGTGTTTAAAACAGTGAAAGCTCATTTTAATCTATTTAACTAAGCCATGTGGTTTACTTCTTTGTTGTGTGTTTTTCTCTCCGTAGATTATCAATGCTGGAGCCAGGCCCCGTGCACACAGAATTTGAGTTAAAGATGATTCAGGGCATGAAAGAGAAGGAGTGGCCTGGTGTTGATCCCGACACAGTGAATTACTTCAGGAATTTCTATCTCCCTGGTGCTGTGGATATATTTGAGATACTGGGACAAACACCTGATCACATTGCCAAAGTAAGTTCATAAACTGTGTCATTATGACTCACTCAGTCTAATCCATCTGACTCCTTTTGGATTAATCCTTTAAGTCTGACTGCAGATGGTGTCTTTCCATTTGTCTTATCTTTCTTTGTAGCGTACAATGAGCATGATCGAAGCCAGCAATCCATATTTCCACAATCTGACCAGCCCGCTGTACTCACCCATTTTAGCGCTGAAATATGGCGATGAAACTGGACACCTGTCTCTCCAGGCCTTGTACTGCATGCTCTTTACCCTGCGTCCTTTGATGAACGTCGGCATGCCCGTCCTGAAGTGCCTCACCTTTGGGTTCGTGAGGAAATGGAGAATTTCACCAAACTAGTGTGCAACAGTCTGAATAATAACACAAACACTATGAGTGTCTACTTTTGGGCTTTTGCAAAAAAATGCATTTTGCTAATATGAACAACCCAAAGTTGCAAATCAATCGCAAATAAAGAAGACGATAAGAAATCTAATCTTACACTAACATTTTCAACGAGTTTTGTCACTTTTCACATTTCACGCTGTTGATATGCAGTCTGCATTGTAGTGAAGAGAAATACACTATACTCCCAAAAGTATTCACTTATCCTCCTTTGCATTCATATCACATTAAGTGACATCACATTCATAATCCATAGTGTTCAATATGATGCTAGTCCACTCTTTGAAGTTATAACAGCTTCAACTCTTCTGGGGAGGCTTTCCACGAGGCTTAGGAATGTGTTTCTGGGAATTTTGATCATTCTTCCAGAAGCACATTTCTAAGGTCAGACAATGATGTTGGATGAGGAGGCCAGTCAAGGTTTTCTACACCCAACTTCAATGTCTTCTCGGACCGAGCTTTCTCCACTAGTGCTCAGAGATGTTAGAACAGTTCCCAAAATCAGCTGGAAGCATGAAATTATCCAAAATATCTTGGTATGCGGAAGGATTAAGAGTATATTTCACTGGAACTAAGGTGCCGAGCCAAACTCCTGAAAAACAAAGCCACACCATAATCCTCCCTCCACCAAACTTTACACTTGGCACAGTGCAGTCAGACAAATACGGTCCAAACTCACATTTTCACCACTGCATCCAACGCTTTGCATTCTGCATTCTGTTAATGTAAAGCTTGGATGGAAACCCTTTCCATGAAGCTCTCTACATACTGCTCTTGAGCTGATCTGAAGGCCACATGAAGTTTGGAGGTCTACACACTCTGCAGAAAGCTGGCGACCTCCGGACACTATACTCCTCAGCATCCACTTTTACATGGCCTCCCACTTCGTGGCTGTCTTGGTTTGGTTCCCAATCACTTCCACTTTGTTATACTACCGCTAGGAGTTGGCTGTGGAATATTTAGTAGTGAGGAAATTTCACAACCTTATTTGTTGCACAGGTGGCATCATGTCACGGTACCATGCTCGAATTCACTGAGCTGCTGAGAGCGAGCCATTCTTTCACAAATGTTTGCATGTGCATGTAGTAATTCAAGAATTTGGATCACTGAGTGAATACTTTTGACAATATAGTGTATCTATGTTCTCCTTTATAGGATGTTATGTTTCTGAATATAAAGAAACTGTAGCCCAGTTCAGTTTAATTGATGCAGATTTTAAAGGATGTTATCCTATGCAGACTGCTAAACGAGCAGGATTCACGCTTACAAGACAACATAGCATTGCTTTACTTCATTGTTTTATCCTCATCAGTCCAAGACACTCTAATTTGTTCAGAGAGAACTCCATCACGTCTGTAGCCTGATCTGTAGCCACTGCATCATTGTTTGATTTCTTTTTCTCATCAGTATATTAAAGTAAACATCTTTGGGATTAAACATGGCAAATTATGTCTTTCAAAACTGTGCTAGCTGCTTCTCGCAGTCTTCAGAAAACACGGCTCTGTACAAAACCCGTCTATCTTTCCACTAATAAAACTGTAATAGTAATCTATTTTAATAAGATTATGCAATAAAATCACCTCGTGTCACCTATTATCATTAAGGATTTTTAATTAATAAATAAATAAAATATTGATTAGGGGAGAGCGGGGTAAGTTGTCACACTCTTCACACTGACTAACTTTTACTGAGCACCATACATCACAACGTAATAAATGTTTCACCAAATGAAAGACGGAAGTCTCGGGCACATATGATGTATTGATTACATTTTCATATCTTATCTCATTACGGAGTTGTAGACTGTTGAAAGGAGAATGTGCACTTGTGACAATTTGCCCCATCGGCAGGTAAGTTGTCACACTAGATTATCTTAAAATATGAACACAAATACTTAATTATGATTATTGATTTTAATTGTTAAATTCAAACCAAAACTGGAAATTTGAACAATTATGCCAAGAGAATTTGGAAAAAAAACAATTATTTCAATCCAATACACATTTTAATCAAAACATTAAGTAGAAAGAAAACTTTAGTTTGAACTTTAAACTCAAATGTTCTCTGGCTTGCACATAAATCCATCATAACTGAATGGAATGCTGCAAATAACTTGCTTTACTTAACATGTTTATACTCTGAACAAAACAGATGCCTTATTTCTGATTAATCAGACTCAACTTCATAGTCACAATTCTGGCACACATAAATTGCCTGGCCTGAGGTGCAAGCATCATGGGCCCATTTGTTGCATTTTACGCATTTTACCCAGGTCTCTTTTGGACGACTGTTTGAAAATGGCTCCACACAGACAAGGCAGAAGCACTCTTCATCATCTGATGATGACTCTTGAATTATTTTTCTTCTTTTAGCTGCGTTGTTCTTCATAGGTCCAGATGTTTTCCCCCTCGCGTCCCTCTCTTTTGAAACAGCTTTTTGCTAGATTCAGCCTTATTCTTTTCTTTTTCTAGTTGCTGCTTCACTGGCGTGTCGGTTAGAATTGCTGATTTGCGTCGTTTTCTTCCTTTGCTGGATGGTTTTCGGCGGCCAGCTTTTGGATATGGCTGGATGTCCTCTGGAGTTGGTAGTCCGCTGTCAGTAATTGCAGTGCGGTAATTTATGTCAAAATCCTTTGCTGTACTTGTGATTGATTTGTTCTGCATCTTTACCTGCCTGACTGCCTTTAACATAATGTCAGGTGGTGTTCTGCCACGCTCTGTCTTTCGTTGATAATTTCGAACCATCTTACTTTCTTCCTTCCTTCCTTAATTCCTGCCTCTCCTTCCTTTCTTCAAAAACCTTATTACAAATACAAATGAATTACAATATCACAATTTTTTGGAGCATTTATTTGTACTGGGGCAAGTTGTCACATGTGACGACTTGCCCCAAAGTTAATGAGACAACTTGCCCCAAACTGACATTTATGCTAATTTTGGCTAAATGTCAGGGTTAGCTCAACATAGCACATCAGCTGAAGTATCAAAAGACACGTTAATGTCTCCTCTATTTTGTGTAAAATAATAATCTGTAACATCTATACCTAACAAAGTTGTACTGAAGAAAATTTAAAGTGATTTATTTTTCCTTTTAGGTCAAAAAAATAAAAAAGATGTGCTCACCTCAGATTAGAGCAGTCTTGACCACATGTGAACAGGAGGTTGACTATAGAAGAAGAAGTCACACAAAGTGGCTATTTCATTTTTGAGATAGAGCCTCTAGTGTTGGAGTTATGAACAGTGTGACAACTTACCCGTGTGACAACTTACCCCGCTCTCCCCTAATTATTAATTTATTAAGTTATTTAAGTCATTCAAAGTTTTTGTTACATTATTTGCATTTTTAGCCCAGTTAAAATACTTTGGCCTCGTTTGGATTTTTTTGTAGGCAGCTTGCTAGTTGGGTAATTTTTTTACTGCTAATAATTTAAGACGTTCAAAGAATTTCAGCAGGCTGAAAAAAATTAGTTTGGCAGCAATTTGATGCATTTTATTTTTACTGATATAAGCTAAGCGTGATTTTGTAAGTTTAACAGTTAGCACGGGCGCTGTGGTAGGCTTGTTGTGAGCTAGTTAGTGATGCTACACACTTGTGTTGCTCTCATTGTCAATATGTTTGACAATATTTTTGAGTCTCCACAAAGGCCCAGAGTTGCTGATAATATCAAAATTAAATCTGGAAATGTAATGTTGTCTTTTGAGATTTTAGCATAAGACTGACAATGATATCAAACTGAAGATTTAAAGTTTTATATCCATTGCAGATTGAGAGCTCTGGAGCCTGAAAACTTTAAATAAAATGTTCGACTTATAAACACAACAGCAAAGGTTTCATAGAAGCACAATTTATTATTTTCATTTTACAGCAGGACCCAGAATCTGCTTTGTTATCAATAGCTATAATTACCCTGGAGGGGGGTAATGGATGAGGGAGATCATCAGGACCAAGCTGGGCCTGGATTCCTGGGTCCAGAGGTTTAGAGCCGCTTTCTCCCTCTCTTTCTTCACCGCTATCCTGTGCCAGATGTTCTGTTGACCAAGTGAGGTAGAAATCATGTCAGAAACATCTTCACCAGCAGCCTCCTCAGAGGGAAATCGTCTTCAGGCGTCCACCATAGATCCCCCACTGATGTTGAACAAAAACAGCACTTTTTGAACACTGTAACAGCGACCTTTGCTTTGTGTAATGTTACAAGTCCTATTTCACATGATCCTCAGATAATGCACAGAGACTCTGGACTTTTACATACTGATGGTATGTACAGGATGTATGTACAGGACTATTCAGTCCTGTAGAAATGATATCTTTAAAATATTATTCTGTATGGCAAAATGCACTGTAAAAGAATTCCTGATTAAAGTTTTCAGATCAGCATTTAAATACAGAACTTTGACTTTACGCCAGGTTTTATTTAATGCCGTCAAAGAACTTTATTTCTGCAGCTGACAATCAAAGCTGTCATCAAAATGCTGCACCCCAATTTTAATAGTAAAAATAAAACTTATGAGAATGATTATCCCTTAAAGACAAATCAGCGTGATGAGGACTAATAATAATTTTAAAAGGAATCTTTGGGGATAACAGGCGGCGGGGTTTATGACCTGGGACTCTCCACCATCGGGTGTTAGAATTGAAGAAGCTCCTGGAGGTGAAACGTCTTCAAGAAACGTAAATAAGTCCAGCCGCTTTTCTTTCCAAGCTCCTTAGTTTATGACCTACACTGCAGCCAGACACGAGGGGGCGGCAGCAACGCTTGGGTTCATTTACCTACCGCTGATCGACTCATCGGCGCTCGACTGCTCGTGCCTGGCGATGTGAGTCGCGGGAAATTAGAACTAAATCGATAGCTGCCAAATCGACCGTCAAAACAAACTTGTAGCCCGGTGTAGTCACTGAAGAGCTCACCTTATGAAATAGCATGAACTACAGTAAAAGGCAAGTTGCACATTTAATAAAGTATCGGTGTTTATCAATAGCGGTGTAAGCTTCGGCTGTTGGCTGCTAACGTTTATGTTTCGTGTGGGTTTTTCAGTTAAAGAAAAATCACGTTATTGTCAGGTGAGCTAAAGTTTTAGGGAAATCTATATGGCAAAGGTTACGTCTGCCAGCTGTGCTAGCGCCATAGAAGCCGTGTCATGGCTACATTTAAGTCTTAGTCGTGTGTTGCTGTGACCAGAGAGCAGCATGGAGACCACTGTGGGAGATATTCTGCACTGTGAGGAGCAGCTGAGATCTACGCTGCATTCTGATGATAAGGAGAAGGTAACCTGCATTTGTCCTCACACCTGAGCCACATAAAATGCTGCCATGACCTCTGAGATTAATGTTGTCTTTTCTCAGCTTCGTAGGAAGTTGGCTGAATTACAAAGGGAATATCTCAGGACAGCCCAGAGACTGCAGGTGAGTGTCTTTCATTGTGCTATAAAAAGAAAAATGTAAAGAGCATTTTTGTCTCATATATATATATATATGCATACATCTGCAAACAGCGTGCCGAGCGCTTGGAGGCAGTACAGAAACATGTGAGGAGCAGGATCGCTGAACAAAACCACCTGGAGCAAAGAGACACGGAGGCTGCATCAAATCTCCGTCTCAATCCTTCTTCATTGATACTGAACCGCAGCGGTGACACAGCTCAGGGCTTAACTCAGAGCCAGAGACACACTGAAGGTAACACTTGATCATGGGACATTTGCTTTGTCATATGGATGAGACTACACTGTTATTACTGTCAGAGGCACAGCGTGTTTGGCCTGTAATAAAAGCAGAAAGTGAAAT
The DNA here is from genome assembly GCF_057382275.1 of Copadichromis virginalis. Lineage (NCBI taxonomy): Eukaryota > Metazoa > Chordata > Actinopteri > Cichliformes > Cichlidae > Copadichromis > Copadichromis virginalis. Next base: position 13,545,631 of record NC_140623.1, on the reverse strand, counting down.
TCACAAATCATCTGATTTTTCGCCAGGTCCAGCTGAATCTGACAACTCAAGGAGAAACCAGGTGATCAAGTTCTCACTTCCATCTGATGCTTGCCCGCAAACGCCAGATCTCAGCCATGCTGAACCTACAGATTATAGAACAGGTTCTTCCCTGCGCCTCAGGTCACGACGCAGCCGCCTACGCTGGGAAAGTAGGAGCACAGAGAACAATGAAAAGGGACAGGAGCAGGGTGAGGGGATGGAAAGTGCCAAAAGAGCAGGAGAGGAGGAGAAACTCACATCAGATGAAGCAGATGCTATAAATGAAAGTGAAGAGCTTTTTTCTGGTACAGATTCTGAGTCTCCCTCTCTGCTGCTTACACACTGGAGCACACATGGATATACTGAACCAGGGGATATTCAGGGAAAAGACATCCCTAGATCCCAAGAACAAAAGGAAAAAGATGCTGAGGAAAAAGGTGAAGGGGAGAAAGAACCTGAGTCATTGTTGCTCACAACACAAACTGAAAACAAGGGGCAGGATGACACACAAAACAAACCGAGAAAAGAAGGGGCGAGAGGAGAGGATGGTGGAAATAGTAGAGGACGGAATGAAGAGAACATTAGTAAAGACACTGAACAAAATGTAGGGGACAAAACAGAAAGTAAAAAAAGGCATGATTATAGTGTGGAAGTAAAAGAGGAAAAGAATGAGTTGACTGGAGGTGGAAAAAGTGGGAGCCTTATGGACTCCTGTACATTAGTGGAGGGACTACTTTTCCCAGTGGAATACTACGTTCGAACCACAAGACGGATGACATTTTCACAGAGCCAGCCTGACATGCAGGCTGTAATAGAGTCCCAGCTGAGCAGGGGACGACATCGCAGGAGTCGAGGTCGTGCCAAAGGACAGAACAGGAGCACACAGAGCAGCGACCTTTCTCAGACAGATTTCTTCTCTCTAACAACTGCATCTGGGGACCCTAACAAACCATCACAGGCTGTTGCATCTGTGTGTGCATCTGCTGAACACAGCCAGAACTCTGGTAAGATTTCAGCTTGTCAGATGGACTCTAGTTTTTCTCCCACGTCTGCTCGTCCAGCACGAGGCCGGAAGAGGAAGAGAGGCACGGGGAGAGGGAGATCTCAGACCGGACGAGCCTCTAGTTTGAACACACATCAGTCACCAGGTGAGCAAACCTCAGATGATCCCCAACCTACAGACATTCCAGTCTCTTCCTGTCAGTCTCTCCAAGAAGCTGATGGACCAGAGCCATGCCCAATCCCAGGAGAAACCGACCTAGCAACAAATGAACCACAGCACGTGCCCACACACATCACTGATCCTCCGCTTACTTCTGGAGATAATAGAGCTTCTTCCAGCTCTGCCTCTGGACATCCAGAGGAGGTCTATGAAATCTTTATGAAGAGGAACAACAAGGCTTACAGATCCCCACACATGAACCAAAGTAAGACTTGTATGAGTATGAATCAAATAGAGCCCAGCGTATATTTCGGGTAATATCAGATATTTGCTGATAGATCTGTATCTGCATTTATAATGGCTGATAAATTCAAATTTTAAGAAAGACATGAAATAACTTGTTAGGAGGGCACTCTCCAAGGTCCCAACAACCAGCTAATCTGAGCAGAGTCGGCAGTAAATGAATAATCTCTGATTTGTTGTCCCAGTGAAACAAGTGAACTTTTTAACAGCATTATTACATTACCTCAGTAAGGACTCGTAAATAACCACATACAACAAACGTTAGAATAATCTGTTTTTCATGTGTCTGAAAGAAAGAAATATTGGCTCATATATTGCATGTTTAAATGACAATTGTCTATCATTATTGGTCATATATTTGTTGGGCTCTGGTATCAGTCTTTGTCTATGTGTCTGTGCATCATTATAAAAATACCCTGAGACCTATGTTCACTCTATAAAGTGAATTGTGACGAAAGGGTGAGCGCAAGATCTATTTACACCCATTTCTAAAACAACCTTCCTCCTTAAGGTTATGTTCATGTCTATGTGCTTTATCTGACACATATTCCACGCGTTCAGATTATAAAAACATCACAGAAATTGGAGAGACTCATCTCAAAGACTTTTGGATTCATTTGACTGTTGTGGCCAAAGAGACAGCGTTAAAAACATTATTTGCGTTGCACATTTTGATGCAGCACAATGTTTCGATGCAGTTATGTAGTGGTATAAAGCAATGAGTGCCTCTGCAGTGTAGTGGTTAGCACATTTGCCTTACATGCAAAACATTCTTGGTTTAAGACTGGGAGGAGATGGTTTAAAATCTGGGCCAAATCAAGCGTGCATCCATCTGCTGTGCAGTCCCTTGGGAAATAAGAGATCAGCAGAAATTCCCAAACATGTTGCTGAGACCCACTTGAATGCACAGTTTGCTGCAATATACAGCCGCAATTTTTAATTCAGTGTGTCACACTTTGCATGCACTCTTTTAATTTTTTCCATAATAACCCTTCAAAAAGAACCTTCTGTCTTCAGCGTGAATCCTAACCCTCAGTGCACAGTTGCCATATGGTGGTGATTAAAGGGGTAGAAATGCCAAAGAAATGACGGCATTAGGTTAATTATAAGAATGGAAACTGGAAACTTTTGTTGTGTGAAGGAAACCACAGCCAATGCAGAGAACTGCACTTCTTCTTTTGATACAAGAAGTGCATCTAAGATGACACAGAGGCTATTTTGTGAGGAGATGAATGTAGATGTGCACTGAAAGTCTGGCTTGGTGTCTGGTGTCAGTTTAACTGTTTTAAAGTTCCCTGAACAGACCTACTGACATGATGACTGACAGGTTGTTCCTTCAGTCAGGTCATCACCCAGTATATACATAACAAGTTCTATATACAGTGACGAGCATGTTTTTGACTGAAGCTTTTATTTTCCACTTTGTGTTCTTCAGGTACATCGAGCTGGCGATCTCTCCTCTTGCCCTCCTTGTCACCGGCTCAAACGTCTCTGCTTCGTCTTCCCTCTCTGTTGTCTGGCCCGCTGATGAACTTGGACACCCACCAAGATTTTCATCTCCCAGATGACCAGTTTGCCTCCCTGAAGCTCCTCAAGCTTCGCCAAGTCACTGGAGAATCTGCAGTTGAACCTTTCTCATCCCCATCTTACAACACACGCAGCAGCTGGCGCCGCTTTGACTTTCGATGCACCGGCGCTGATGCAGCGACGCCTCTTCCTCTCCCGCTAAGCCTCACACCCACAATTGCAAGTTCACCAGGTCATAATGCAGAACAGCTGGCTGCTACCCAGTCCATACACATCCAGAGTGTATCAGAAGAACACAGGCTTACAGATAAAGTGATGAAGCACTTCTTCACTGAAGAGCAGCAGAGCTTGGCAGAGACTCACTCTAGCCCAACAGAGCCAGTGGGGCAAAAGTGTGCTAATGTCTGTAAGGAAACTGTGATTGTGAACTCTCATATTGAACTTCAGACTCTCATGAACTCTGCAGACAGACCAGTCTGCACAGAGAATGATGATGTCATCAATCACCCAGAAAAACTTAAATTACCTGAAAAACACACATATTGTGGTGTGGTCCATGCTTCAGAGGATCTGAGGTGTATAAATCACAGTGAAGAAGATAAAGTTACCACTGAGCTGGTTTCCTTTGAGTCACCTGTAGAGGAACTCTCCTCCAGCAGCTGCGCTGATAAACAAGCATGTAATGAAACAAACCCTCCAGGAGAACCTCTGAAGACTCCAAACAGACTTCCTGAAAATCAGACCAAATCTTCACACGGTGTCATCTCTCAGCTCATGTTGAGTTCCCCTCTGGCTTCAGCACCCTCCCTCTTTATAACCCCACACCTGCCTTCATCCACCCTAAGTACCAGCCCAAAACTACCCTCCCTAGGTCTCACCCCCCACCCTGTCACCTGCAGCCTCCCTCTGACCTCCTCCCCCTCTGCCCCTTGTCTCAACCTGCCTCCACCATACAGCCCTTCCAGACAGGTTCTCTCTCCTCCACCCCTGTCTCCCTGTCCCTCCATCACTTACCTCCCTCCTAGCCCCTCTGCTCTCTCTCCATCTGGAGAGATCCACCATTTATCTAAGCCACCAGTTAGGGCCAATCAGCATCACACAGTTGAACTCACTTCTCCCCCGAGTCCCTCCGGCCATCAGCTGGAGGACTCAGCTGGGCAGTTGGACCTGAGAACAGAGGAAACGAAAGAAGAACTTGTAATTAGACACATGCACACATTGAGGGTAAAAAAACTGTTTTATCTGTTGCTGTATAGTTAAAGATTATTATTTAGCTTAAATATAATTTAAGGGTGTGTGCATCTAAAGCATCCGTGACATTGTTCTTGAGTGAGTTACAGTTTTTTGTGTGTGTTCAGGCTGCAGCAGGAGGCATTCTGGTAGATGCTTGCTGTTTTCCTGGATCCTCAGACACTTTGTGTGTAGCAGCAGCAGGAAAGTGGGCAGTGTGCCTTTGGAGTCAAGCTTCAGCATCTGAATGGAAATTAATACACACCTGGACCTTTAGTGAGGTGAGTTTCTTATGGGCCTGCATATCAGAATGACTCTGTGGAGGTTTGAACATTAGCTAGAACTACTTTTTCTTTTTTACTGTTCCACTGATTAACACCTGGTTTCAGTAATCTGCCAGGAGCCCTAGCTATACAATATAAATACATAGTTAAAGATGAGCGTAAAGAATCCACGTATTAGAATAAGTTTCATCTTTGTTGTAGCTCAGTGTTATTGCACAAACAATATAAATTATACATAAATGTGATTAGTAAACTGCAGTTTGAATGTTTGGGAGATGCATAAAATCACATGGCAGTAATTGGTGTTTATTTGCAGCCAGTGATCAGTGTGTTTCATGTCCCGGATGCTGCTGGGCTGATCTGTGTGACTCTGGGTCAGCTGGAAATCAGAGAAGTGAGGTGAATACTAAACCGTAAATGATTATCTCTACCATGTACTGTCATGTAAAAACGAAGTACACCCCTCCTGCTTCCATAGGTATTAAGAGGGTAAGGACCAGCCAGGTGCTACTGATTAACTGCACTTGATTAACTGATCATCGACAAATCAAATTCTACAGGCCTCGATTAAAATGTTGCAGTTCATGACATTACAATTAGAAAAATACAGAAAATGAGTGGTTTGTTTGGAAGGTTTGCCAATAGAAAGGCTCTCAACAAAAGTGGAGATGTTTGGCAACAATACAGCAACATATTTGGAGAAAACCAAACACAGCACATCAGCACAAACAGCTCATACCAGCTGTAAAGCACGGGTGATGATTCTGACTTGCTTTGCAGTCACAGGACCAGTGTACCTTGCAGTCGTTGAGTTGATTAAAGTATTTAAGAATCAAATGTGAGGGAATCTGTCTGACACCTAAAGCGTGTCCCAAATTGGTTTTAACAGCAGGACAATGATTCCAAGTCTAGCAGCAAATCTATAACACAATATCTGAAAAAGAAAAGGATTCAGGTGCAACGATGCCGTCAAAGTCCAGACCTCAGCTTCAACCAAATGCTGGGGCAGGACCTTAAGAGAGCTGTGCTTGCAGACCTAAATGAACTGAAGCAACACTGTAAAAAAGAGTGGACCAAAATCCCTCCACAACGATGTGAGAGACTGACAAAATCATACAGGAAACCATTATTTCAAGTTATTCCTGCTAAAGGCGGTTCTACAAGCTGCTGAATCACGGGGTGTGTTTTTGCTTCGCCTGTGCAAATGAGCAGTTTTCATTAAGTTCAGTATAGTTTGTAAAATATTTGTATGTTGTCTGTGTGCACAGAGTGCTGTCATGCTCCAGCCTCATGCAAATATTGCTCTGTGAGGGGATTCTTCAGGCAGTGATTGGTGTGTCCCGGTCCAGAGTGGTGACCACCTCCCACTCAGCCACAGGTTCCACTCTGCAGGTGTTTACGCTGTCAGACTACAGGTAACACATCACAGTTTTCCTCTCCGCTGTCGCCTTTCATTGTGTCGATGTCACAGACTACATCTGCATTTGGGGTCCGAAGCTTACATAGAGTTGTCACGATTCGTGTCTCACTTCTCTTTTTTTCTTTTTTTTTTTCTCTCAGCTCACCAAGCTCTCAGACTCTGGTATCTCCAGGTGTTTGCGTGGGAGCGCTTGCACCAGTTGACGGACTTCCTGATGCTCTCATTGGTACAGATGAGGGCGGACACCTTTTTGTCTGGTAAACATAAATGTGATGATAAAAAGTCTAATTTAAAGATCAAGACTGCTGAATTCTGTTTCGGGTTTCTCTTTGGCTCTTCATTCGTTTCTGATGTTGTTAGAATCAGTTATTCAAACAGAGCTAATGACATCAGTAGGCTTGTGCTCCATCGGGACCACCTGACCAGTCAGTGTGTCAACTGACAACAGATGGGACAAGAGGAAGTTTAAAGACTCATCTGTTTGTTTCTGCTGCCCCCTACAGACAGAAAAAACAGCTTAAATAACACAAAACAAAACGTAATCCTCCTGTCGTTTTGTTTTTGATAGAAAGAAATGTGATTTCAGCAGCAGCTTCATCTTTACCTCGAAGCTGCTCCCGCTTACAGTTAAATTGTTTCTGTTTGTTGTAGGAATCTAAAGACTGGACAGCTGCTGTGCAGAGTCCTCTTTGGAGAGGGTTTTTCTCACACAGCCTGCCTCAGAGGATATTCCTCCTGTGTAAGTAAAAGCAGTAAAAACAAAAAAACCATGCCCCTGTAACGCTGTCATTCTTTACATGATATAAGTCCTTTGCGTGTTTGTGCACAGGGAGTGTTGTTTGTCCTGCTGCAGCATCAGTTTCTAAGCTCTTTAGAAGACGAAGAAAAAGAAGGAAAAATAAAAGATCCTAAGACTGCATTTTTCTCCTTGGTCGCCATTAACCCTCTAAGTGGAAAATCCATCCCCGCTACTCAGCTGTACCCACCGGAAACCTGGGCTGGCAGGTGAGATGAGGAATGGAAGACGAGGTTTGTGTTTCTGCGTCACTTTTCAAACACACTGGCATATTTACATCTGTCACTTTGCTCTACAGGCTGTGTGAAGCCGACGTCAGTGGCTCCGGCGTGGTGGGCCTGAGTCAGAACGGCTGCGCCTGTGTGTGGGAGCTCGGGCACCCTGGGGCTTCGAGGATGGTGTGGGCTCCAGAGAGTGAAGGCTGGCAGCTGGCTCGATGGGGGGGATTAAACACGCTGGTGACTGGACATCACAACGGAGACGTGACTTTATACTGCTACAGTCAGAACTCGCGCTGCTGCTAAAAACGGACTTTTAGACGACTTTTTAATCAAATATAAACATCTGTGTTTCAGTCTGCGTTGACATAAAGACATTGGGGGGTTTCAGCGTCATGGTGGGGCACGGACACGTTCCCTTCATTTGATTTGGTTACTGCTGTAAACTGTATTGCATTTCAGGAATTTACCTTCAGCTTGAGTAAATTTAACATAAAAATCCAAAAACATGAGCTTTCATGTACTGTAAACTGAGCATGTACCATAAACCAGTCGCTGCTGTACAAGCTTTCTAACACGTCACACCCTAGAGCTCCTTTTAGGTCACTGTAACGTCAGACTGGAAATGTGTGTTTTATTACTGCAGCTGTTTTTGACTTGTTTATGTATGTGTATGTTGTATTTGTTATATAGAAAAGAAATCTTACTAAAGTTGGTTTTAAGATTTACATTAAACATTTGTGAATTCTTTATTTTCTGTACATTTTATCTACTTTAAGCCACAACTGTGGCTCAAAACAACAGACCATGTTTTTAAAAAGTATGCAGCGTTGGAAATACGATTACTCGAGTATATTACTGAAATGGATCCTGTAGTAATAAAATTACTAAAGGCCAGAAGTTTACTTACACTCATCATGGACGTGAACGTCGGCTGTCCGTGTTAAAGAAAGATGACCAGATCCTTTTTGATAATCATCAGCAAGCTTTTGTCATAATTCTGTCCTGATATTTAATCGTAATTCTTGTCAGAATTGGTGGTGAATTTAAACAAGTTGATCGGGCATGAACCCGGCTTTAAATGTTTGTCGACAAATATTTAAAAGGGGGTTTGGGAACAAGATTTTAGAGGTTTGGTGTTAGCCTGCTTTATCCAATCCAAAACCAGTTTTGATGTGTCCTTTTAAATAATTATTAAAACAGTGAATATTTTTGAGTTTGAGGTGAAACTTAAGAATTTTAAGGCATTTTTCCATCCTCATAATTTCATCCACTTTCTTCAATGCACCAGTAGCACCGGCAGCAAAATAGTCCCAGAGCATGATGGCCTGTCAGTTGGTACAGCTGACTACAGTGTTCTGTAGTTTTACTCCCCCAAACTCCTACTCTTGTCACTGTGACCAAATAGTTCAAGCTTTATCTTGTCTGACCATAAAACACGTGGGCTGTCCGTGAGTTCTTTGGACTTTATTTTGAAAAAATCCAAAATAAACTCAAGCTTGTGCACTCTTACTTTTTAAAAAGTCATAACAGATGTATGTTATGAAATGAAAGTTAGAGAAATCATTAAAAGCCCAAAATAACCGTGAGCTTACCAGGTATAAAAGCTATATAATTTAAATTTCATATTATATTATTTACCAGCTACAGGACAGTTAAAAAATAATGCAATACATCCGGTTTGGGGGGGGTTGTTTCAAATTCTTACCCCAAAATATACACTTTCCGGACACTTTAGCCCCTCCCCCTTCACCTTCAGGGCTGCTTTAATTAATCGTAGCAAAGATTACAAAAGGTGCAGGAAACATTCCTTGGAAATCGTGGCCCATGTTGCCATGATAGTATCACACAGATAGTGTAGATTTGTCCATGATGTGAATTTCACCACATCCCAAAAGTGCTCTATTTATAGATCTGGTGACTGTGGAAATGAGTGCAGTAAACTCATTGTCATCTTCAAAAAAGCAGCCAGAGAAGATTTGAACTTTGTGACATGGTGCATTATCCCACTGGAAGCAGCCATCAGAAGATGGGTACACTGTACTCATGATGGATGAACGTGCACAGCAACAATTTGCCTTCTAAATGTTGCAGCAGAAATCGAGACTCATCAGCCATGAAACATTTTTCCCATCTGTTGTCCAAATGTATTGGTTCTTAGCTGACAGGAGTGGCACATGTGGTGTAGTCTTCTGCTGCTGCAGTCCAAGATTCAATGTGTTGTGCTTTCAGAGATGCTCTTCTGCATATTTTTGTTTGTAACACCTTAGCGATGACTGTGTGGGAAAATCCCAGCAGATCAGCAGTTTCTGAAATACCCCGAGCCGTCTGTCTGTCACCAACAACCATGGAACATTCAAAGTCACTTAAATTACCTTTCTTCCCTATGCTGATGCTCAGGTTTATGCCTAAATGAAGAGGTTTGCTGCTGGTGATTGGCTGAATAGATGTTTGCATTACCAAGAAGTAAAACAGATGTACCTAACAAAGGGGGAGGTGATTGTTTATTTCCCTTTATGTAATAATGCCACCACAATGTTTCTCCTTATAAATATTATTTAACTGTCTCTGTAGTTACTATTCAATAGTTCTCCCCTAATGAAATATTCAGTTTTTCATTTCCCCTGTAGATTGTTTTCCATTTCATCATTAATAGTTTACTGGACCATGGTCACATTTTTTTCTTTAAGCAAATCTTTACGAGCCACAGTCATAAAAATAGGTGAGTTCCCAGTCAGGTCGTTGGTGACCAGCAGGCAACAGTGGGGTTCAGTTATTAATGAGTTCGACCCTACCACGTGGCCATTAATTGCTCATAAATTGCCCATAGGTGTGAATCTGAGTGTGAATGGTTGTTTGTCTCTATGTGTAGCCCTGTGACCCTGATAAGCAGAAGAGAATATATATATATATATATATATATATATATATTTAATACAGTACTTTTGTTCCATACACCGCCACGGTATGTTGAAGCAATCAAGATGTGACTGAAGTTACTGATGTTTAGGAATTACTGACAATATTTTCAGATGCTCCATTTCCACAGACAGTAATAATTGCACAATTAAATAATAAGCGATATCGAAGTCACATGGGGTAGGATGCACTGGCCAGCTAAGCAACACCAAAGGCCTGAAAGAGACAAGTGAAGTGGATGATCACATAATCCTTTTTATGGTTCAAACCAGGGGTCTCAAACAGGGGCCAGAATGGGCCCAGTACAGACTCCAATCCACTGGATGGCTTTGGACAATGTGAAGGGCAACAAAAATTTTGGACTTTTAATTGCACTTCCATAGATTTTTTTTTAGCTTTTTCTACTGATCAAGATTTCCCCCATAGCCATTCATACCAAACCACAGTAATTAAGTTCCAGATTTCTGTAATTTTACACATTTACTTCAGTTTAAGTCTCATCCTGACAGATTTATTTCAAATACTGCAGCAGCACTTCATTATAATGTAGAAAAAGACAATCTGTTAAAATAATACTTCAGCATTAAGGCATCTCTAGGATTAATGTGTAGTTAAAGTTCAGTACATTGACAGAAAGGACAGTTTCACTGGTCTGATGCAGATGAGATCAAAATGGGTTCTACATCAATGATTTAAAGCATCTCACCAAGTCAGAAAATGAAATTCAAGAGTGTTTAAGTGTGTAATATCAGAGGACACCTGCATTTATATTAAAGGGGGAAAAAGAGAAAGTAGCTTACCTCAACATGTGACCTGAGAAGGGGTGAATCCTGTGCTGGGTGCATGAAAACAGGATATCCGTCCACGATTTCAGTCATACCATGAGTAGAAGTTCAGCCAGTTCTCAGCTGGTGTGGTATTTATTTGTTTTTCCCCCAGTTAACCACCCTGACTTGTAATACTAATCTTTGTTGCTGACAAATATCCAGATTGTACACTACCCCCCCTGAAGACATGAAGTGCCTTGTACAAGAGAATCTTTATTTAAACACAGGTAAAATTAATCCATCTTTACAACATGTCTTCATATTCATCAGTATGTACATGTTTGTACAACTTGTTGAAAATGCCATCTAAAAATAGAATTATAAAAAGTAAAACTAACAGAGAAAGAATGTACATGATGCAGACGTATTAACATGGTCCATTTCTCTACACACGACACAGAAAAAACAAACTAGAGAAGCAGACCAGAGAAGCTTTCGTCCACCCACACAGCTGGCCCGAGTCTCAACCTCCCACCTCACAGTCTGTCCACTCAGCATCGAGTTTGAAAAGCAGGACTTTATGTACAAACAAAAGATGCAGAGGAAACCTCGGAGGACCGTTCCAACTTTAAGTTCAATGTAAACCAAGGGAACATTCACGTTTTCCCGTCTAGACTCATCTGAACACACACACAGTCTGTGCTGTCAGCGGGAACGCAAGCTTCATCGAGAAAGTTACAAGAACAAGAGAGTTTCTATAAACAGGAAGACAATTTTTTAAAAGAGAAAACAGCGGCTGAAAGATGGGAATTTTCCATGTACAACATATATAAGATGAATTGTCACAGTAGGTGTGAAAGTGTTGGCAATAAAAAAGGATTACAACATGACCCATAAAACAGATGAAGACTGAAAGTTCGAGCCCGTCCTGAACTCACGGAGAAGCAGCCGGTGATTAAAGACACTTGGGGACTAATGTGCGGCGGGAGTTGGCTTGCTGTCCAACAGTTTCTCCACCATGAGCTTGGCGTAACGAATGCGGCTCGCCAGCTCCTTACTGCAACCGAACTCCTCCAGAAGAGACAGCTTGTAGGTGCGGAAGTCTCGTTTCTCATCTATGTAGGTCACTGCAGCCATCAGCGGACACAGGATCAGCTTGGTGTGGTCCTGCCAGAGACAAAGTAACAAAAGCATGAATAAAGGATCTGTATATGCCATCACAAGACAGGTAAACCAGTTAAGGACCGTAGGAAGGTGGTGTGGCGTCCTACCTGGAAGAAATTGATCTGAACCGTGCCGTTAGTGAGGTGCAGCACAATGGCGCTTTTGGTTCTGAACCAGAGGGAAAGGTACGGCAGTCGAGCCAGCTCATCTCCTTCCCGACGTGCTATGTTTGCGCCAGCCTTCAGCAGGTGCTCGCTCATGTAATTGCGGAAGTATTTCAGCAATGTTATCTACAAAGAAGAGAGAAACACTGAGTTGAGTATGAAAACGAGGGCGGAGACCATTTAAAACCTCGTCTCATACACAAAACAAAAGGTCTAACTTCTTACCTTCTTGTTGAGAGTGGAAGGGAAAGAGCGCACGCTCATGTAGGATTCAGTTGCAGTCTTGTCGATGTACTGCAGGCTGTCTCCGTCAGCGTACATGATCAGACGGGTGTAGTCGTTAAACAGAACGCCAACGCTGTTGTCACACAGCTGATATCCTGAAATGAAGATGAGAAACTCTTGTTTGAAATATTCATAAACACAAAATGTACTTAGCACAACGCTCAATACTTAAAATAACCAAATAACCTGCATTTAGACCAAAGTGTAAGACGAGGCACCCTACTTGTTAGTTAAGCAACACCTCAGTCAATCTAAGGCCAACGCTTGCTCTGTGGTTTCTTTTGAACTAGCAAACACGTCATCTGTGCTCCGAATTACAGTGAGCGTAATTCCTGCAATTGTTTGCAATAGATATTAACCGATGCATAAAGAGTATAAAAACTGGGACATAGATTCTGGGGTTCAAAAGTGAAGTTTAACCACAAGTCCCTTAAACGTGTCTTCTATGTAATGACCACCAGGGGGCGAAAGCCCAAGGTTGCAAAAAGAAATCCAGTCGCATGGCAGTCAAATAAATCCATGTGAAAACCTGCAGCTTTGGCATCACACTAGCTCCACCCGTCTTATACCATCTGATCACTTTTGACTCCAAAATAAAGGAAATCTATATCTCTCTATATCTATATGCTCGCCCCAGCCCACCGATGGAGGCCAATGACTACCAATTTTCACAGTGAAAGTATAAATTCTCTTTAGGGTTCAATATTACACTATTAGTATTAGACAACTTCATAAATGAGCCAATATCACAGTTGTGTTTCCTTTGTTTTGGGGTTTTGTTCTGAACTAGGTGTTCAAGTGCAGATGGATGGATGTGGAGTCTAAGTGTAATACTTACCCAGTCCATATTTATCAGAGTAGTCCACCCATTTGCTGATCCAGAAGATGGGGATGCATGCAGGATCCTCTGCCTCCTCTGTTTATTAAAAGAATTTACATCTCTGTATGAAGCACTGACACGCAGATTATCCAGCTTAATGAAATATGCAGCACAGTCATAAAAAGACAGCACTCACCTTGGCGGACGAATGCCTTCTCAGAAGGCTTGGCAGCAATGATGCTGTTGAGCTGCTGCAGCATGTCTTTGAGGTGGTTCTCCGACGGTTCAACCTCCCTACACACAGATTACACCAGTCAAAACATCCAAATACATAAATGTGTCACAAAAAGCAAACCTGTACTTTATAAATATTTCCATTATTTCAAATTCAGTGGGACAAACATCTCACCGTGGTGCAGGCTCGTCCTTCATCTCCACCTTCTCTGTCCCTACTGGAAACACAAACCCGTATCATTAACATTCCTGCAAAAACTAAAATAATTCATCTCCAATATTTCAGCCTTGCTTTAAGCGTCTGAAGAGTTGGGGCTTCTTTCAACTCTCTTCCTGCTGGGAGGATTACCTTTGTTATTTATAGCTGTCAACGGGCGTCTCTGGCTGAGCTCGGTGGCTGTGGAAGGGGCAATAGAGAATCGCGGGGGCACTGTGAGACAAGTCGTGGGCAGGCGCAAGGGGATGTAGCCGGACGTGAAGAACTCGTCCGCTTGCAGCTCAGCAATGGTGGGTCTCTGGGTGGGATCGGCATGCAGCATCCTTTTGATGAGGGTGGTCGCTGCTGGGTTGATATGCTGCACGAAGACAATTGCCTTTAAGTTGATACGACTTAAACGAAAAAGCATCTTTGTATACAATTTTTTTTCTTTAAAAAAAAAAAAAAAAAAAAAAAGAGAGCATCGTGTTAAACCGCCTCACCCAGGGGATTGTGTAGTTGTTTTTCTTGATGCGGTTGTAGGTCTCCTTCAGACAGGAGGTCTCAAATGGAGGCTTGCCCACCAACAAAGTGTACCTAAGAATTCAGACAAGGAGGAGGTAAAAGTGACTGTGCAGATTTTTGTTTTTTAAACAACTTTTAACTTTCTAATACATCATTAGAAGTATGTCTTGGGAAAATATAAAACCATTAGGACTCATAAGGCTGCATTTTGTAAAAAGACAAAAAACCTATATTAAACAAGCAGATGTGCAAAGCTTGGCATTGGCATCAGAATGGACACTACAAGGTGTGAATGACTCAGTGGCCGTAACACCTCCGTTTCCAGGTGTGCTTGTGTATTCAGACTTACAATATACACCCAAGTGACCAGACATCCACTTCGTAGCTGTGGCCTTTCTTGCAGAGCACTTCAGGAGCTATGTAGTTAGGTGTTCCACACAAGGTCTTCTTCCGCTCACCATCAAACTCAATCTTTGTGGCAAGGCCAAAATCCCCTGTTTTAAAAGAAAAAAAGGGGGACATAACTGTAAAGAGGCACACTTGTGTGCAAAAGTTCATTCTTGAAGTATGAGAAATTACTGACGCAAGGACCTGGGTGTGCCTCATCCTTTTCTTCTAAAACCAGCAGGTTGCTGATATACCCAGTTGACATTTAGAGTCCCTGCCATCATGCTGAGTTGAGCAAATTACCTATCTTGACATCCATGTCGTCGTTGAGGAAGATGTTGCCCAGTTTCAGGTCTCTGTGGATCACTTTGTTGTTGTGCAGGTACTGGATACCCTTGAGCAGCTGAGTCATGTAGTATCGGGCCTCGGGCTCTGTGACAGCCTTACGACGCTTGTGCAGCTCCAGCAGGGACTGAATTGGAGAAGAAAATGATTTTAAACTGGGGCACTGAGACAGTAAAGCAGCAACAAATATCAAGTATATCGGATGGTTACCATGTAGTGTAGAAAGAAAGGATTTTAAAAAGTACTAATGCCATCAAAATACTGAGTTTAGGAATAGTGGCTCATTTGAATTATGTTCAGAGCTCCTGTGGTTTTAAACAGGCCAAGCTTCCTGCACTGTGACGGGAAGAGACCGCCAGGGTAACCGTTGGCCGTCCGCAGTTAACAGAAAGGACACTTTCTCTGCACTCACCCTTCTCCTGCAGATTTCCAGGACGACAAACACAAAATCATCGTCCTCGAAGAACCCGTGGAAGCCCACGACGTTGGGGTGGTTGAGGCTTTGGTGAATGGAGATTTCCGAAGTCATCTTCTCCCTCTGGTGCTGCTTCAGGATCAGCGATTTGGGCACGATCTTTCCGGCGAAAACCTGCTTTGTCTCCACGTCTGTGATTTCGTAGCATTTTGCAAAACCACCTTTTCCGAGGAATCTCCCCCTAGTGTATCGTCTCATGGTGCGTGGGTCGACCAGAACATCTGGGATTTCTTTTAGAGTGGCCGATTTTGGGTCGACGTGCGGCATCGGGTTCGCCGGCTTTGCAACACCAGCGCTCATTTTGGATTAAAGTGCTCTTAGCCGGGAGTAAAAAGAAACGTTTTAAAGCCCCTTTGCAATAGAGTTATTAATGATAAACCCCAAGGAAGAGAGTATTGTTAACCCTACCTTAACCGACGTTAGTTTGGCCTTGGAAGCTAGCGTGCTCCCTGCACTTCTGAATTTAAATCAAAACTAGCTATAATACGCTTTAGACGCGGTTGTTACTTAAACATTTCATTGACAATTAAAACACGGTGCAACTAGACTATAATTATTTTTTAAAAACGAAAATATTGAATAAAGTAATCGCCAGAGTTGTCCGTCGATGGCTGCAGCGTTAACCCGTCCTGCCTTTTGACAACAGTTTCTGCTACAAGTTTAAAATGCTGCCTCGGTCGTTACGGTGCTCTCTGATTGGTCCGCTCGATTTGAATTCTAAGGTATTGCAGCAAAGCATCGTGGGAGATTCAGGCAAAAATAGCCAATCACTAAACGAGTATGTCACATTCCGCAGTGTTATTGGCTGAATCCCTGTTGTTGGTTTCTCCTTGTTTTCTCTAAGCGAGTACTGATGGGAAATGTAGTCGGGGTGGGCTTTAATCGTGACATACATCCGTTTTTTTCCCTTTCTTCTTTTTTTTTTTTACCCAAGTAGATAACGTGGATTTAATGGTCATTTGATTTTTTTTCTTTTTCTTCTTCTTTTTTTAACTAAAAGCCCGGAATAAATAGTCGTCATCGTGGATTGTTGTAACCGATTTAGTTTTAGTCGAGGCAGCAGTCTATAGGCTAATTTATATGAGACTACTCACTGCAATAACCTTTGCTTATTTATACGCTGACCTCACTAGTTTTCGATAAGTATTGTTTCGTTATTACTCGTGTAATACTACTTTTCGTAATTATCAGTCGTGAGGTTGTCCAGTTTAATTAACTCTAAAGCATAACCAGCTACAACATGTAGACTGTACATTCATGTAAAACACACAACCTATTGTTATTACTGTTTTTAGCCAGTAGGGGGCACTGTCACTCCTATAACTTCCCGAATGCAATATAAAGCTATAACTTCATAGGGTCCCAATATTAACATATGTTGATATCACTACCATAACAAATTGCTGTTGTTGAAGGCTGTAGTTATACAGTGAACCAAAGGACTGAATTTCTTTGAATGGACTGTTCAAAAAGTGTCACCATATTTCCATTAAAACCTTTTCTGGATCAAGTATGATCGAGTGTTAGTCAGTGCAATGTCTGTGTTTCATTAGTTTCATTAAAAACTTTTGTGTACATTCAGGATATATTATAGTTCCACACAATAATTGATGGGATTGTCATTGCAACACCAACTAGACTTAACTTCAGGCGGAGCATTCATGAAAAAGGTTATGTAAATAATTTTTCACTGGAAGTGTAACTATGGAAAGAAGAATGATTAAGAATTGCGTGGAGTGGAAACAAAATTTGTGGCAAACATGGTCCACCTTGAAAGTCATGATAAACCAACCACCCAGGCCTTTGCTTCACCCCAGTCTTGACTCCATGGCTACAGCCTTGCTCTGCGTCATTGCCTTTAATGCCTTTTACTTCTAGCCTGCTGCTTCTACAATTGCCACTAATGCTAGTTCTGGTAAATGACAATTATTATCACACTCAATAAATAAAAATAAGAAAAACTGTATGTTGGCTTTACAAAAACCTTAATTGCTACGAAAGCTGATACACTTTATATATAGTGCTGTAATATTCTCTGAACCCTCCACCCCTGAGGTGCACTGGTGGATCATTTATGCTGTGTGTGTGTGTGTGTGTGTGTGTGTGTGTATGTGGTTACTGTAAATCTATGCTAAGCTGTCATGAGTGTTCATCTCAGGCCTGATGAAACATTTCTGTTGTGATGGAAATAGTCTCTTCTAGCATCACAGCCTCCGTCCATAGTGCACTCAGTTGTTTCTCAAGAATGAAAATAATGGGATTCATCTTCATCCAAGACAAACACACATGGCATGTTTCAGAGATTTCTCTTAATCACATCATTGTCACCCATCTGTTTATATGTATTTTGAATCATTGTGCTTTTATTTATTCTGTATTTTTATCATCTTGTTTCATAAGATGTGTATATTGGTTTTCTTTTTTATTGATCTGTTCCCTATCTAAATGACTGAGAAGCCTGTCCAAGAGCACAGGTGTTCTTTTATTCTTGCCACGTGCAGCTGACAAATAAAGTAATTCAAACTTTAATTTTCATGTTGTTCACTCTTCTTGGTAAAAGATAAACAAAAGCTTTTAATCCAACAGTGTGACATTTTTGATGTGTAATGATGCAGATTCATCCTTGTCAGGAGCCTCTGTTCTTTAGCCCTTGTGTGCTGCATGAGCCTCTGCTCCTCATTCATATTAATGCTTTTGTGGCAGACACGATTAATATCTGCTTAGCAACAGATTTTACAACTGACATGGTGATAAAGAGAGGAAAATAAGAAGAGAACAAGTGGATGAAGAGAGGACAGATGATGAGACCAGCGTGTTTGCTTAGCCCCTTTGTTCTACTTCATATAAGTGTCTGTGTGTGTGTCTAAAACGTCACGACACAACTTCAAGCAAAGAAAGGAGCTATTTTTATGATGCACTATCTCACGCTAAGCCGAAAATGGCGCTTGTTGTTCATTATCACTAGAAAAAAATATGCTCATCGGCTTTGTACATCGATTTAATAACTCAGAGGAACGATTTTAAGATGTAAATCTTGGAAAGCTTGGAATGCGAGGATGTTAGGAATAAATGGAAGAGACTCCCATCAGAAATATTTTCTCAGAGGATAAATTTGAATAGTCACAGTAATTTGTAACTGATTTTCAGTGTCCATTTTCTCTAAAAAAAAAAATATCACAGCATCGACAGACTGTGGGTTCAATTGCCAATTGCCATTCTGGTCACGTCCTCAGGGGCCCATGTATATTTGCGGGTACATCCAAGAGAAGAATTTAAAAAGACCAGAACTGTATCATCTCAAACTTTACTCATATTTTAACAAAACATAGATATAGTCTTTTGTTTAGTTTTTTTTTTTTTATCATAACTGGTAAAATCTAGTAGTTTTATTTGCATTTGACCTGCCTTTTCCTCCCCTACACTGATAAAACTAATGGTATCTCCCAAGGTCAGCTAGCTACTTCCAAAATAAACGAAACAACATGAGAAAAAAAAAGGGGGGGGGGGGGGGGGGTGTCTAGTTTTTTTTTTTTTAGAAAGTTTCCAGAAAGAGCCAGGCTGCCTTCACAAGATCATTTATCCATTAATTTATTCATTCACTTATTTATTGACAAAAAAAGAAGTTTATAAATGTTCTAAGTGGGGACCTCACAAAAGTGCTTTTTCTCATAAAAGCTCTCTGGGCTCTATCACTGAAAAAAAAAGGCCATGTTGGATTTACTTGATTCAATAGTGGACATTGGTTGCACACAAATGTTTTGCTTTGGCAGAAACTTAAACAACTGAGTTAAATCAACTTTTTCATAATCAATAAACATCGGCATTTTGTGTTCATAAAACACGATTGAAACATGTTCAGATGATGTAAGTTGAGCTCTTGGAATATTTTAATCCTTCACAGTTTTGTCATTTTATTTCAACACTATTCAATAACTTTTATCCCAATACTATTGGTCACTTAAATACTACATGCTGTCTTCATATTACATAATGTTCAACAACGGGCAGGGATAGCTCAGTAGGTAGAGTGGTGGCCCCATGATCGGAAGGTCGGGGGTTCGACTCCACTGAGCAAGGTACCATCCCTACACACTGCTCCCCGGGCGCTACACTGGTGGCTGCCCACTGCTTCACTGGGTGAATGGGTTAAATGCAGAAGAACTATTTCCCTATGGGGACTAACACGCACACTTTACTTTTTACAAGGTCTAGATCCTGGTTACCATAAAAATTGAATAGGTCTTCAACAACTACCATCCTTCTATCTTTATCCTGGTTGCAGGGGGGTTGGGAAATAACCCTGAAGTGATAGGTTACAAGGCAGGGTACACCCTGGACAGCTGACTAGTCTATCACATAGAAACAAACAACCATTTACACTTACATTCACAGGTAATTTAGAATCACCAGTTAACCCTAACTCTAACAACTGCATGACTTTTAACTGCGGGAGGAAACCAGAATACCCAGAGAGAAACCTGCAAACTAGCCAGAATGTGGGTTTGAACACAGGACCTTCTTACTGTGAAGCAACAGCACTAACCACCATGCCAACAACCTAGCAAATGTAGGAAAGCTATGATTTCCTGTATTTGATGCAGAATTTTTTTGTTTTTGTAATAATCCACAATAAATAGCAATAGCATGCACGTGGTGTGTGTGTAGTTGTCTGCCTCTTACAACTCCAGTGATTTTCCTGCAGTTTGAAATCTTGTGCGATCTTGTGAATTCCATGAGTTCAGCAACTAAGCACTCTTACTAGATTGTATCATGTAATGTCAACAAGAACAAATTAAGTTGTTGAATTTCGTACAGATTCTTCATGATTTAATTACGTTCATATAGAAACATGAAATTATTGTGTTTAAATTACAAGTTAGACTTTTTTAATGTAACAACCACCCAATTTACTTTTTTTGGTATACTAAAAAACAGTAGAGGTGGCTGCTCGACTTGACTGAGATGGATGCCTTCCTGAAACCACGATCTAAAGAGCGCGAGTCTGAAACCCGTGCAGTGTCACGGGATTTAACATTGATATATTATTGACTTACTTCACTTGAACATGATATGAACAATTTAATCTAGCCTCTCTGCATATCATGTAGTTTCTACACTATGCAGTTAAAGTTAACTTTAAAGCATGAGGCACTTGTGTTAAATACACGCAAGATGCTTATGTAAATCCAGGAGCTGGCCAATCCCTTTTTTTCAGTGTATTGTTTCAACACTCATCCGGGAGCGGGACTGTAGCAGTCTACTGGCAAGAGAGGTGCTGAAAGGAGGAAAAAGAGGAGACCACCAAACAGACAAAGGGAATGAGAGGAGAAAAAGAACAGGTGTGTGTGCTTTGATGGTTACTTTAACCATCACATTATGAGATTTCTGATTATTGAAGAAAGAAAAAAAGCTCTAGGGCCCATCAGACACTTGTTCACATTGGTGTTTAACTCTATGATCCACGCATAGACAGACTCGTTTGAGATGTGCCAAGACCAGTGGAAGGTTTACAAATGAAGCACCGGACACATTTTACAACAAAGTTATTTTACTGACACCATATAAAAATGTACACACAAAACAGGACTCAAATAAAGTGCATCATCCCGTTTGCTCCCCTTAAACTATGAGCATTACAGGCCCCGCTGGCTTTCAGACACATTAAAGTGACCCGAGGAGCCGTCACCCGTGAACAGGTGTTAAACTGCAACACGCTCCAAAGCGTAACATTTTAGAGTGAGAACGGGCTCGAAACTGAGCAGGCGCAGTCCAGCTGCAGCGGTTTCTACGACAGAACACAGCTGTTGTGCTTCTTCGGCGAGGGTCTCTTCCTAGCTCGGGGCCTAGGCACGGTGTCTCTGCGTGTCCACGCCGCGGGGCTCAGTCGTGGCGGCAGGTTCACCTGTTGCAGCAGCGAGCTGAACACCCCGACCGCGTTTCTGCCCGTGCTCGCGGACGCCTCCACGAAGTCTGCGCCCCACTCAGCCTCCACCGTGGCCATGGCGTCACAGGCAACCGGCGCTCGACCTTCGCTCTCGGTCAGATCCGCTTTGCTGCGGACCACGGTGATGGGCACGCTCCTGCCGCCGCCGCGCAGCTCCAGAATCTCGGCGCGCAGTCGACGCACCTCCTCGAAGGAGTCGGGCTCGTCTGCCGCGTACACCAGGGCGAAGGCGTCGCTGTGTCGGATGCAGAGCTCCCTCATAGCCGGGAACGAGTAGCTGCCGCTCGTGTCCAGTATCTCCAGCCGCATCTTCTCCTCAGAGCCCGCGGTGTCATACTCGAGCACGTGAAGCTCCTCGACAGTGCGCGTGTACTTGTGCTCGAATCCGTCGTGGAGGAATCGGTGGATGAGCGCGGTCTTGCCAACCCCCGCTGCTCCCAGGAATACAAGCCGGACCGTGTTGGGACGCCCTGACGGAGACATCCCGACGATCCCGGCGCACGTGCAGCTTTATGCAGCTCCATGCAGCCAGGCTATTTATAGGCTGCTCCACCGATACGACCCCACCCGGTCGTTCTCCGCTCAAAATCGCTCAAGTTCAGACTCTGAAAGCCACGGAGCACACCCGATTTGGCAGCATGGAAACATAAATGATTTATGGATTTAATGTCTTTTCAGCGCTTATGTCAACATGTGTGAAAGAGTCGAACACGTGCGTTTGTTTGCAGCGTTTGTGAGTCATGGAACTCAATGCCAGTGTATTTCACAGGAACCCGGATATCATAAATCATTTCCACAGTTTACAACAGTGTGCATACAATAACAAGCTTCTGTCGAAGCTTTGTAGTTAATTTACAACCCATGGTTAGCCCTTTTACATCCCACCATTGCGTTTGCTTATTTACTGCAATGATCCTAATCCCCCCCCCCCCCCTTTTTTTTTATTTTTTATTAATGGAACAATGGGGATGCTATACCTTTCTGAATCCTCATCGTAAAATTTAATTCTTGCAGCACTCTACTTCCCACCAGCAGAAATACAGCTCTGGCGGTGAGCAAGAACCCCCACCTGCTGATCAAACCCTGTGTTTGCAAAGGGTGGCCAATCAGAAGAAAGCTGGCTAAAAAAAACAGCTAGGAGGGAGCTGCAACTTGTTACTTGACAGAGGATGAATTAAGGGACTGCTACAAGGCCCAGTATAAAATAAATCATGATTCTGAACTGCGAAGAAGTTATTTTGATTTTCCTATCTAAAAGAAGCATGTAAGTCCCATTTCAGGTTCAGTGGTCAAACTTGAGACTTAACCACAGTGAGTCTGTCACCAGTAAATCTTCCCCTTCCCAACTAAATGTGTGCACCGTCTTCTGCTCTGTGATTACACCTTTGCTTTTGAATTATTGGCTCATTTCTCTCATTCCTTTGACTCAACATTTCCACCCACACCTGAATTTGTTATTGTGGTCACAACCTGAAGTCTGGTGGTAATAAAAAAAAAAAAAACAGTCATACATGCTCGCAAACAAGGTCCTGTCACGTGCAGTTATGTTTACACCATGTGTGGAAGGTTTCTTTTTAATGACAGTCCTGCCACAAAGACCCATTGTTTGATGCAAATACACATGCTCTATAATCTGATGATTAAAGCGCACTACCTGTAATTAAAAGCGCTGCTGGCCTTCCAAAAGAAATTTGGAAAGCATCAGGCTGCCCAGTGGTAACTGGCTGTGCGGACCTACCAGCACCACCCTGAAGAAGCTGTCAGTGGTGTGATGATGCGAACACATTGACCGCACAGCAGGTGGCTGGCATGAGTAGAATTTATGTGATGCAAGTAATGGGGTTTAGAAAACTGTACTCGCTAAATTTTTCTTATGAAGCGTGTAATTACTGTCACGAAGTCATGGGCGTAACATTGCTGAACATTGCTGAACATTGGGGGGTCAAGATCTCTGTCTAAATAAATAAAAAAATCTGGGTAAATTCACAGATGATTAAACATGCAACTATTCTGCTGGTAATAACTGAAATGAGTAAAGAAAATCAACAGCCTATTTATGCAAGATAATTCATAATTTTATTGGGGGGTCATAACCCCCCTAACTCCCCCTGGAAATTACGCCCCTGCACGAAGTACAGAACTAAATTCTCTGTGTCTCGCTGACCAACTCTGTCTGGCGGGACGTGGCTATCACTTGGTAAATAGGTACTGTGATAGCTTGTCATTGTGCGCGTGTATTTGGGTGAGTGCATTTGCGTCTCTTATCTGTACCCTTGAAGAAGTGTATGCAGTAATATAAAGGAGCAAATAAGATGGGAACAAACTGTAAAAACAGAACAAGCCAACCTTGAAACTGACCTGAGGCCTGCTGGAACTCTCGTATAAGTGGTTGCAGCTTTAAGGGGGGGTTCTAAGTGCTTTGGGTCATTCCAGAATCTGGGTAAATCCATATGGTAGCTGCGAGGTGTGAAACACAAATTACCGGTAATACAACAATTTAGAACAACAAAAAAAAGTAGTGTGAAATTTCTTTTACACACTTGGCTTTTGTGCATTAAAACATTTTCAGATTGAAATCAGCAATGGCTTCACTGAAACATATTCCAGAAAGCTGGAAACACTTATTACCCTTCTGTCTATCCATTTTCTTCTGCTTATTTAAGTCAGGGCTGTGGGAAGGAGCTGGAGCCTATCCCAGCTGCCGTGGGCTGAGACACTGGGTAGACTCTGAACAGGTCACCAGTCTGTCATAGGGCTAAGACATAGAAACACACAACCATTCACACCTATGGGAAATTTTAAATCACCAATTAACATAATTCCTCACAGAAAGGCTGCAGCCAGGTGATGGATATGAACCCAGGACCTTTGGATTGTGAGACAATGCACCAGAATACTGCTCCACATACTCACCTAAAATATAAATATAAATATAAATGTTGCCAGGGCAATATTTGCCTTAATGCACAGTTATAATAATCATTTATCTTAATTAATAATATTAATTATAATAATATTTATCTTAATTAATAATATTAATTAAGGATATAGTTTAAGCTAGGAATAACAGAAGTGCCCATATACTTTGGTGATAAAGTGAAAATCAGGTTTAAAGCATTTTTAAATGATGTACACTAGATGGCAGCAGTAGACACATTAAAAAAGCATTGAGACAGTTGGAGTTGCAATTAAAAACTGGGAAGTTGCTGCTGTTGCAAGTATGTGATCTGTGCAGAAGTAACAGCAAAGAGTCATCGATATGTTACACAGGAATCATGGGTATAAATAATGAAATCGGCTTCATATCTTACAGTAGCTTACCCTTAAACAAAGTCTGTCCTGTCTCAGTCAGAGAGGCACATTAAAAGAAAACGTTTTCATGCAGTTTAGATGATTCTGAAGTGTGTCAACTGTGGGCTTCTTCAAAACACTAGCATCTGCTGCAGTTCTCTGATATATGTGTACATGTTTAGACATCCTTGTGAGGACAGAAAATTGCAATGCTACTGTACATGTGGGGACCAACAGTCACCTCTCCCCACGAGTTTGAAGGCATGTTTGAGGCTCAAACTGTGGTTTTAGTGTCAGGGTTACAATTAGGTTATAGTTAGATTTAGGCTAAGGGTTAGGGTTAGGCATTCATTTTTGATGGTTAGGGTAAGAGGCTGGGGAAGGCATTATGTCACTTAGATGTCCTCATTAAGACATGAACATGAGTGAGTGTGTATTTTATTATGGTTATGGTTTTTTACTTCAAGAATCATAAAAGATTTAACGTCCTTTTATGAGTTTGCATAAAGGGACACTGCTGCTAGACATAGTGTATGAGAACACTGTCATTGTGAGTGTGGTACATTCTAGTATTAGCATGTTACTCAAGAGTTCTCCCACTGGTATGACTATAGACACATTACATAATTTATCCTAAAAAAAGAATATATATATATATATATATATATATATATATATATATATATATAAAAATAAAATAAAAAAACAACTGTTCTTACAGTTTTCTCAGGATGGTAAAACGCTGTCCCATTTCACTTTGAGGAGTTTCTTTATCACGTTTATTGCCCAGGAGAAAGAAAACCTCATTCCTGCTTTGTCTTCACTTCTGTTCATTGCTCTGTCCCTCCGCTCCAGTGCCATGTGAGCTTTTTTCTGGCAGGAGGATTTAGCTCAAACCCGACATGTGCTTTCTCTTAAAGACTTTATGCACACAGACTGAAAAAGGCATGGGAGGTTATCATATTACCTTGAGCACAGTGGACGCTCCAATCCATTTAATAAGCACTCAGGCTTTTAATTTCCACAGTCCTCATGTGAGTGTGTCAGAAACTGTGTTTGTAGTTACACAGGGCGGTTCTGTTTTGGTTATTACAAGGTTTGCTGGGATTATTCAGCAATGTGTGTTCCATCTTTCAACAGTCATCTTCCTAAAGCCTCGCTCCTGCATTACTTGTTGCCATGGCAACACGCAGAGACCCTGCAGTGACAGATGAAGGATGATCGTTCGTCTGCTTTTGCGTGTATTCAAACACGTAAGTTTTGCACCCATTATAGCGTTCAAGAGTTGAGATTTGGTCTGCAGAAGAGAGAAAGTGGAGTAGGTTACCTCGTTCTTGAGCTCGGCTGGCTTTCTCCTCTACCGTTTTGGCTCAGTGCACTCTCAGGGGGA
The DNA here is from genome assembly GCF_057382275.1 of Copadichromis virginalis. NCBI lineage: Eukaryota > Metazoa > Chordata > Actinopteri > Cichliformes > Cichlidae > Copadichromis > Copadichromis virginalis. The sequence goes on along the minus strand of NC_140623.1, from coordinate 13,519,764 downwards.
CGTGATGCAGGCTCTGTCTTCCTTCTCCCACACACAACAGCATTTGCTAAATAGCCTCATCAGAACAAGATGGTTGGAGGAAAAAATCTATGAAAAGAATAATAATGTAGGTCCACCTTCTTTTCTGTTTAGGTGTAACATGAAGAAACATGTGACCCAAATGCTGAGCTCAGTTGTTGCACAGACAGATCAGCTGAGCCCTGTTATTGATCCATATGCACAATTTAATAACAATAAAAACAGCATTATTAAGTATTATCAGGTTTATCTTTTTCACTATGTGCATTTTGTTCAAGCTGTCATCTCTCGACTCGAGCTGTTCAGTTTTAAAGTTACATCTATCAAGCGGATTCCTGTAAAGGGGCAGGATGACTTCTTGCTCCCAGAGTAGCTATCTTACCTAATCATGTGATCTGCAATATTGCTCTCACTTCCTTTTTCGGACTTGTTTTTATGGGATCAATTCAGTTATATTACGGGCAAGATTAGACCAGAGGCAGGGAACTTGTGAGGCTGTACTTTGAGCATGCTCAAAATGAAATTGTAAGCACACTACCATTTTGCAGCAGCAGAGCCGAGGGCTGGCTATATACACCTTATAAAATGTCTTGTCACTGCACACAATCATCATGATTGGAATATGACTGAAATGATCCTATAAAAACCACAACAAGGAAGTGAGTGATTAGGCAAGACAGCTGCTCTGGCAGCAAGAAATCGCAGGTGCAAGCTTAACACTGAATAACTTACAAGTTATTGTAAGCACATTGTAAGAACTTTGGATTGAAAGGTCGTCAGGCAGTGAGGAAGCGTGTGGTTTCACAGATCACATCCAGTTTAAATAACTCTGAAAAGTGATTTGTGCCCAAGGCTTCATAAGGAGATATCACTAACCCTTTCATCAAGGTTCACCACTTATAACTTTTATACTGTCCCTGTTTCTACAGTTATTGTTCCCATCAATCCTCTTCCGCTTATCCTTATCAGGGTCACATACAACCAACAATTTAAACTGCCATTAAAGAATTTAGTGTTGCATTGAAAAAGTTATTATAGGAGTTCTCATGGTGTAGTCCTGGCCAAACAAGCAAGGAATAAAGATATTTTGGCCTACATCAGTTTGCCCCACATAAAATAAATGAATGTCATATCAGTTTCTGTAACACTCTAATTGGCTGTAGATGGAAGCAGATGAACATGTAGATGGAAGTTAGTGTGAATCTTTAGAAATAATCCCTCAAACCCACAAATGCCCTCTCTTTGTGGAGCTAACCCTTTCAAGTAAAATCAACCAAGAGAAAAACAAGACGATCCACTGTTGAGAAGGTAAACTTTATTGGACTTTTCACTTGATTGAAATGTACGAGCATGAAAGGGAAAAGACAGAGTACTCTATGAAAGGCACAGCCAGAGAGATGACTCCACCATTGTGTTTACACACCAGCAGCAGCAGCAGCAGCAGCAGCAGCACACAATCCAAGGCGGGCACTTCATCACCACAAACATGTGCTTTTAACGTAGTTCAAAAAGGATGCTGTAATATTGTGCTCATTTTTGGGCGCTGTGTTAGAACAGCTGGAATTAATGCATTTTTATTTATATGCATTTGTGTGCGTTTGAGTGCGTTGTGTGTCATTATTGTGCTAAGGCGACTCCTTCACTCGGTGAGTGAGTTTCGAAGCTCCTTTCAAACTGTTTTTATTTTATTCACCAAGAGTGTACAGGCAAAAAAAGACACATCTGCCAGCCCCTGGCTCTGTGTTTCCCATGGTTGCTATGGTTTCAATAATTGAGTGACAAAAAAAGAGCAGTATTTACAGCAGACGCGTGTAAATCAGTAACATTCCTTCATCTGATGAGCATTATGCGTTACACTTTGAACGAGAATAGGAGATGTAAGCAGCGTATAGAGGCAGCAGGACAATTAGCAGGAGAAGGTTAGATACTGCGAGTTATGGGTTATAGTATTCAACACGTTCATTTACACCAGTAGTTACCACAGATAGGCACAACTTATAACAATAACTGTCCTGACGGTTATTAGGTACGGCATGTGTAAAGTTTAACTGGGAGTGAAACAAATACTGTGCAATCACACTACAATGCATTCAGTTAACAGCAAGTCGTTGTAAATCCAAGCCTCCAGTACAAAGACCAGTAAGATGAGATCATTACTGAGAAATTTTTAAAAAACAACAAAAACAAAACACCTTTAGCACTTTGGTTCCTCTCGTCAGCGTCATTTTTCCGCCACCCATCCAAACAAATTCAGAACTGCGCACACGCACACAGGCACGCACACATATGCAAAAGAAAGAAAGAACTGCTACCTACACTAACTACCTCTAGTTTGAAGCATAGTGGAGAAGTCCAGCTGTGCTTTCTCAATATTCCCAGAGGGTGGCGCTCTCCAGGGAGTCTGCACTCGCCTTGAGCCCTCCAGCGTGATCCCCTTTGAGATACTTCCCCCTCAGAGTACGAATGGCCATCTTGTTGAGGTCACAGAACTCGAGCAGGAACTGGACAGGCGATGAGTCGCCGCACACAATGGCTGTGCCATCTCCAAAACACCAGTACTTCCCCTGGGAGTCTGGACAAACAACACACTTAATGAGGCTCCGCAGACACACAGTACACATATATAAGTATATCAATTTTATCAATTTAGTTTAGGAATTCAAGGAAAAGATATGTGACATAATTTTATTTAAATGTTTAAAATACTTTGGGATCAGAATTTGCTGGCCAACAATACAATACAAGATGAAAAATAATGCATCATACTGGCTCCCTGTCAAGCCTGAGTATGATGGTTCAAATGGGAGATGGCCCCGGGTGAGTGATCCATACAGCTATAATGGCTTTCCCATTAGATGCTTAAATATTGACTTTCCCTTAAGCAGGGTGGGGTTGAAGAGGGTTGGGTTGTGGAGAACACTATTTTAAACACCATGGCAAACATCACCACATTCATTAGAAAATCAAATCAAAGCCACGAGACAAGAAAATAGAAGCATTGTTTATTGAACGATCTGAATCTGATACAGGCTCTTTTGCTACAGAGGTTTCAGTCAGCTTCTTTGTCTCATTCTAGCACAACTGCTGTGTTGTGTAGGTAGCTTCAGTTATATTAAGTATATCTATGACAAAACACTAAATATAACTGCACATTTCTTGTTATCCACATTAGACCCGGCTCCCTGGAAAGTATTCAAATGCATTAACTAGTCTCACATAAGTCACGTTCTGTGACTTCTAGTAAGAAAAAAACAGTATGACCTGCCAAAACAACACATTGCATCTAAGTGACACACAATTTTATTGTTCTATTCAAACAGTTACCCACCTTTGAAGGAGTAAGCACCATTGTGGAACTCCAGCTGAAAAACATCGTAGGATGCTCGGTTGGAGTCTAGGGTTGCCGTTCCAGCTTTTCGAGCCCCGATGAACCCGTGCTCCCCGCGGAGGACGATGATTGGACGGTTGATGAGCTTCATCAGGAACTGTTCGGCCTCCCCTGAAGTGAAAAAAGATTAAGGTTGGACCAAACTACTCTGTGGCTTGTTTCATAAAAGCACCTTACGCGGGTATATGGGGGTATTAGAGGACGTGGCATAGGTAACTCGAACATCTGCGCAGGCACCATCAATGCTGAACCATAACATCTTTTTTTCACACATATCACATTTAATATGTTGATATGTGCATCAAAGCTTTTTTTTGGTGAAAACGTTGTATTTGGGAATGTAAGGAGCATGGCTGACCTGCGCTGTCAATGGTAGCAGCCAGCTGCCCGTTCTTCTTAGCAGTCACATACTTGCCATTGGCTGCACGGATACACACACGGCCGTCACGCCACTCCAATTCAAAGTAACTGTTGGCAGACCTGAAACACACCCACACAATAAACAAGCCAGTTATTCCACTGAATGTTGGTTATGCATGAAATAAAATGGGTGTTAACCAACATTCAACATTATATGGTGTGTGCGTATGTGTGTTGTTACTTGGTGGAGGCAGTGCACTGCAGTCCTCCGGTAGCTGTGAGTGTCCAGTATTTTCCAGCAGCGGTCCTGAAAGCACACTTCCTGTCCTCACGGCTCATCTCCAGCTGAAAGACTTCCTGGTCCCCTTCCTCATCCTGATTGGCTGACAAATCCATGCCTAGAAAAGTGGGGCAGACTGCTGTCAGCTTTCCTTCTTGTCTCTGGATGTCTGAAACTTTCAAACCCTTAAATTTATGAACTTTCTCCCGAGAGACTCTTAAAGCCAGAGGATGTCTCAAACTCACAAAGATCTGGGCCTTACTGCACCCATTCAGTGGATTCACCAGTCCTGAATGGGACTAGATAAAAGAAGAAGAAGTAGATGTGGTCATTTGAGCAGAGTAACGATAAAGTAGAAAGTTTTTCCTCATCATTAAATGTTTCATTGATCAGTTAGAATTCTAATGTGTCGAGAACATCTCTGCTTATGATCCATTTGTCAGCCTGCTGACTCAAAACACGTACACTCCAACTATATGCTAAAGATTTGAAACTCAAAAGCAAAGCATTCAAATCAAGTGCTGTGTAAAAACAAATGTGTGTGTTACATAGCCATATGTTAACACGCCTTGATCCAGAGCTGATCCAGTCAGCTGCTCCATGCAGAATCGTCTGCTGCTGATCAGGGGGATGACCACTGAGTTGGAGCCATGTTTGAGGTCAAATGACAAGTGCCCCTTAAATGTTCCCCACTTTAAGCTGTAATTCGTTTCACTTCATCTGCAAGGGGAAATAGCTACTTGAGTTCACCCCCAATCTGCTGTTTTTTTCTCCCTTTTTCTTTGTTTTTTACTGGACAACTATATTAAAGTGAATTAATTGTTTTTAAAAAGGCAGCCATCTGCAAATATAGGCTCTGAGACTAAAACCAAAACAATGAGCTAAATTGTAGAGCTGAAAAATAATTGTGAGTTCATCAAAACAAGAAAGAGTTCACCCATAAATCAAATCATGAATTAAATACATGTGCTGTAATGATATTTGTCTAAGCTTTTTTGGTGTGAGTTGCCAGTTTTGCAGATATAAGCGGTTTTCCTACAATATAATGGAACTAAATGGCACATAAAATTGCATTTTAAAAATTCAACTGCAATGTATTTTACATAAATCATGACATGGTTGCTCAGAACAAATCCACCAACCTTGTAATGAACAATTACATGAAGGGACTGGTATTCCACCATATCCCTCCATAGAGGGAATCGTGTTCTTACATATGAGGAGATGTTAGTGAGACCGTGATCAGATTTAATGTATTTGGATATTAAGTTTAAACCAAGCATGAAAATGGAGAAGAGATGTGATTCAAGTAACAGTTTACAGAGAAGATAAATTACAGAGAAACAGCAGTTCTCTAGGCAAAAATGCCTTGTTGATGTCAGAGTTCAGAGAAGAATGGTCAGACTGCTTCAAGCTGATAGGACAGCAACAGGAAGGCAACCTCTGGACTGTACAGCATAGAAGATCTCACTGAGTGCCAGTCTTGTCAGCTAAGAACAGGAAACTGAGGCTACAATTTACAGAAGCTTACCAAACCTGGACAACAAAAGACTGGAAAAAGCTTTTCTTACTCTGTTGAGTTTCAATTTCTGCTGCAACATTTGGATAATTGGTTCAGGATTTGATATAAACAACATGAAAACATGGATCTATTTTACTGTATATTACTGGCTCAGGCTGGTGGTGTAATGGTGTGGTGGATATTTTCTTGTCATACTTTGGGCCCCTCAGTACCAACTGACCATTGTTTGAACACCATAGCCTACCTGAGTATTGTCGCTGACCATGTCCATCCCTTTGTGGCCGCAGCATACCACACCACGTCACAAAGCTTAAATCATCTTAAACCGGTACATGGAAACAAATTCACTGTACTCAAATAGCCTCCACAGTCATCCAGTAGAGCACCTTTGGGATGTGGTGAAATGGCAGAGCCCCATCATCTCTGCAACCCACATCGAGACAACATATTTTGAATACCAGAAGAAGAAACGTGTTAATATGTTTGAATATGAATTTAGCGCGAGTTTAACACATCTATTGATAGGGAAAATGGTTCCAGACAAAGAGCAAAAAGATTTGACCAGTAGATTTCTTACAAAGACACGAAACTGGACTCAGCCTCGCATTACATAAAACCAGTCCACCTTGGAAGAGTTGAGAGAGTAAAAATGTCTCTGTCCTCATTACTGACACCCAAGCTGCCAGTTAACAAAATGCTTGTGCAATGCCCATATTGAGCCCACTGAACCATTAGTGGTTTGTACAAATGCAGCAGCACTGTTATTTCTTTAACAAAGAAAGGAAATTGTGATGAATTATAAGTCCAAGTCCCCTGGTCCTGCTTTCCATCAGCCTTTCAATTATGGTCACAATTTAGGTCACAAGTCACTGCCTTACATACACTGACCTCATTCAAGCAAACCATCCTCTATTTCCCTTGGCATGCTCTCTGTCTGTCTCACACTCACTCACACACTGATAAATCCCCGCTAATGTTGTGCACAGAATCAATTAGAGACCGGGAGGCAACGAGACAATGAGGTTGCATGTGGGATAAAGACCTGTGTAAGGCACACCTCGCTCTTTGTGGCCCGCGTTCTCTGCCTCTCCACCATTTTCCCATTGTCTCCAAAGCAAATCTGCCCTCGTTTTCTGTCTGTTCTGAGATAAAGAACGATGCACAGCTGCAGACTGAAGCTGACCCGGGGCCAGCAACCACAGAGCAGGGGTAGAATTACTGCAGGAAAAATGTTAAACTGGCAGGGACTGCCCCCCGCCCCCCAACAACTACAAAAAAAGAGCGGAGGGGAGGGGGGCGATAATGAAAAACACATGGTGTGGGAGGAAAATGAGCTAACGGGGGTCTCTAATTCTGCTCTACTTTTTCATGCAGACACGCAACAGCTGCCTCCTGCTGTGTCCAGCTATGCGGTGACCTCACGGTGAAACTGCATTTCTTTTACTTGGTGTCTCTTGGGTCAGTGCAGCTGTACAGCCTCACCTTGCCTTGTGGAGACGTTTCTCTCGTTGCCTGCAGTCAGCACGACCTGCGCGTGGCTGCGCTCCAGGCCGAACTGTTCATCCTTTCCCACCCGGGTGCTCCTCCCAGACTTCATAGTGCCGGTGGGGCCTACGGGGGCCAGGTAGCGACCGTTACAGTCGCGGAATGCCACTTTCCCGGAGTGGAACTCGAGCATGTAGCCGGTATCCTTGTCCGTTGCGGTGGACAGGTTGCCGTCGTTGCGCAAAAACCGGTTGTCAGAAGTCTCGAGGTGGTAGCGCTGATCGCGGTACACCAGGGTCACAAGCGAGTCGACCCCCCAGGGGACATCCCGATCTATTGACACCTCCTGCCGGGCGCTCAGGTGGGCGAAGCGCTTGCGGGCGAAGCTGTAGAGGTTGACCTGCGGGTGCACGGCCAGGTGCATGCTCCATCTCTCCGCCGGCGAGGCGGTCTGCGCAAAGCAGGTGATCCGGTCCTCGCTGCCGCCGAGGAAGCGGCCGTAGGGCTCGGACTGCAACGACCACCGCCCGTCCTCGTGCACCGTTATGACGAAGCGGCAGTCCCGCTCGCGCGTCTCGCTGTCCGCGGTAACGTTGCCGTCTTTGTCCGTGGCGAGGTAGCGGCCCAGGTGGGACAGGAGGAACACGGCGCTGTCGTCTTCCCCTGTCTGCTCCAGGGTCCACGTCTGCTTCTTCTTCAGGCTGCTGGCCGAGGCGTTGATTTTGAAGCCGAATGTTTCCGCAGTCAGATACTTGCCCTCGCTGTTGATGAGGCCCAGAGGGATCTGCAGCAGGTCCCCGTCGGCGCCGTTTGAGGACATGATTGCAGCTTGACAAGAGGAGCAAAGAAAGGAGATGCTGGTCTTATAGAGAGGGATAGACAGACGGACAGAGGGAGGGAGAAAGACTGTGGGGGTGTTTGAAGGAGAGAGAGAGCTGCTGCTGATGGTGCTGATGGTGATCAGTGTCCCCTAACTGGGTAAAAATCCGGACTGGCTCGCTGGAGCTGCAGGAGTTGCAAGCTTGTGAGTTGTTTTTTTTTCCAAGGCAGTACACGCCCCAGATACAGGCAGAGGAGCTGGAGGGAGATGACTGCAATTTTGACAAACCACTCCACCCCTGCACTGATCTTCACATAGCCCCACACATATAACCAGTATCATCCACACCATCAGCACTAACTTTTCCATTGCTCCTGGAGAACTCTGTGGATTCACCACCTAACAGATTTGGTATGTTTGTGCTGGAAAGAGGCAGAAAAAGGCCATTTTCTGACAATGTCAGCATACAGAAGGCCATGTGCTGGGATCTCTTATGAGTCAAATGTCCCCTCTGAATCTGATGTGGGGTAGTTTGTAGTTTAATGTTCTCTTCCCCCTGTAGTTTTCACAAAATCTGTGCTGAAAAAAAATTACCAAACAAAAGCTACTGAGTGTGGAACAATGCAAACATTGTGTTTTCACACATGAACATCGGAGAGATCAGAGACAAAAGTGCGAATTTACTCAGTTGTTTCCCTTCATTGAAATTCCACCCATTTTCCATCCTGTAGTCTGATCAGCCCTTCCGTCCTTCTCCCCCGTGCTTTGTCATAACTCCTGTCTACACATCCACCTATACTCTGAGAGAGAAAGAGAGAGTGCTTATCCTTTCCTCACGCCCACAACCCCAGGAGAGCTTTCTGAGGTATAAAAAGCTCCATGAGAAGCTAAATGAAGCTTTTCTCTTTTCTTCTTCTTTTCTTTTCCAGTAGTTGAACATATAATTGATTATGGTAATGGTGTTTTGATTTTGTACCGCAAAGTTATCTTCCTCATAGCTATAAGCCAGTGAAGTTTTCTCACAGCAGCTTTGCCTGTGTAGAGCTAAAAACCTTAATTCCTAATGTAATTCGAGGATGTAGTTGAAAGACGGGATAGTTCATGAACAGTTCACTTTGTATGCATACATTTTCAGTTACTTGGTTTTAATTTAGGGAGATTAGTGGCTTGCAAATTTGCTGCATGAAAAATTGGTGTGCTGCTGAGTCAGTAACCTGATAAAAATCAGGAAAATCTTTGACAACTTTTCACTTTAAGCTTTTGATCTTTGATAACTGTAAAACAAACGGAGGTTTTTGATTGGTTGATTGATTGATCTGGTCAAGATGAGCATTTTGATGGCACTACTTTTGCATCCCATGCTTGGATCTTTATTTATCATTAGTTATGGCTTATAAAATAATTAGATAATTGGTTATAAATCGCTAAAACGAGTAGCACGATATACCCAAAACAAAGAGAAGGGGTAGCAAGAGAGGAAAGGAATCCCAGATTTGCCCCACCAACAACATTGTCCAATGAAATGAACATGTAGGATAAGCAAACCATGAAAAGTACGGATTTTATATGAGCTTGTGCATATAGTTTGAAGCGGGAGGTTGTGCAGGACATGAAACCTGTGCTGGGACACAGCCTGCAAAGTTAGTGCGGAGGTGGGATATCTGGGGGAGAGGATATCTTACAGCTGGGACTACATCGCCCCCATCTGGCTTTTTGGAGAAAAGCAGCAAGGACAAGAATCTCGGAAAGAAAAAAAAGCAAATTCATCAAGTTAAGGAGAGTCTGGATGTTTTTCATTACCTAACAGTAAAGTCCTTGAGTCTTGGTAATGAACACTGAGTTGTGTATACTTTTGAAGTATAATGCCTGGTTGCCTGTATTTTAGATAGCTCGTGGTGAGAAAGTGTAATGAAGTATAACTCAGCTTGCTCAAATGATACAGTATTTACTACTCAAGTAATGTGAAGCACTGTAAGCCCCGTGAAGCATTCACGGGGCTTACAGTGCTGCGTTCACCCCCTTCCCATTTAATCACGTGTCAGATCATCAAACAAATGTTAATATCAGAAAACGATAATCAAGATTAACACAATATTTTATAATTATTATTTAATTTTTTAAAGAGAAAATGAACCAAACCTACTTGCCCCTATTAAATCATGAATGACCGGGGTTAAATTTCAATTCCACTAGCCAGAGCCCGGCCTGATTACTGGCGGAAGCACTGAATCAAGTTAAATGACAAAATGAAATAGACTAAAAGATCTCATAAAACAACAGCTGAGAAGCAAAATGATTGACAACTATCAGTCTAGATGGTGCTACAAAGGTACAATTACATCATTCACAGGCAGAAAGGTTTTCTATCAGGGAGTTTTCCTTTCATCCCTTTATCTGGATAAAAACAGAAATTCTCTCTTGAGAAGGAGAGACTCCAAAGGGAAACTTTGATATTTAAGATCATTGTTTGAGGACACCGGGCATCATGGTGGTCCAGTGGTTAGGACTCTTGCTTCAAAGCAAGAAGTCACTGGGTTTGAATTCATCTCACTGGTAGGGGTCGTTTCTGTGTGACCTTTGGATGGTTTCCCCTGATAATCTAGTTTTCTCCCACAGTCCAATGGTAAATTGGACCATACTTGTCTAGAATATGTCCCCTTTGCCCTGTGACAGCGGGGATAGGGTCCAGCTTTAGTAGGTGTTGACCAAAATGAAAAGACATCGTGGATGGTTTGTGGGAAGTCTTTATTTTATTATAAACTATGTGATGAAGTCAAGTTATTCAGCAGACATCTGCCCCTCCCTGAGCCTGGTTCTGCCGGAGGTCTCTTCCTGTTAAAGGGGAAGAAACCACTGTTGCCACGTTCATGTTCAAAGTGAGTCATCTGATTGTTTTCTCTGTATCATTGTGTTATTGTATTTTTTGTATTATTGCAGGGTATCTACCTTTCAATATAAAATGCCTTACGATGACTGCTGTTGCGTTTTTCTGTTACATAAATAAAATTGAAATGAATTTTAATTATACCATTATCATCTCTCTGTATATGAGCAAAATAGGTGACTGGTTTTATTCTAAAGATACAGACTGGTGAAGCTCTCTAAGAAAAAAGGGACAGCTGTACGATTAAATGGGTTACAATGACTTTGCTCTCCCTGAACAAAAATATGCTGGTCTGCCTGGTTGTGTGGCACTGGGGGTCCAGCACCTGTGTAAACAGTATGAGAAAATGATACAGGAACATGGCCACTCAGCTCGCTGCAGAGTTTGCAGCAAAGAGGAGAATTTGAGGAATGACAAAACTCAACTCCTGACAGTGGACATACAAAAGAGAAAGATTTGATCAGGTTTTTTTCAATTCAGGCAAATATTCTGAACAAGCCAAACTTACTCAGCATCAGAGAGGCTGATACATGTTTGATGTTAGGACAACACCCCTGTGTCTTCTATAAGGCAATAGGACTATTAGGTTCTGTCAGTTATTCTTTGAACTCCTCTTATTAGTTTTTCTGACTTTTTCAAACTGAGCTCAAAGGTTACTTTTACATCCTCATCCCCTTGACTCATGCTATATGGAACCAAGAATGGGTTCAAACAACTGGACTTCAGAATGGTCATATCTGGGCAACTGAATGGCTTTGCAAAGTGATAATAGAAGTCGATAATAATGTTATATTGGATATCTCAAGTTTTTTAGATCGTAAAGGATTAAAAACATTGTTACTCTTTAGTTTTAAAACGCACGTGAATGTTTTGCGCCTTTGTATATCCACTATGATGTATTACAGCGGTGTAAGCTGTAATGCACAAGTAAAAACTAACACACTTCCATCTGTTAATCATCTGTTTTGTAAATTATGGAGGTTTTTTTGGTCCACCCCAGATAGGATCAAATTGGGCTGTATGTGTCCCACGGACCTGAATGATTCTGGGAAGAAGAACCCACTTTCAGCCCCTCCTTGTAGCACCACTCCGAGAGCAGCGGGCAAAACACTAGTGATGGGTCGTTCGCGAACGAAATGGCTCTTAGAGCCGACTCTTTGACGTGAACGACGCGAGCCGACTCCTTATCGCGAGCCGTCACGTGGGTTTTTTTTTCTTTTTCTTTCTCTCACCCTCTCTCTCTCGCCTGCACGTGAGCCTTGTGCTTTACGCTGGGCAGAGGGGGGAGGGGCGGTAGTTACACTCAGTAGCAGGAACAGAGCCAGAGGGAGAGAGAGAGAGAGACAAAGAGAGCCAGGGACAAAAACGTGACATTAGAAAGGTATAGTAATCATCCACAACTATTTTCGGTTGCAGATGATAAAGGATTCAGAAAGTTTATTCATCCAGGCCCATATGACAGAGAATATACATGTTCTTTTTGTTTTGATATTTTAATTTATATTTAATTGGGTTGTGGTTTGCAGTGTTTTGTGTTGTTTTCACTTTAAATTTGTAAAAGGAAAAAGCTGAAAATTTAAATAGTTAAAAGTTGAAATGTGAATAGTTGATTTTTGTATTATATGATTTATTTATTACATTTTATGTGGAGTGAATAAATAAAAGTATATTTACGGTGGCCCCTACAGACAAAGCACATACAAACTTCAAATCACGTACGAACTCTGATGCATGTGCAAACTCCAAAACACGTACAAACGCCCGAGGCATGTAAAAACTCAGAAGCACATAAAAACTCAAAACACGTACAAAAGACAACAGAAGTGCTCCAGGATGCTGGGCGCAGTGTGGAGCTTTTGGTATCTTGTGGCTACACAAGCCAGCAAGTACCAACAACCGGATTTGGTGTGTGGTAGTAACAGGTAAATGAACTTTTTTTTAAATTATTTGAATATATATGAGTGCCTGTGTATAAATACACAAACAATACACACATGCTTTCAATTGTGTAATTTAAGTGATCTAGTAGCTCTGCTTTGGAAGTTCAGTTCATGCTAGAAATGTTTTTCGGAGTTTGTACGTGTTTTGTCTCTAGGGGCCACCGCATATATTTATATATAAACATACCGGTATATAAATAAAACCACTTTGTTTTACGTTAGTAATTCTTTTTGTGCATAATTTTATATTATTGTTAATAATAAATAAATTAAAGCAACAAAACAACCTGAAGAGCCGGTTCGGAGCCGAAAGAGCCGGCTCTTTTTAGTGAGTCGAACCGAAAGAGCCGGATCTCTAAAAAGAGCCGGAAATCCCATCACTACAAAACACTACCTGGGCTGTGCTCTATCAAGGTAAACAGAGCTAACGGGTACAACCGGCCAATATTTTCAAAATAAGTTTCTTGTTTAAAGAAATGCGTTGCCCTTCGCTTGAAATCGAAGCGTAGTTTGCCAACTTAAAACACATTATTTCATAAACTACCATTAAATTAAGATAAGCATCACGCGTCACGTTTACTTTCGCCTGTCACGCGTTTACGTTTTTATTTTGAAGACGTCCTCATACAGTTCCGGCACCGCTCGGATTCTTTCTTGGTAATTTGACATCGCTGGTTAACGGCAGCCTGGTTGCTAGACGACTCAATCTGCGACGCCGATGGGAAATCAGTAACCTCTGTACCGAAAGACAGCAGCATTTTAACAGTTTTAAGGAAGCTATGCTCTTCAGCCCACGTTACCGTATGAACTGCTTATTATTAAGGAAAGTTAGCTGTCCCAAAACACGTAAATTCCCAGTTGTAGCATAGCTAGCGTCTCTTTTGTTGCCCCCTCTGTGTATTTCTTAGCAAGAGAGGAGGCGACGTGAAGTGAGATTTGGGAGTTGGGAAAAGATGACCGAATTAGAAGTGGAAAAAGTCGAGTTTTCCAACCTAACATAACATTTATTTACTAGCGATGTTCAGTGCCAATGCTAAGACGTCTTTTCAGGCGAGTGATGTCCAAACAGATGAAGACTACGAGGAGCTGGTGAGTGTTCTGATCTGGCTGGGTTAAAGATACAGCTGTTTACTTAAAACTGACTTTACAGTGGTTCTTGTTGGAATTGCTTATTAAAAGCCTATAAGGTTCTATAATTTAAAGCCATGGTAGTTTATGGCAGTTGTTTTCAGCACTTTTGACTTCTCAATCAGAGAGGATTTCTGTCTTAGTATGGGTGTCTTACGCCTCCTAGGTTGAGGATGGCTTCTCGCTCCCTGCTGATGTTCCAGTAAAGGTAAACAAATGGACTCGTGAATCTAATCTGTGCCACATGAACACATTGTTATGTCTTTGTTTTTATGGCTGGGACATTTCCTTTGCTTTCGACGTGCTCTTCCGCATGAAACCAGTTTCATAAATACTCCTGTCATCTGCTTTGCCCCCTTCGTGTTTGTCCTCTATCAGAAAACGAAAAAGAAAGTCTCTTCTGGCAAGCCTCCTCCTTCTCCAGGTGAGTCCTGTTCGGCTGCACTGTAGGTAGTATTTTCAGACTCTGTAGGAAAACCCACCTTGAAAGTTATGTTTGCTTTTGTATTTGTAGGGTCTCCATACCTCACCAGTCTGAATGTGAATCACAGGAGAGCAGCAGTGGGTGCTTGGAGACTACCAAGGGCCTCTCTGGGGGACACCAGATTGGACACTCCCGGGGAGACTGGCCCAGCTCGCCTTACTTCCCTCAGCAACGGCCTTGGTAGGTGTCATGAAGGCACAACAAGCTCTGTGAATGGTGCCTACATAAATACATTAACAGTGAATGGGTTTATCTGCTTGCTTGAAATGAAACAGTTTATGGAAGGCTGTACAGCAAAAACAAGGAGGTAAAGGGAAATATAGGTTTTCAGTGATTTCGTCACATATCTGAACTTAAATGCATTATTCATGCTCTGCAGCGCGTCCTCGAAAAGTGTGAAAAGGCATGAGTCAGATGCAGTATTGACTCATGTTGGAACAGTTTGTGTAAGCCAAACTTCTTTTTAATGTTTATTAGCACATCATCTAGGCTTAAAAACAAGCATGGCACAGGCATCTAACACTGCGTTATTAAAAACAATAGAAATCTGCCAAATGAATCAGGAAACCGAAGCATGTTGACAAGTAGCCTCTGTCTGTTTCTCTTTTTCAGATGTGTCTCAAACTCTGAGATCAGAGTGTGACGCCACACCAGAGCTCCTCATGCAGACCCTGAGCACGAGGAAATCCAAACATCTCCACTCTGCTTCCAACGGTGAGAGAACGCGTTTGTGTATCAGACTTAGAAATGGAGCGAAGAGGGAGACAGAGCTGAAGGTCAGGTTTTTGTGCTGAACAGGAGACGCTTAAAAAAAGGAAAAATACTGGCTGTGAAGGGAGTATGATGTGATATTAGTGCAGTCAGTGTTGTTTTTCACGACTTACAAAGCCAAGCATGTGTTGTCTTCTTTGTGAAATCATTTACCTTCTCCCATCATTTGCAGGTTTGACTTTAGTTACAAGTGATTTCATGAAGAAGGAGGACATGTACGATGAGATCATTCACCTCAAGAAGGTAAGGAGTAACACAATCACACGTTAAAACAAGACATGCATGCCTGCACATCGGTGTAGTGACTTTTCCATCTCGTTTTTGTTCTTCTTCTCAAAAATTCTTCCTCTTTAATTTAGTCAGGCTTCTTTAAAATGTAAATCCTTATGCACTTATTATATGTTTGAGTAGTCACTGGTGCTGTTCTCTGCAGAGCCTTCATGAGCAGAAATCTGACAACCAACAAATGAAAGCCAAAATACGACGCCTGGAGGAAGACAATGCCAAGAGAGAGAAACAGATAGAATCACTGTTGGATCCCACTAAGGTAAGAATAGAAAATTATTTGTTTTTTATTTTTTCGTGTGTCGTTTTTTTGTCAAAGAAACTAAAATGATGGAAAAAAAAAAAAACCCAACTGTGCAATGTTTTTCCTGTAGGGATCTGAATATACGCGTAGTTTGGTAGATAGGAAAAGAGAAGGGAGCGTGGTGAGTATATCCAGTGGGTTAGTGAACATGCCGGGAATAAATGTAATTTTTAGGATGTGTTTATAACAAGAAAAGCTGATCCTCTTTGTCAAGGTTATCAATGGACTGAGGCAGAGGATCCTAAAGCTGGAGCAGCAGTGCAGAGAGAAAGAAAACGCCCTGAGGTAATGCCGTCCTCCAACTTTGTCTCTGTATGTTTGGTTTCTGTGTAAAACAGAATGATGCTCATGTGATTTATTTATTTTTTTGCTTGTTCAGTAAACTGCAAAGTGAGCTGAGGGCCACCAACCTGGAAGAACTGAAGATTCGAGTCAAATCATACTTTGAGGAGGTAAAATCAGTCCCACTTTGCCCACTGTGAGTTTGGTGGTGTGTAAAGGAGTTCAGTAAAGTGGGTCTGTTTGCCTTTCCTTTTAGATCCAGAGACTGAGGATGCTTCTAGAAGCAGCTGAGAAAAGGTGACTGACACACACGTGTCTGAGTGTAGCCGAGTTCAGGAGAATCACGGATCTCCGTCGTCATCATTATAAAAGGTTAACGAATAAACGAGTATGTTTCTGGCATTGAGACTTCCTTACCTGCTCTGTTGCAGCTGTCGAGCCGAGAGCAAATGCTCCCAGAGGCAGCAAAAAGCTTTGAGCTCCACAGTTCACCGTCTGACTGAGAACCTGGAGCAGCTTCAACAAGAGAACGTGGCACTCAGAGAAGAACTCAACACCGACAGTCCTGCTGGAGGAGCCAAAGGTCTTTTCTCACACGCCACAACGTAGTGCTGAAAAAACCAGCAAGAGTCAGATATCAGTGTAAAACGCCTACAACTCGCTGTATATTTTACATACAGTATGTACATATGTATAAAACCGGGAGGAGTAAAAAACCAATGATACTGGAACCAGTGTGTTCTATATGTTGATTTAGGGTCCCGTTAAAGGAGCTTGTACTAGAAACATGCCTTCCTGTCTCCTAGTAAAGCTCGCTGCTATAAAACAATTGTATTGTTTTTAAATCCTAATTGGTTAATACAGTTTTTCTTTATGATCTACGTAGGTTGCCATTACTGATTACATTCCAGCTAACATTAAGTGCAATGCAAAGACAAAGGAAACAAAGGAATTGGTATTAGTCTTTACATCTGTGCTGTTGGGCGAAAGGGGCAAAAAGTCCTTGTGGTCATGGATGCAGGCAGCTTCCAGAAGACTCAAAAGTTGTAGTTTTTAAGCCACAACTAAAACAAAATGCTGTGCCTCCAATTAAACACACAAGGAGACTAAATGCACTTTGGTCACAAGTGAAAATCCTGGAGATCAAGAGGATGGTCATAAAGTGGTTACAGTTTTCTGCTGTGTGCTGTAATGTTACTGAAAATAGTGTAATGATGTGTCCCAGATTACAGAGAGTGGAGTAAACAGAGACTGTTGAGACGGCTGTTGGAGGTGGAGAAGGTGAGAGGAAGCCGTAACCAGTTGTTCATGTAAACACGAGCAGTTGCCTGCCTCTGTTTCTAAGCTCGCAGCTAACAGACTCTCTCCTCCTGTCAGAGGCTGGAAGACAGCAAAAGACACGCCCAGTCACCAAAGAGCGCCATCCTATTGGATAAGGAAGTCCAGACCACACTCACTGAGAGTCTGGCGTTTACCATGGCAACAGAGGCAGTGGTCTCCGGGGGAACGCTCACTGATGAAAGGGAGGAGGTTTCGGAGTTGAGGGAACGCTTGAGCCAATTGGAGGAGGAGAAAATGGCACTTGAAGAGTTGCTGTCAAGTAGAGAGTGAGTGACGAGCAGCCTGAGACTGCTCAGTTAAAAAACAAAACACTACTTCTAAATGTAAAAGTCTAATAAATGAATGATGTGAACCTACCACATTATTACATCCGTAACAGCAGCTGTTGTTCTCTATACTTAATCTGTGTTGTCTGTGGTTCCAGTGATGAACTGAAACAGCTGAAGGCTGAAAGAGAAAAACTTGAGAAAGCGACAAAACAGTGGAAAGCTGAACAGAAAAAACTACACGATGAAGAGAGACGGCAGCATAAGTACACTTTCACTCCTGCATTTGGTGTTTGACATGGGTGTGATTCAGTGTGTCCACACTTTTCTTCAATTTGCATTGTTCATAAAATTGATCATTGTAGTTTTAAGTTAAAAGCCAAGTGTAATTCCATTTTAAGTCTTAAGTAATAGATAAATATGTAATAATAATACTAATACTAATAATTATGATGATTTGCAGGTGGAGTTTGCTTTTCATGCAAAGTTGTGTTTATTTACTGCTTTGCACGCGTGTGTTTTGTGTTTCCCAGACAGGAGTTGAAACAGTTGCGAACTCGGATCCAAACTCTGGAGGAGGAAAACAGTAAACTTGCACAGGCTGAGCTTTCCTCTCTTCCTCCCACATTGGCAGAGGAGACTCAGGGCAGCACAGGTGTGAGAGAGGGAGAGGAGAGGGACACGGGGAGCAAAGAGGAGGCAGAGGGAGGTGAGGAATCAGTCACAGATGACGGAGAGAAAGAAGAAATGGAGAAAGCAGCATTAGACATTCAGATATGCTGGAGGGAGCACAGAAACAGGGTATGTAACACGCTTATGCAAAGGAAGTTATTAATATCTGATAGAAATGTTATGTAAAAAAAAAAAAAATGTCTAGACACTGGCCCAGATTTCTCTTTCTGTCCATATCCGTCCTCTGCATTCTCTTTTAAGGACACGGTGATGCTGCAGTCAGCTTTAAGAGGCCACCTCTTCAGAGACTCGCAGCTGAAGGAGCTACCGGAAGATGCACTGAATCAGGTTTTACCCACACGCTTCCATGCGATGCACTCATATCAAGCCGTACTTGTAAAGCATCGAGAACAGTGTACTAATAAAAACAATAAATGCTACTTTTCATGGATACTTGAAGACTCATGTCTCGTGTTAAGGTTAATTTGAGCATAACGAGTGCTGATTTTGTTTTTCTAATGCTGGGTAATGATCAGCAGGTGTGTGAAGTATTTTCAGCAATGAAGGACTTAAATGTAATTTTGTTTTTCTTTCTTTTTTTCCTTCAAACCCAAACAAAAGGGGAAAAATTGATTAAACCAGAAATTACTTGTGTGCTGATGTACTTCCAACAATCCTACTAGAGATCATGATGTCCTTAATAAGCCAGAGTCAGCGTTGCAGCTAACACAAATAACCACTAGGTGGCTCTAAAAAACATTTTCTGGTGGGTTGGCTGTAAGCTTTTGTCCCTGCTGAAGCTTTCTTATCTCTTCCCCCTTTTTTGCTGTTTCCAGGTTGAAAAATCCTCAAACTTCAGCGATGAAGCTTCCTCCGTTGGTGACACGCTGGATGATGACGCCTTGACGATGATACAGTCGGCGTGCAGGGGACATCTGGCTCGATGTAGTCTTGCACAAGAAAGGTGACTCATTTATGCACTGAATTAAAAACCAAAACAACAAACAAACAGTCAAACCAAAGAAAAAAATCCACAATTGCTTGTTTGCGTTTGTGTGTTAGGTCTGTGCCTTCTTTAATGGAAAACAATTTTCCCACGCTGGCACCAAGAGGAAGTGCATTACCACACCCACCCAGCAAAAAAGGTGAGGTTCTCGCCATCTTTTAAAAATTGTTTCTATGCAAACACATCCACAGCAAACTATCAAAATATTCATCAGAACACAGCAAAAAACCAAAAAAAGTCACAGCTCTCCATCCATCTTCAGTTCAGGGATAGGGGTTGATGCACCCCAACACGCTGTACAAATGTATTCAGTGCCTTCGTGCTACACTGTAACTGCTCAGTGCTCAGACTTCATATTCACTGATGTATGCACCTCCCTGCTCTCAGGTTCCAAATCACTTATGATTCCTTCCCCCCGGCACTGCTTTGAGTATTGATGGATTTCGCTGGAGCAGTAATGTAATTCTATTGTCCCTGTCTGCTCAGCACCAGCGAGGGCACCGTCTGCCTCAAATAAAATAAAGACTTAAGAGGGCACTCAGCAGACCTTCACACCACTACTGCCTCTACTTTACTAGGAGTAAAAAAGACTGTTTAGGAGCTTAACTGTTTAAACAGAGGCGCAAATGACAAGAAGAAAAAAAGAGTTTGGAAAAATATCCCCCAAACTCTCTGCAAGTAATTCAATGTTAATTAAACTTTACAGAATTATATTTAATGCGCTCACGTCAAGCGATCGCAACATCCGCGATGACTCAGGTCTGTCGCAGCTTCCCATCAGCAGAGCCATCACACAAACGATTGCAGGGATTTGACTGTGTCATGCTGTGATGCAGTTCATTTCAGCGCCGAAGTAGAACCATTTTTTCCTGTTAAATGCCAAAATAGGAAATCAGATGATGACAGTGATTAATTATGAACAGATCGAATGAGCATGGAACTTTCCATGTGACTGAACCGCTCTGTGAATTATCCTCAATCCTTCCTAAGCAAGAAAGTTAGGAGTTCTCTGAGAACATTGTGCGAAGCTGTTTCTGTTTCAGGAGTCCTGCCTTCACATCTGTCTGCCCTAACTGACTCCCCCATTACTTTCCCCGCCATGTCCCAGAGTATTGAGCATGTCACAGCATGCTTGTGCATAGAGCAAAGCAGTGATGTCAGCATTTTCCCCCCTATAATCTTACAAGGATGCCTCTGCATTTGATACCTTGTGGGCTTCACTGAGAGAGTTTAACCTGCATCGTTCCAGCTTCTTTTCGATCTGAGAACACGTGCTTTCTTATGGAGCTTTACAGTGTGTCGTATTGTGTCATGCTTCACTGGTTACATTGTAGTTATATTTTATAAGTTGTAAAGGACAGCCTCCAGTGAAGCTGTTTTTTACCATCTTCATTTGATGTTTTTAATAATGTGGTGAAAGGCCTATCATGAGCAACATGAACTCCCTCGCTGAGCTGTTCTAGATTCCTACAGACAGGGTTTTATTTGTTGAAAAGTTTAGTCAATGCCACGAGAGAAGAACTGGTCCATATTTAAATGCATGCTGTTAGCACTATAGCATCTGTACATGTGTCTCTGAGGGTGTGGCTGAATGGCATTAATTACTCTTTGCTGTTCTGTTAATAAGATGCTGCATCTCTCAGTGATGATGGTGAAGAGGAAGGTGTAAAGAAAAATACCCGGCCTGCGTCTAACATCTCTGCCTCCAGGAAGACACTCACAAAAGGTCAGACAGAGGTCACAGCAAGTGTTTATTTCTTTCATGGCCTTTGTTCTTAAATGTAAGTGTTAAAGGTAATTATAGAGGAGTGCGTCCACACACCTATAAACATGCGTGCTGTATGTCTCCTGCAGCCCAGAGCGAGTCTCGTGACATCGATGAAGACGCCGCTTTCTATTCTGATGATTCTGATGACATCATCGTGTCTCCGTCACGCCCATCGAGAAGCTGAGTAGTCACTAAGTATAGTTACTGAGTATAGTTACTAAGAAGTTTAACTTCTTACTGAAGCTGCAAATAAAAGCTGGGCTGTTCCAATAATGTTTGTAATATCAATGACAATATTCACTGTGTAACACGAGCTGCTCCCATGCCAATGCCAATAACAGGAATATTCTCAGAACGTGTCTCAGTGTTGATGTAAGGTTATGAGATGTTTTTTTTTTCTTTAATCAGACAAGAACATAAAACGAACAGCCCATTTTTGTTGAGTGTGTTATTCTTGAGCCAAATATCTCTGTTTAATTAGTCAGATTTATTTTTGCTTCTTTTTGCCTGCTGCATGGGAATTCAAATTGAAATTACAGTAATAAATGCATTTATTTCTGCTAACCTAGCAGGCATCACTTTAAATTCATCTGGCTTCATCAGGCTGTAATAATCCATAAAATCACATTTGCACATGCCTTATTTGGTAATACATGAAAGTCAGCACACTAATATATTTTGCATGCTTAGTTCGTTATAGCTGAGTCTGCGGTGTGGTTGAGGGAAAGCTCTTAACTGATGCACTATTGAGCCAAACTGTGAATAAGTTATAGATCAGGCTGCTGCAATACTGAAACGGTGAGAGCAGGGGAGGATACACAGGGACTGTGTCTAATGCCAATAATACTTGTGCTTTAAAACAGACAAATGAGTCAATAAAATCAACGATCGAGTGCATTTGTCTCCACATGATCAGTGTAACTTAATTTCTGATACAGTAAATAAAATGTTTTTCTAATAAAATCTCCAGTCTCATGTGGTCCTTCCCAGAAACTATTACCTGTACTTACATTTTGTGCTTATTTTCCCAAACACTTCTGAGAGAAGTAGCATGTACCCCCTATTTTTTTTTTGTTGTTACACCCTTTGTGTCCATACACTTCTTAATGTTTGAAGTCAGCTAATATCAGTTCCACTGTGTATAAAATCAAGCACATAGCCATGCCGTCTGTCTTTACAAACCTTTGTGAATAATGTGTAGTTTTAAAGAGATGGCTGAGTGTTGTGCTGTAATAGGAACCACAACAAAAGCTGATTGAGGTGTAGTGAGAAAAAAAATCACCAACACTCTGCTGACTTTAGAACTGCACAGCTCCAGACCTGCTCTGGCACTGAGGATTGTACAAAAACCTCCCAACAGTATCATGATCAAGAGTTTTAGCTGAAACAAAAGAGAAACTCTTTACTAAAACTCCTCAGAATAGTGACAGAGTTAAGTGTCATTACTCCATAATGTTGTTCATGGATCTCTTCTCATGTAGAGAATAAGTCTGAGAACAAAAGGGGTGCCTCTGGGGAAAACACAGAGAACAACCAGTGAAATATAGGATTTTATTTCAAAATGTATGTATTTGAAATTAGCCCAGTGTTAAAAGTACAAGTGAAAATATAATTTCTATGTATTTATTATAATGTAATAAAAAATCACCCTCAACACTGAAGATGTGCATCCCCTGAGTCTGCAACCCTCAACCTCTGATATCATATTTATTTATATTTATTATTGGTAGGAGACATTAATATTGTTTGGGACTGTTTTTCTGATTTTTTTTTTTTTTTCAAATTTGGAAATATTCCAGGAAAACATTTAAAACAATTTCTAGTGAAAGACCCATTGTGTTGCTTTCCACCTGTGTCGTAGTCATATAGGCTTTCTAAAATAATCTTCACCATTGTGGAGGATAAAACGTCTAATGTGTACTTCCACCACTTCAACACCAGGGGGAGGCTTTTTTGCGCATTTGCCCTCTCACATACACATCTACAAACTCAGGCGCGCGCTTGCAGAAACACACGCGCTCACACGCGCGCGGAGCTGCCGCAAAGCCCCGTCCTTCAGGGCTTTTAAAGCACCGTGTTTGCTTCACGCTCCAACAATACCATCCAATTGAAGAGCCACAACGCTGAACCGGCGGTCACTGTGGGAAGACCGCCGACGAGCACGAACCGTGAGCAGGGGAGGACAGCAACTGTATTATTATTAAAAAAAAATAGATAGTGGTTTGCTGGTCAGATAATTTAACCCCTAATCTGCCGTGACGCTTTTGCGGAGGGTGAAGGCAGTCGAAACGGGAGGACGTCTCGGTGAAATGTGAGCGGACCGGGTCGGTGACCGTTATTCCGTTCTTTTCAATGTGGATGGGACTACAAGCGACTCGCTCGTTGCAGCTAGCTCGGTCCGGCCGCGTTGATGCAGCAACAGCGCACGGCTGTCGTGCTCAAATCTACCGCCGGATTCGGGAAGACAATAGGTGAAGTATACGCCGGTCTGGACCTCCAAGACTATACCAAACGAGAGTCTGCATCCGCTTGGGCTTCACTAGGTAGGTCATAACACGGTTCCTACCCACCCCAGCACACGGACTTGGATGTCCACAGGCACGCAGACCTCAAAATGAATTCTTCCTTTTCTCCCTTCTCGTTGCCTTGACGACTCTGTGGTACTGCGGTAGATTTAATGGACAAAGTGGGATAGAGCTAGCTAATCTGGGTTTGCTAACATTTTATTGAGCGCTGCGATAGATAAATAAGGCTTGAATGCTGAATGTGTAAGGGTACCCGCGAAGGGGCTGACCTACATGTACCCATACAGTAAATTCAGTACAACGGCCATCCCCCCCTCCCGTTCAAGACACATTTATTTCACGAAGCCTGTGTTTTTGCAGTATGGGCGTAAATTGGGTGACGCTGTCATGGATGCTCTTGTCATGCCATAATTCATGTACAGGTTTAACGTTTGGGCGAAATGTACACTTACTGAATGTCTTGTCGGGCTTTAATTACATTTAATAGGTTATCGGTGATAATTGTTGTGCGGTTGTTATATAGTATAATATAGTTATTATAATGCATTGTGATACTGGCAATAAGCCAAACATACATCACTGTAAAGGAAGGCAACCTCCCAAATAGTAAAGTCATATGTCATATTGCAGTCTTTTTGCCTTTGTAACAAAACACACAGAAACCTGTAACCCCTGTGTTTTACAGCAGGGGTGTTTTATATTGGTCCAATGGGAAATGATCACGAAAGATTCAGCAGCTATACTCTTATTGAAATTAATAAATTGTGAAAATATATGCATAACTAATGAATAAAGAGGGTATCCATTATATTGGCATTTTTGACCCGCCCTGTTAGTGGGTATTGATTACTGTTAGGTCATCACATTAGCCTTATGATAACATGCGAATGCTGCGTCTTACTCTTCATCTAATGCGTTTGGTGACATTAAAAGTTGCTTCGTGTCCTCCTCAGATGCAGTGATTGGCTGTTTCTTTTACAGTGTCCCTGTGAGGAATCGGGCTAAAGAGTGAAGTGAGAGCCGGCAGGCAGCTGCATCAGGATGGCGGCCGTGGTGAATTATTCTCCGCCTTGGTGGGTGAATCTGCTCCACCGGTTGCCTCATTTCAACATCGAATTTCAGACAGTGAGCAGCGACTTCAGGCCAGAGGACTCTGAGTACCAGAAGGTAAGACAAGTGCGGGAGAATAATTACCTCCCACTCAGAAATTCATCATCTCCTTCATCGTGCAGCATTGCCTCATCATCGTACCTCCTGCCACATGCCCACACTGTAATTTCACAGCAGAGTGGCCAAGTGGTGACTGAAGCCGTCCTGCAGCCAGAGTTGTGGGGTCTATCCCTGCATCGATCAGTGCGCTGTGTGAATGTGTGTGTGTGTGTGAGAGAGAAAAAAAGAGAGAATAAAATCTGTGAGCCTATTCTTGTTCCACAGTCATAGACAGATGAATCTATATAAATAGATACTGCATATGAATAGCCTGACTCTGTAGAAAAGCGAGAAGGTAAAGGAATCTTTCTGTCTTCCATTTATTTTCTGCCAAATACGTTTGTAGTCCACGTAGAGAGTAAATAAGGGAATAGAAATGCAATCTCAAACCCACTCGTGCTTGTCTGACAGTGGTTTAGCCTCTATTAGCCTTTTTAAAGACGTATTTACATTTGTAAACAGTGACTGGTTCATTGAACTGAAGTCTTGCAACAGATATCCGGATATTTGAATTGCACTGTAAGTCCCAGACCGTGGAGAACCTGTAAATCAATGAATTTAGTAATCAGTTAAGACTTATTTTTTTGCAAATTAAATTTAGTTTGCTGTAGAACTCCTATTCTGACACATAAAATATCCAACATAACACAGCGTAGTACTAAGCACCGAAGGTACTTATAATTTCAAAAAATAAAATCAAACGAAGTAAGTAAACACTGTTTTACACTCTGAAACTATAAACCTTTGTTAACAGTGCTCCTGGTGTTTTTTTCACCTTGTAAAGCGCGTGGCATGATGCAGTGTTGGTAGGCTGGAGCAGCTACACAGAGCTGTGCAGGACCCCGTCTACGTGCTGAAACTGTACTGTCACCTGATGGCAGTGCCAAAAACACATGGAGCAGTCAGTAATGTGGGCTGTTTGTCCCATTGTTTGTGCTTTGACCCCTGTCATGATCAAACAGGAAAAAACAATGAAAAAAGCCATTGTCTGAGGTCTTGTGATTTTTATTTTTTTATATTTACATTTTTTTGCCCTTCTTCTTGTTCATCGAGAACTCTGCTGTTGTTCCCCTCAATCTCCAAGCCAACTAGTCAGCCAATTAGCAGTCAACCTATGAATAGCATGATCGACGTTGGTTAAATTCCCATAATTCTTCACTCTGTTTAGCAAAAAAGGTACCAGTTGGACACCAGCACAGGCCATGAATCCATATTAAGTCTGTGTAATCATCTGTGGACAGATTGGGGTTTTTTTTTTACCTTTCAATGATAAAATGTGGTGGTTTGTGAAAGTATCATCACTCTTGATGAACTGCTTGCAGCTCATACATATATGCAATCTGTAATATGAGGTAGTGAGTAGGAATTGATTTCTTGGCTCTCTAGACACCATTAGAAGTGTAGGAACCAATGGCCACAAATAAATCACAGACAATTTTGAAAACCTATTAATATGTAAAGTCATTTATCACTGGCAGAAATCCCAATGTGATTGTCCTACTTGTATATCATTATCAGTGTAATATCTGCTGATTTGCGAGGGTTGGTTGGACAAAATATGCAGTCAGCACTTTGTGCTCTCCGATGGTCCGTTTTTCCACAAATTTTCAGCATTTTATTGGATTAAAATGAACCTGATACTTGGAAAAAACTAATGAGGAAAAATCCCAAATTAGATTTCTTTGAAAGCATAAAACTAATTGATATCATTCTTGGATTAAACACTGACTGAGTCAGGAACGGTGCATTGGAAAGCAGCTTCATCTTGAAAGGGGGGGGGGATTTGCCCCAGTTTTGCTGCATTTCATTAGAATCCTCAAACAAGGTGACTCCCAGGTCTCTGCAGCAGTAAACCCAGCCTCGCTAGGCCATATAAAGCAAAGGCACATCACTCAGGATCTCACATTTCATGCACCGCAGTCATCCCTCAATGCATTTGCTGACACTACGGGGAGAGAAGGGAGGGCGTACAAGTTCATGCGCTGAGCGTGGGAAGGCACCCACAGCCACGAACAAGGGGAGGGAGATGAGAACCGTAGAGAGAAGAAGGGAGAGAGGAGGAGGAGGAGGAAGAGGAGTGAGAAACATAAAAAAGGGACTGATTGGAGCCGAGAGGAGAGAGAGAAGGCTCCATGAGCCATGGGAGGTGCTTCCAAATTGCCAAATAGCCACTTCCTGCGAGCTATTCAGTGTTTAACTAAGGGCCTTTGTAGATGTGTGTGCCAATGTGTTTGCCCACTGGAATTTTAAGGACCCCCCTTTTAGACTAATTACATCCTGACATATTTTAGCAAACGAGGCGGTTTCTATGTCAGTGAGGATTTTGTGCTACGACCATACGTTTGTTTGTACAGCTGTAGACGTTGCGTGCACTGTATTTATATATATATATATATATATATATATATATATATATATATATATATGTATATATATATATATATATATATATATGTATATATATATATATATATATATATATATATATATATATATATACACACACACACACACACATATATATATATATATACACACACACACACACATACATACATATATGTCACGTACAGTATGTTCGCTTTCTGTGTCAGCGCATTTAGAGCTTGCTCGTTGAGATGAGGTCACACAGCTCCCTTGGGGGGGTTTCGTGTGTGTTATTTCGCAAGTGTGTGTGTGAGTGAGTGAATGTAGGGGTTCCATTCAGGGTGAAATCGTTAATTCTGGCTAGACGCAGAGGAGGGAGAGATAGAGGTTGAGAAGGACAAGGAGAAGGAGGGTGAGTTGGACTGGGGGGAGGGTGAAGGGGAGGGCTGGAGTCTGTTGTGGAAGAATGCTCTCTTTCTTTCTTTCACTCTTTCACTGAAGCCCGTCTTTAGATTGGCTCAGTATATCTGTCTCAAAGGCTTTCATGCATCTACTCATCCAGCTGAGAAGCACATAAACACTCGGGCGCACACATAACAAACAAGGTCTTACACAGTGTCTTTCAGCACACGGTGTTCGTCACCGCACCACGACATTTCTCACACACACACACACACACACACACACACACACACACACACACACACACACACACACACACACACACAATAGAGAGAGATTCTTCTGTGCAGTGTTTTTCTTTCTGATGTGATTTGGCTCGGGTTCATTTGCATTCAGCTTTTGAAGCTGGTCACAAAAAAAAAGAAAAAAGCTCTCCTCTCACACCATGTCTCACTCACTCACTGGTCTGTGATGACTTTGACTGTAGTGGGGATGCTGACTCTGTGGCTTTGTGAAGAAAACCGTTTGCGTTTTTTTTCCTGGATAGCTGAAATAGGAGCTCTTATCCTGAGGTTCTGCATTTGTGTTCATCTGTTTGCGTTATGGTGGAATCGCAAAGTCAGCTCGCAGCCACAGTTAAGCAGCTGCAGAACATTACAGAGGAATCATGTGACCTGTAATAACACACACTTTCATATTGCCAGCTGTGGAAAGTAAGTCAGTAATTGGTATTTTGGATGGTTTGCTACAGTTTGCACTGAAGAAGGCATTTCCTCGTAGCAGTTTAGAAAGATGATGCTAGCGTTGAATGTTTTTTGTGTGCGCTGTCCATGCCTTTATGCTTTGGTAGCTCTTTGACCCAGTGGCACAGGTGAATATTAACAGAATGAACTTGAGGTCAGTGAATGCCTCAGGAAAGAAGTTGAGAGGATAGTAGGCCAAATTACAGAGTAACACACAGGCAGGGAGAGTGCAAGGACAACTCAGTGAAGTGGAAGTGATTGATCCTGTCATCTCAAACACACACACACATGCATGCACACTTGTGGGAGTGCATGTACACACACTTAAATGGGCAGATTGAAAGTAGATCAGTGTGCCGGGGTGTTTAACGTTTAGCCCCTCCTCCAGCCTGCAAGCTGATCTCTAGTGTGGAGATGTGCACGCACGCACACACTAATGTACACCCAGGCTCACCATGCTTATTAGGGGCTAATTGATCCACGCCTAATCTGCACTGATGGTTTGTTAGCCTGACAGTTAATCTAACAGCCATCAAGCACACCAGGAGGAGTTCTATAAGTACTAGGTCAGTTGTTGTTGCTTTGTAAACATAACAGTCATGACTCGCTGATTTGCACTTTTCACTGGCAGGTGATCATTCAAATCATATTTCCTGCAAACTGTGAGATATCTTTCATTTCTAGCTGCTTAAACATAAACTTTCACTTCATTACGTCTCTTAACCACACTAAGCACTGAGTAATTTTGGGGTTTGATAATCTCCAAGACCCAATTTGTGATGGGTTAGGGTTTTCACTTTTTTCTACTGAGTACTGAGCCAGCCCTTATCTCTTTACAGTTTGCTTCCAAGGTGCCAGAATTTGTTGAAACTTTTTAGTGGTCTTTGACATACATAAAAAAGTAATGCACCAAAGAGATGATTCCCATATCTCAGCATTTCAGTGCAGTGTCTCCTTAAAAGATCTGAGTGAACTGGACAAGTGGAGGACACAAAACAGATGTATTAAGCAGATGAACAGTATCTGAAAGTCATGTCCTTAAGAAACAAAAAAATAAACAACGACACGACACAGGACCTGTAAAATGCATCTGGCCTTTTAGTTGATCCATCTATTGTTCTCCAAAGCTTTATCGGGAATGGTGTCGGTGGAAGGGTGACTGTAAAGAAGTAATTCTTTAGGAGGGGAAAGAGGGAGAGAAAGCTGAGGTATGCCAAATTACACAAGAACTGCACTGAAAATCAGTGGCAGTGGGACTTACGGGGTGACGAATCCAAATTTGAAAGCTTTTGTCCAAAGTGTTGTTAGTCTGCACAGAAGAGGTAGAACAGTGTGTGTCTACAGCCATCTGTAAAACAGGGTGGAGACTGTCATTGTTTTGGGAGAATTATGAACAGAGAAAAGTATCATCAGATTTTGATCCACCGTGCAATACCATCTGGAAAGCATCTCATTGGCAAATCCTTTATTTTTCAGCATGACAATGATCCCAAACAGTGCTACAAAGGCATACCTGGATAGAAAAACTATCGGGCATGAATACTATCAGTGATAGCATTGGCCTTAGAGGAGGATCATCTTTATGGAACAAAACGCAGCCAGCATCCAAAGAAGAGCTTTGAATGTCCTTCAAGAAGCCTGGAATAAGAAATTAGAAGAAAGTTTGCCTAAAACGGTTTCGTCTGTGCTGAAGAATAAAAGGGGTTTAATATTCCAAATATTGACTTTCAAGCTCACTAAAATTGTACAAACTCTGTTTATGCCTTATATGGCGTATCTTATTAATTTTCATTTACACGTGTTTAGGTAAATTTCAATGGTGTTTTAAGACTTTTGCATTGGATTGTATATGTAATTCTTTATATGAACAGACTTAATAGTCTGTAGTATAGTTTATCTATAGATAGCTTTATTGTATGTAGTTGATTTTAGTTGCATTTGTTTGAACTACTTGCTTTTTTGATGATCTGTTTACTAGTTGTTTTTCAGACGCCCAGGTTTTCTGTGAAAATTGCTTTTTTAAAATCAAAAATGCACACTCTGAAAATGTGAGTTTATTGATGAAAAAATGACATTTAATTCGTTTTTAAATACTGTTTTGACTAATGCCAATTTTTAAGCCCTGCAGTTTGATTGCATGGCCTAGCCTACGTTTTTCACGAGTTTAAGCTGTGTTTGGAGGCTTGGGTTTTCACCTTTCAGCCCATCATATGGGAACAGGAGATTTTCTCTGTGTTCACAGTGAGTTTCTTTCCAATGTTGTAGCAAAGCATGTCGCAGCCTTGCTGTCTCACTCATGCTCTGTGTTTAATTGGGTTAACCAAACAATTGTATTAACCCTGAAAGACATGCTATAAACAGTCCAAAAATATTTCCCTGCCTAGCAACAGTAAGGCTGTAAATAAGACTTGCAAACACAAAAACAAATCTGCAGAAAGAATTACCTAGTCCCCTGATATCTGATGATCTTCTCATTCATTCAGGCCAGTACAGTATTCTTTTTTTCTTTTCCATTTTGGCTTAGTCATTGCATGAAACTGTTTCAGTGCCGAAGGCTGTCTTCAGACTGCAGGCAGAAGTCTAGTTATTTTTTCTGGTTTCTGAACTGAAATTTACATTCACAATTCTATTATGTAGTTAAAATAGCCTGTGACAACCTGAAAATTGTCTCTGTGAAGCAATTCATGGTACAATGCCACCACTCATGGCTCCGACTCTGCACCCACACACGCCACAAGAAATGCCATAATTAAAAAGCTGGCTGTCGTCTTTGTGCTCTTTGTCATCTGCTCACAAATTTTCCCACACAAACTTATGAAGTAGAAAATGTAAACACTAACTGTGACCTCCATGTTTATTTCTGTATGACATGTGACGTCTTTGCCATTGTTCTTTTGGGCATGCGAGTCACCACAGCATCATGAGCAGTTTGCTCTGAAATCAGATCTCGGCCACTTGAAAAAAAACATAATCCAACCAAAATTGAACTCTTATGAAAGGGGAAACCGTGAATTCATGTAAAAATATTACTTTCTCTCCATGAATGTGTCCTACTAGTGACATGTATCATAATGTATATGTGCAGTTTCATTGCCAGTCTGTTACGGTTAATCTGTATCTCCATTTAGTTTAAATCCCTTTGTTGATTTTACATACACACATACCTATACATAATACCATAGACTAAGAATCAGGAAACTCATGTCATTTCCTCTCTCATCATCTTTAATCTGTTGGGAGGAGACAGTCAGGGATAGCTGGGTAATAACCAGATTTCTTCTCCTTGTCCTCCTCCTTCTTTCTGATGAGCAGGGCTCAACATTGCTAATAGCACATTTGCTGAGATGGACCCTCACTAATGAATATTTTTTCTTACAGTCAGAATTTGCACAATAAAATACTTAAATTTTTTAAAATAAAACTACTGGAGGGGATAATTTAAGACAGACCTGTTTGTTTTGTACAGCACAGCTATTTTAGGAATAAGCGTGTGGTAGTGTAATAAGACAACTTTTAAAACTACACAAATGGCAGACAATGGCCAAGGGACGTAGTGTGTAAACATCGCCAACACTGTGGACTCCATAACTGCAGAGCTCCAAACCTCCTCTGGCATTAACATCAGCAAAAAACTGCACCGGGAGCTTCGTTGGCTAGATTTTCAATGCTAAGCAGCTCCTGTAGGTATAAAGTATAGCTAGCTCAGTACTTTTGTCCATATACTATAGTTGTAACTTATCTTGTAATGAGGTACATCACATTTAAACATTGCACCAGGTCACAGCCATAACTGTAGGATCTCACACAGTAGACTGATGCGTTTAGTAAATAATGATGCCTGGCATGTTTCACTACACATATACTGTATGAAAAATTTTGCTGTAGTATTCTAATGAACCCATACCTGATTAGATTGGCTCTAGCCCCCTATGTGTTGGTATGGTGCTATAGTGCTGTTACATGTGCCTCAGCTCACACACCAAGAAGCACTGACATTATTAGGGTGCATAGTTTTTCTTAATGTGAAAAGAGATTTGTGCCTTCAAAGACAAGTTATCACTTATATGCTTTTGTGAGTAGCTAGCGTGAATTGTACTGCTTACTGAAAAAGTCCAATTTAAAGAGGCAGTGAAAGTAGAAATAGAAGTGAGAACATTGCAGTTTTAGCTGGCCCCTCATTCTAACATTTTAGACTAAGATGCTGAACACGCAAACGTGGCACAGTCTCTTACTAACAGGTTAGCACTGTTTTTTGTGCTCATGCTAGCATGCTAACATTGGCGTCTAGCTCAGTTGGATTTCCAGCTCAGAAAGTCCTTTACTTCAAAAGTAGTGCCATGCCTAGTGGTTTTGACATCGTATTGAATATAGGTGCTTAGCAACTCGTTTAGACCCATATTTACACATAGCTGGTTCAATCCTTAGGAGGATGTTCATGTTTCTCCATTATTTTTTCATTGGAACCATTCTAAGAGGCTCAAGGAAGAAGACCTTTAAAACTGCAGTGATTGTCTGTTTTTCTTCGTGT
The DNA here is from genome assembly GCF_057382275.1 of Copadichromis virginalis. NCBI lineage: Eukaryota > Metazoa > Chordata > Actinopteri > Cichliformes > Cichlidae > Copadichromis > Copadichromis virginalis. The sequence continues at coordinate 13,486,986 of NC_140623.1, read as the reverse complement.
GTGTGTTCTTTTTTTTGCTCTTCTAATCCTTGCACGAATCCTGTTGGGTTAAGAGACACAGTCCCAGAGATTGCTTTTCCTGATATATTTTAATAAGCTTAAAGATGTAAGGGCATTGCCGTCTGGAAATCAGCAAAAATATGAGGTCAGTAGCAAAAAAGCAGCAGTTTAAAATCTTGGGAAGTCAGGAAGTGTTTGTGGAGTCCCATTGTGTTTATCATCAAGGGTCCCCAGAGTTGCACTGTTGCAGTTTGTCACCATGTAGCTCCGTGGCAGAATTCCTTTGTCTGCCTTAAGTAGTCTAGCAGGTGGAGATTTTTGGTTTTCCAGAAACGTGTAATTGTCCCTCATGGTCCTCCAGTACAATGACTTTTCCAGACAGTCCCAGAGGGGAAAGAAAAATCAACATTTCAGCGTGTGTGTAAGATAAAAAAAGATTTCATCAGTCCCAGCCAAACTGCTGTAACAGCTCTCGTGTCTGTCTTTACCGGCTTCTTCCTTTTTTAGAGTTCACTTCAGTCATTTTTCACATCTGCTTCCTTGTACGTCTCTCCAGCGTGTCTTTTTTTGTTTCAAATTTACTCCCCCTACTTCTCCTTCTGTCTACCCCCATCACCCCCACCCTCTTTTACACTTCAAAGCTTTTAGAGGGTATGTGATCTGTGTGGTGGGTCTCTGGCGCATACAGCTCCCCAGCAGCAGCGCTTCCTCTCACTTGTGGAGGTGTGTGTGTGCATGTGCTTGATGGTGTGCAAATACAGGAGAAGGTAAAAATTTTATGGTGTCTATCAAAAGCCCATTTAACAGTCACTCTTTTGGGGGCCTCAAGTAGCAGGAGACAGGAACACAGTTTTGCAAATACATTCACATGTGTCTGGCAAATCATGTGGTCTGTTGGTGTGTCTGGTTTCTGTTCATATCAGCTAATTTGCTTCCTTAACCCACATCCTAAATGGCCCACTTCCTTGTGATAAAGGAAACCTCTCAAACACGATGCATCTGAATGAATCAAGACAAAGTTTAATGGAAAACGTGTAACACAAACTGTACAAAAATCACAAATGTCTTGTTTTTGCTAATTGGTTTTTTGTTTTTTCTCTCACTCTTTCCTCAGTCTGTGTTGCTCCTCGGTGCTGTGGCGTTGCTGTGTTTGGGCCTGGACCTTATTTTCCTCCTTTTCTACTCTTTCTGGCTTTGCTGCCGGCGGCGCAAGAGTGATGAGTCCTCACACTCCCATATGCACTCCCAGCAGCCTAGCGCTGACTGCTGCTGCACCGCTTGGTGCGTCATCATTGCCACACTCGTCTGCAGGTGAGACGTTATTCCTATGAGATCGACTCTTCTGTACAATGTGATGAAGCTGTTTGTGCTTGAGTGCGTTTAGCAACATCCACCTTTGCATCACAGTCTGTAAGATGAGTAAGGGAGGATTGTGTCTCATTGACTTTGAATGAAGTAATGTCGTGTGTTGCTGAACTGAATTGCTGAAAAGTTGATGAAAGTTCAGAATGTCGAGCACCATATCAGCCACGTTTATTCAAATGGTCCAGCACTAGCTAGCTCTCGTTAATGTAAAGGTATCCACAGCAACTTGGTTGGCTTGCCTTAAGAGTGCCAGTGTTGCTAATACTTTATTTAAAGTTAGAAGTTGGAAATGTTGACTTCCAAGACTGAATTTATAACTGGAACGCCCCCTCAAGTTGGATTTCCAGCTCAGAAAGTCCTTTACTTCAAAATCCATGTTGGTGGAAGTGCACATAAAAACTGCAAAACCTCTCATCTGTACTACTACTGTTTTGTATTTGTGACTTACTAAATAAGTCACACACAGAGACCCAACCAGGCTCCATCTTTGTGTTTAAGGGCAGAAAAACAGACATTATACTGTATTGCTAGATGGATGCTTCTACATTGCTAGGAGCAAAACAAATCCTCTTCTTTCCTTTCTTTTCCGGCTTGAACGCAGTCAAGTCGGGAGTGATGTCATTCCCTGCTTTGACATCTGACTTCGGAGGTAAATGAAGCGCAGCATTAGACCATCAATCCTGCAAAGAAACAAAACAAAACAAAAGTCAGGGATGCCTTTGTTTGGCAGTGCTTAAGTGTGAATGCTCCCATAGGGCTGAGCCAGCATAATTAGCTATTCACTTGGAAGAGTTGCCCTCTAGCCCTGGACTCAAATTTTCTCAGGGGGTTGCTAAGAAAAGCGTTATACAGCCAGTTAGTGTACAGCGTGCAGCTGAAAAGGGATAGCAGGCTTGTAGTGCTTGACTAACAGGCTGAGCAGTGATGACTTAAGGCAAACGTTTTAATTTTCTTCAATCAGAACAAGTTTCTCTCATCATTACTTTGGAGCAGTGAGTAGCATGAGCAGAATGACTTTGGATTTTTTATTTGTCTCTTACTTGTATTATATGTGTACAACAAACACATGCAGTCAACATGTAAATAATTTTTGAATTAGTTATCATTAATAACTAGTTTTGTCTTAGCACACATTGCATCCAAGGTATACAGGAGAGCATTTCTGAAGCATCCTTGAAGCAAAAGGTCTACAGCAGCGGAAAACCACACCAAGTGACACTACAGTCAGCAAAGAGCAGGAAACTGAGGCTACAATTCACTCAGGCTCGCTGGCCTCAAGCCCTGTATTAACAGTTCAGGCTGCTGCTGGTGTAATGGTGTGGGAGATTGTTTTCTTGGCACACTTTGGGCCCCTTAGTATCAACTGATCATCATTTAAATACTATGACCACAGTATACCCATCTTCTGATGCAGGATAATTAATCATCTCAAACTGGTTTCTTTACATATTACAGTGACTTGCCTATACTCAGGTGCAGCATTTTGTAGTTATTTAAGATCGTGATCGTTTCCCCTCTCTCCACTGCTCTGTTTCAACATGCGTGTGTGAGTGTGTTTATCTGCTTTGCCATGTGTATGTTAGTGTGTTTATCTATTTAACCATATGTGTGTATGTGGGGCTAGCCAAGTAGAACATATAAAGTAAAGATAACAAAAGTGTGCAGATCAATGATAACTCGTCATGACACTGTAAGCGCTATAAAATCTTTCCAGAAAGTGTTAATGCCTGAAATGGTACGCCTCATGGTGGGTAAGCTAGTCCTGATGAGAGAATTAGCAGGTCTATTACAGCTGCACGCCCTGACAGGACAATAGATAAATAAAAAGAGGCCGAGGGTAAGAAGCTGACAGTGAAATGCAGAATAGGTGGCAATGGTGGCAAGTCACCATTCCAGCTGCTGTATCACATGCATGAAGCCCATGTGGCATATTTGGGAGCCAGCCAGGTGGTGACACTTCAGTGTTTGTGTTTATCTGACTCTGAAGGCTTTGTACGCTCTGGGTTCTTTAACCCAAGTGACCCAGTGGTAGGATATTTTGACCACAGATAGTGGAGTGTGTGTGGGCTCTGCTCTTACACAAAGACACAGACGAGCACATTTCTGCCTGCTTAGAGACACACAGACTGTTCCTCTTTCAGTTACCCTCTCATCAATTTTATGCCTCTCCTCTGCTGACTTTTTCCTTCCTCTCTTTCCATTTCTACATCTCTAGTCCTCCTCCTTTATTTATTATTTCTCTCTGTTCGGCCTTCTTCCTGGCCTAGAAAGGTTGCCATGGAGACAGAAGCAGATTTGATGCAGAGACGAGAAATGAATTATACAGTCGGGGAAGCTGTCTTTGTGTATGTGTGTGTGTGCATGTACGCACATTAGCGTGATTCAGAGCTGAAGATCGTTGTTTTGGAGGTTTTCATATGTTATGATTAGCTGCAATATTTCTTATTGAATATGGATCCGAGTATATGTGAACGCATTTGCGTGTGATTTTGTGTGCGTGCGGTTCCATGCGTTTTGTTTTTTTGGGGGTTTTTTTGGTTGGTCCACAATTTAATATGACATCATGTGTTATTTTTGGCTCAGCTCCAGCTACATGTGGGCTTCCTTCATTTGTGTGCAGCTGTAGTGTGTTTATACAGGAGACTCTGTAGCTTGCTTTAGGTTTTTTTTTTGCTGTTGTTGTGAAAAGATCAGCCAAAAAACAAAAAGATCAACATATTTGATTATTAGTTATTTTCTCAAATAACAAACTGGCTGCCAAGAATGAACTGAACACTGTATCTGAGTAACTGATTGTAAAATGCATATTCAAAAACACATAGAGAACAGGTAAGGTAACATGAACTGCTGAACTGTGGATCAATGTAAATGGCTGGATTCCTGTGAAATTTGAATCTAGTAGAATGATCAAAACAATTACATAGAGAGATCATTGGATCAAAAAATATGCATAGCTCAAATGGCTGTTGCTGAAAAAAAAAAGTCAGCCATGTGTCTCATTTTCTCATATAATATTAGTGAGAATATCCAAAAGCAGAACACAGAGGGAGGCAGGGAAAGCAATAGAAAATGAGCATTTACTGTCAGATCAAACCCAGTCCAGAGTCCAGTCTGAAAAGGTAAACAAGAATCCATAAAGAAGCACCAAAAGAACAAGGAGCAAGGGAACAAACGGGAGAACAACAGGGAACAAACAGACGAGCCGACACACATTGATCGGTGTCTAGATGCAGGTGAAAACAGTGAACAGCGGACCGTCTCGAAGGAGGGAAACAAAAGCAGGAAGTAAAGCCAAAACAAGGCACACGAGAAAACTAACCTTCAAAGTAAAAATGGTAGAGGCAAATAACTAATGACGAGACATGAAGACAGCAACGCTGAACAAGGTGACAGAATCTTTGGGACTCACACAGAGGGAGAAAACAGTAAAACTACGGTAATAAAAACCACGGGCACTATGACACTCACCCTGTATGTATCATACACTTTGTATCAATTTTGATTAATCAAAATGTTTTTGATGACATTATTGCGGATAATGTATGAAATTAGAGCCAGAAAGGAGGCCTGGCCAGCACGAATTGGATTGGTGAATCCCCCAGAATAGTCTTAAGCTGCTTTGTTAGTAGCGGTTTTAATCATCAGAATGCTGTCTGCTAACTGAATGCATTTATTTTGGACTGCAGTGAATCTGTTTGCACTGGAAGTGATCATAACCCAGCGTTGTATTCAGCGTTTACTTTCTTATCTGCTGAGCTCCGTCTGACTGCACTTAAGTGTGCTCATTTAGGTAGAACAAAGCATTTTTAGCTCATGAAGTCAGTTCATTTCAGTTGAAAGTGGACTGAAGCAGAAACTAAACAGAGCGCAGTTTCTTTGAGGTGACCTCGTTAAGAACAGCTTGCTGTTCCTAAAAGGCAAAAAGATGTTCTAGTAACGTATTTGTATTCTCCCGTTTGGAGGTTGTTTGTGTTATCAGAACTAAGCTGGATAGTGTTTACTGTCTCTTATTTGATTTCTCAACTTTTGCCTTAAAGGAGGATCTCTGTCTGTTTCATATCCTAAGCTTATGCAATCTCCTGATAGGAGCAGCTGGTATTAAAACCAGGGAGATAAAACTCATGGAGAGAGGAAAGGAGGGATAAAAGGGAACTAAGGGACAGAATGGGTGTTGGGTGAGAAGAAGAGGATGTGTAAACAGGAGCTGAGGGAGGTGGTTGACTGTTTAAGCTGAGATCACATGGAGGATGGAGTGAGATGATGGGAGGCAGGGATGGGTGGGGAAATGATAACTGATGAAGTAGACAGTGGCTACATCAACGCACAAAGCACATTAAAGGGCTACTGTGCTTGTTTTTTATCACCACTCTGTTTTTCTTCTGTGTTTGCGGTTTTATGTCATGTATGTCATAAAGCTCTGAAACACACACGCAGACACACACACAGCGCAGACCCTGTTGTAAGAGGGGCTACTCAAAATCTAATGGGCTACAATGAATTGCTGTAATAAGGGCCATAAATTTCTCTCTACAAATCTGTCTGGTGTTATTGTGCAGACAGCATCATCAATACAAAAGCATACAGTCGGGCACATGCATACAAGGGGAGGGCAGGAGCTTTTACAGGCTGAGTGAGGCTATAAAAGCATGGTGAGGAGGGGGGATGTCGGGGAAAAGGGGTCAGGAGTGACAAAACACAGAGTGGAGAAGATTTCTGTAACGGTGGTGGTGTTGGGCGGGCGACGGGTTAGTCGTAGCGTGAACATGGTTAAGGAGGACGTGGGCTTGAAATAAAGGAAAGTTGGGGGCCAGTAACCCCAGATATCGCAGCATATGTAATGTGTGAACGTGGGTGCAGAGCTGCAGAAGGATCATATTATTTGCGGTCTGGTGACCCAATTATTGTTTGGGCTCCGTGTGTGTGTGTGTGTGTGTGTGTGAGTGTGTGTGAATCATTTCTGGTAGTCCTGTGCTTGCCCGAGGCTTTAGGGTGACACCAAAGCCGAAAAGCCAAAGTGCTCAATGTCGCCTGTTGCTGGTTGAAAGAGCAACTGCACTCAGCAGTTCAACTGTCAGTGGGTAGTTCTGTATGATATGAATTTAAAGGTTAAATTATGTGCTGTGTTTACATGTGGGATGTCTTGTTTTCTGCCTCCTAGCGCTGGCATAGCCGTAGGATTCTATGGAAACGGAGAGTCGAGTGATGGAGCCGCGCGTTTAGCGTACTCCTTCCGTCATGCCAACCGCACCGTGTCTGGAGTGGAGAAACTGGTGAGTTGTCCACTGATTGCAAAAAATTTATTTATTTATTTATGGAAAACCTTCCTAATGACAGTTTTTTCTTTCTAGGTTTCAGACAGCGCCCTAGCCTTAAACCAGACTGTGGAGGAGAACTTGGTCCAGTTAGAGACAGCCTTCCAGGATCAGACAGATTATGTGTCCATCGTCCAGAAGCTCCAGGGACAGCTGGATGAGCTGGTGAGGCTGATGGTTGATGTTCCCTTCTGGTCCAATACTGAGATCTCCCTGGAGGACTTGGCCCGTAAAACGGAGGCCTTTGACTTTTACAGGTAACTACTGACCAGCATGGATTTTGTTTCTTACTCAGACTCAAGACTACTCTTACATTCTCTCATACACAAAGTGTTATACTGTAAGGTTAACTATTAAAACCACAGATGATGGACCATGTGTTCTGGTCATATCCTCAATCAAATCAAATAAGAATTTAAATATTTTAGGTGCACAACAGCAGAATTCAACAAATGTTAGCAAGAAAAGGCAAAATAACCAGTTCTAGTTCTAACCAGAATGAAGGCTACTCGCTTCCTCTGACAGACACATTGGATCAACAATGTCATGATGCACCTTTAAACGGAGAGGCTGAGATACATGCTAAAAGGAGCTCTTAAAAGCTATTCATGGATTATGTGGAGATTGTATCCTTCGCAGTAGTTTGTGAATGAATGGGTACTCTGATCTCATTCTTTAACTGTGAATGGCTTTCATCCCTCTTTTTCTGTTCATGTTAACCTGCTTTGTTGTTTTTGGGGCAATGACAGAAAAAGTGGTTGATAAAAAAAACAGATTGTGATGCTGTTACGTGTCGAGTCTTCTAGTAAAGCTTTAATTAGCTTTTCCTTTGCATTGCATATGTATCTGTTTGACTTGGTGTTGTATGTTTGTATGAAACACTGTGATAATTATTTTTATTTACAGGTGGTTGGGGTACCTTGGCCTGTTGCTCTTTGATGTTCTCATTTGTCTTCTGGTGCTGTTTGGACTGATACGCAACTCTAGAGGCACTCTTATTGGGTATGCTACCTTACATCACACACCAAAGCCTGCTCCTATTGGACAGATCAAACTGTGTCCTGCCTCTGTGTGTGCTGAGACTGCCTCCTGTATAACGTGTTGGTAAGCTGAATCTTGCTTTAAAAAGATATTTTTTTTGGGGGGGGTTGTTCTTCAGAGTGTGTCTGCTGGGTGTTCTGACTTTGATCATCAGCTGGGGATCGCTGGGCCTGGAGCTGGCTGTCGCTGCTGTAAGTGTAACCATGGCAACACTGCTGAGCTCTCCGGCTCTGCAGTGATGTAATCTTTACCCACTGCTCGAGTGAGTTTGTTCAGCACGTTACTGTAGCCTGATGTGTCATGTGCACTCGCCCCCCACAGTCAGCCAGCGACTTCTGCGTCTCCCCCGATACCTACATCACCAGGGTGACCAAGGAAAATGATGTCATTAACCAAGGTATGGAGACGAGAAAATAAATCATTGGCCTTTTTTCAAAACCTTTTGTGCTTCTTTCACATAATCATAAAATGAATTTAACAAATTGTATTGCGGTGTTGTTGGCTTTGAAATGATGGCTTTTAAGATGGGGACCAGGTCTGTGACCACTTGCAGTCAGTTGCCCTCTGTAAAGCAACTTTGGTGGATGAAACAGCAAGAAGTGCTGTTAACCTATGTGCCATCAGGTTGCGACTGGATGGAATCAAGTTGGAAATGAGGTCAAATCTGATAACAGCAATTAACTGATATATATCGACGCTAATTGGATATCTGTTGTTGTCTACATGCACAGAAATTTACTTACAGTCAGAGTCCAGCCAGAACCTCATAGATGTGATGTAGTTTCTTCAGGACAGTGAATTAACTGAAAAATGACAGGTTGTCTGTAACTTTGCTTTTATATAGAAATACAACCAGTGCAGTCGAATCTTCTGTTGGACAGAGATAATCACACACGAGTTACACTCATTGGCGCAGACTGACTCAGACTGTGAGCGTGTCTGTGTTTATGAATTATATTAATTTCACAGCTTTGCCAATCTGTCTGAGAGGGATTGCAGTCAGTCCAAGTTGGGTCACAATTCTTTGGAGACACACGACCTGTCGAGACCCATTGTGGTTGAAAGTAGTGCTGTGACACTTAGGATGTCGCATGCTTGACCTGTGGCAGGAAAAAACTAAAGAAAAAAAAGTAAATTAAAAGCAATCATAAGGCAAGGAGGTTATTATCCTATTTCTGTTGTTGTTTTGATTTGATTGATTTGATTTGATTTTATTGATTAGCATTCAAATTCAAATCTCAGTGAAAACAGTGAAAAAACAAACAAACAAACAGTGAAAACAGAACAAAAATCTACCATAAAGAAAGAAAGCATGAGACAAGGCTAATCAAAAGGTATTGGCTGAAGCATTTGCTTATTACGCCAACCCTTTTCACAAAATATCTTTTTGTATGCAGCTCCTGTACACAGGGCTTGAAGAAAATAATAAAACAAAGCAAAAACCAAACAAACAAACAAACAAACAAAAAAAAAAACAAAGAAAAAAAAAAAAACTTTCCACCTTAGATAAGTAACTACATCAAAGCAAAAGAATCAAGAGGTTTTTTTTTTTTTTTTTTCCTTTCTCCTTTTGCTCTTTTCATTCTTGATTTATATATTTTTCTAATACTCTATTTTTAAACATATTTTTAAACAAGGAAAATGAACTACACCTTTTTAAATCACTGTCATAACTATTCCACAGGTTAACTCCTCTAACAGAAACACATCTCTGCTTTATATTTGTCCTTATCTTGTTTTTTTTAAAGAAATCTGTTCCCCTTAAGTCATATTGACTCTCTCTGACTTTGAACAGCTTCTGAGTACTGGGGCAAAGCAAGTTATTTTGTGCTTTATACATTATCTGTGCCATTTTATATTCAACTAAATCATAAAATTTCAGGGTATTCAGATTAATAAACAAAATGTTAGTTGGTTCTATATAGTTTGATTGGTTTATAATTCTTATAGCTCTTTTTTGTAACTTGTCACTTGTGTGACTGATCCATAATCCACCTGTATTGACATTGGCTGTAGTGTGTCTAAACGGTGCTGGTAAGATAGGCATGAAGTGCTACAGGGCTAAAACAGCCTTTTCCAGTCTTGCAGACCACTGCCATCTATTTCAAAGTCTGTAAATCTGTGTGCAGTCCAAACCTTAAACCACAACTGTGGTCATAAGACGAGCTCATGAAGTGTTTCTGTGTTTTCATTTACTCGTTTTTATCTTCTAACGATTTACTTGTTGAAGCTGATTCTCATTTAACACTTTTAGTTGCAGTATGCGATAGCCACATCTCCATTATGGTTTTTACATCATTAATGACGTCTAAGGGAAGTTAACAATTAAAATATGTCAGATTCCCCCCCCCCCCCCCCAAAAAAAAATTAAAATCTGGTGGCTTTGTGCAAATAGTGATATTTCTTTTTTCAAATTTATATTATTTATATATCACACATAATTATAGTTTATATTATAATTTTTCCCATTTGTTTATCATATGCAAATTTTTCCTGTCTACTTGCAGTTTCTTCACAGCCCCACCAGGGGTCTGTGGCCTACCATTTGGGAATCTCTGGATAAAAGAATATTTACAGTTATTTATGCTGCTTGAAGACAAAAGCATCCCACATTTTGTTTTGGTTTTCACCAAATAAAATATCAGAATTTAAAGAAAGGGTGCGACACTTTTGGATCCAGAAGTCCTGGAGAAGGGATTGTCATGTTTAGAAATTCTCTGTTAATTATAAATCCTGAACATTTTATGGTAAAGGGATGTAGGGTACGACCCTTTATATGCAAATGCTGCATATTGACAAAAAGTGTGAGCTGAAATGTCTCAAACAGAGTCCATTTTCCTCACTGACAGTTGAATCTCACCCTGACATGTTGGTGCTATTTAAAGAAACAAGTGTGTGTGTTTGTGTGTGTGTGTGTATCCAGCAGGATTGTGTTTGATTGGCACTCTGGTATCTAAAAGCTCTCACTCTCTCTCTGTGCTCACTGCAATGCATCAGCAACCCTGTACTCCCTGCTCGCTCTGCCCTTGCTTGTCTCAGATTCAGAAAAAAAACCCAACCTGACTACATTTCGTTTTTCATTTAATTGCATTTGTTCTCTCTTTCCATCCTGTTATATCCCTCTTTACTTCTCAGTTGCTCCGTTTCTTTGTCTCCATTTCTCTCCCTCGCTCGCCTCCTTTCACTCATCTAATGACTTCTGTTTGTCTGTCAGTTGTTTCCGCTTTGTCTGTTTGCTGTAGCGCACAGATGTTGCCTCTTTAACACACACACACTGAATTATGCCTGAGTGGAATTGCAATCATGGCTCAATACAGTCATACTGGATATTATTTTACACGTGAGGTTTTTAAATGAAACTGTGCAGTCCAAACGTTCCCATCGTCATAGTGATCTGTATTTACTGGCATGTTCGCAGATATCCTGCAGTATTACCTGACCTGCAGCTCTGGACAGATTAACCCCTTTCAGCAGGTGAGGTCTTTGTCATTGCTGTTGCATCGTTGGAACACAGTTTTCTGCAATTTCTTCCTTTCACGAGGCTGTTTTGCTTTGTTTTTTTGTTTTTTGCAGAGGCTGTCGGGGAGCCACAAAGCATTGGTGGAGATGCAGGATGATGTGGCAGAGTTACTGAGATCAGCAGCACGTGACTTTGCCAGCACCAAGGTGTGTCTGTGTGTCTAGATGTACATAAGAGCAGATATTTACAGTATATTTGAGCATACATGTGTAACCTTCGCTCTGCGTGTGCAGGGGAATCTCGAGCAAATCCAGTCTGTGCTGAATTCCACCGAGGTGGGCCTGCACCAGCTGACTGCTCTCGTCGACTGTCGCAGCCTGCACATGGTGAGTTACAGGGTGTGTTGTGGTAAAGATAACGTCCGTAATTGAAGCTTAAAGTAGACGTGTGCAGTGACTCTACGGCACGGCTGACACCGTTTTACGCTGTGCAGTTACATTTCTGTTGAGATGCACACCAGATCATGACGCAGGCTTTCAGAGGTTATGGTGAAGTAGAAATCCCCTGCGACTTCTCTCCTCTCCTCGTGTGGTGGAAACATGCACAGTAGCTTTATTTTTTTTTTCCTTTGTGTGACTGTAAATAAGGAATTGATTCATTAAAGGACTACTTTAGGGCCAAAGCTCTCCTCTACTCACCTCTCCTCGTAGGACTACGTCCAAGCACTGACTGGCTTGTGTTATGATGGCGTGGAGGGTCTCATCTACCTGGTTCTCTTCTCCTTTGTCACTGCTCTGATGTTCTCCTCTATTGTGTGCAGTGTGCCGCACACCTGGCCTGGCAAGAGGTAACACACACCCACCCTCACATTCTCTCATTCACACACACACACGCACACACACACACACACACACACACACACACACACACACACAAGCCTTTACATCCTTAAATCCATCTCTTCAGTTAACTAATGACTGACACATCACTAGCTCGTTAACATCTTACTGTAACTGTCTAACTGATCTCAGCTGGTGGACTCGATAACAGTGGGAAGACCCATAAAGAATCGACTCGGTGCCCATGCATGTCATTCTTTTTTAAGTGTACCTGCCTCCCAGACTGTCGTATCACTCTGTACTCTGTACTCTGTACTATCTTCTTGCCATCTTTGCATTTATACAGTTTATTTTATCGTTTGCCGGTGGACAAACCGGCAAACCGTTTGGCTGAACATTGTTTGTATGTTTGTACATACTTCTCATTTTTCTTTTCTCCTCTTTGGACTTGGAGCACCAATGTCGTGTTAGACTTTATATCACCACAGTTTTGTTTTTTTTTTGTTTGTTTCCGTGCCCCACTTCCTCCTTATGTTCTTTCCCTTCCTCCTCTCCCCTGTGTCCTGATTTGGAAATGCTTTGGGCTTCAACGAATGGTGATGCATATGACCCCCACGGTCAGATTAACCACCGCTACCATTCATACAAATATTCGAACGAGCAAATAATTCTGCGATAAAATCAGAGAAAGAGACAGGTAGACTTTGCTCGCAGTGACCGTGTCACTCCGGTGAAGGATTTGAATATTGAAACAGCTGTGCCATGATAGTTTTTTTCTTTTGCTTCCTTTTACACTTGCTGTTTGCGGGCATAAATCGGCATGAATCGCAGTGTATGACCCAACAGGTATGAAAAATAATCAATCTCTCAGAACAAGTGCTCACTGGGTCTCTTGCCTGTAAAGACTGACTGTGTCGCAAACTCCATTTTGGTTTAATGAGTAACACGTCTCCATCTGGTGGCCAGTTGGGGCAACAACACCTGTCGCTTATTGTCTCTGTTAACACGGGGCTTAGGCTAATTTATTCATCATACAGCTTCCTGCCTCTTTACCTTAATTGAAACTCTTTCAGTCTGATGATATATTCTTAGCATATGGACAGCTGATATAGAGTTGCAAAAAAAAATCACTGGAAAAAAAGAACCTTATAAATAATAAAGCCTACACGTACACATGCATTACTGTGACTGACCTTACTTAACAGAATCCAGTGCTTTTCTGCAGCTGCATCCAACTTCCAAATCAGCACGTATCTTATCTGATGCCTCATTTTGTTACGTTGCTGGCTGTTTTACATTTTTGACCATTTTTTTTTTGTTTTTTTGTCTGAAAATGGTTTGCCCAAACCAGCCATATTATCTTTTTTTTCCTGATGTTTTTGCTTTAATTTCATGGAGCACACAGAGATGCATGAATTATATAAAAGGACATTCTTGAAATCGGACACTGTTTGAACAATGCGACCTGTTAATAAAAGGAGCAAACTCTCTCAGCCAACAGTGGATGACTGCATGAAGAAAATGACATGCATGTTTCTACCAATGACATGGAATACAGAAGGGTTTGCTACTTTATTACAGTTGATGATTACTTAACAACACATAGCAATAAAGGGAAATAAAAGTGTCCACTCTGGACCTCACTGCACTTGTGGTGGGTCTGTTTAGTAGATGAATGCTGCCCAATGTTCCTTTTCTTCTTGTCCAGCTGCTTTGGGGCCGGAGGGCGTAGCCTTACCCAGATTTTAATATCGGGGAACTCCTGATAGTACAAGTACACCTTCCCCCTTCTCCTAACCTCCTCTTCAACCACTTGTTTACACTCTGTTGTCTCTCTCGGATCTCCCTCTCCCTGTACCTTTCCCTCCCTCCCCCCTTCTTATTCATCATGCCCTTTCGTGCCTGGCCCTTACCCCGACCAATTGAAGGATGGATGAGGAAGACGGAGAGGACGAGTCGGGCGCCTCACGTGGCGGGGTGCACGATAACCTGTACCGCGTTCACATGCCCAGTCTCTACAGCTGTGGCTCCAGCTACGGTAGCGAAGCTAGCCTGCCCGCTACAGCCCACACTGTCAGCAATGCCCCCGTCACTGAATACATGTGAGTTAGCACCCACCGCTAGCTAGAGGCTAGCAGGATCATACACTGCCTGCCAATAGGTAGCTGATGCTTGCCCTCCCCCACACCATGTGATCTAGGCTAGAAGTGCAGCAGTGCTTACTGCTTGTGGTAATGATAAGTTAGAAAAGCTGTTAAATAGTTTTTTAAAATATGTATGGCTTGCATGTCGACTGCAACACACTGTCAGCGATATTTGTTACTCAGTGAGTTAGTACTTATCATCTTTGAGATGCTAAAAGAAAAACAGCTGCTTGCTGTATAAAAAAAATTCAGCTTTGCACTCGCATAGTTTAAGTTAATAGTTGCACCATGCTTGCTGTTGCCACAGGACTGAATTGCTTGTTCATAATAGGAAGTAGAGAAGATAAGTAAGCATATATCTCTCCACAATTAATAAACACAATGCAGTGTTTGCTGCAAAGGGAAGAATGATGGTTTTCAAGCCACAAAGAAACCAGAAAGTAAGACATGTGCTAATTTGAGGTTTTTGGACCATCGAAGGACCACATTCACCAACCCTGTATGAGTCTATATTCCAAAGCATACCACAGGGTTTGGTTTGAGCTTTTCCTGAAAGTTAGATGGGAAGTCTCATCCAGTCATTACTTTCCTTTTTGCCATAGCTAAGCTGTCATTGCATAGGTACACAGTCTCATATGGTAGTTGAATCTGTTGAATATGACAAGCTCCAGATTGTCATCAATCCTGGAAAATAAGTTTCATAACATAGTTACAAGGTTTAGGAGCTGGTTTGGCAGTAATGCAAATCATATGTTTACAGTTAGATGAACAAAGCATGCAAATCCATCATTATTAAACCACAGTACACTAAAAAACCCTAAAAACTGAGTGTCGCATGAGCGCTGGCTGGCTTTGATTATATTGAGCTAAATAGAAAAAAAGTGCAGCTTATCCATGCCGGGGTTGTTGGTTTCTGTACCCACAGTGTCCGCTTGCAGTAATAGAATAAACAGCCTCCTCAGCATTTAGCTCCCTAATAAATTTTGCTTGCACAGGACATTTACAGACTGTTATTAAGTTAAAAAATATCTTGTTGAATCCTTTAATAGTTGAAATGTTGGCCTGAAAAAACGATTGCTGCAGAGTTCTTTTAAATGTGGGCCTGAGGCTAATCTCCGGTGGCTATCCATGATGATAACAGTCCTATTTCACTGAGTCCCATTGTGAGATTCAATATTTTGCCTTTGTTCTGAAAGTATGTTAATTATGTTAGACTGTGGCCGAGGTGTTTTAAGCCCCTGTAGTACCAAGCTTACGTCCTACGTTGGCAATAATTATTGAGGTAATTTTTCAGAGGCCATATGTCAGAGTCATTGTGTTTCAGCGATGAGCAGATCCGCACATCATGAGCTCAGCGGCAGGGTGACGACATGCAGTAACCTCTTATTCTATAATGCAGGAGCCAGAACGCAAACTTTCAGAACCCTCGGTGTGAGAACACCCCCCTGATTGGCAGGGAGTCCCCTCCACCCTCTGTAAGTGCACACTTTCTAGAACACATTCTCCCACAGCTATCTTCCAATAGCCACAGTGCTGCTGGGACACATTTCAAATCCCACACAGTTGGCATATTATTCATTTAAGCGTAACAAGCAAAGAACGGTGTAAATTATTCACTATTTCAGATGTTTCATAGTGCGCTATGTGTGGATATTGGAAGGTAGCGCCACCCACCCACCCCAAATCCCTAAAACACTGCAAGTGTCCTCCGTGCTCACGCTAGACCGTGATCACAGATCGCCTTCATGTAGGTCATTTTGGCAGCCTGGGAAAACTGGAAGCTTGAAAAAGAAGCCTGTCGTTATAGTAAGATCTGCACTTGCATCAAAAGAAGGAGGCAGACTGTTTCGATAAGCGCAACTGCCGGGTCATGTTTGGCTAAAGTTGTCTTCTATTTCTGATGTAAAACGTCTGGTTGGCGCTGGGTGATGTGCAGACCACATAGATTTTTTTTTTCTCCTCAAAGACTTTTTTTTTCAACCTCGAACTTTGTTTTTTTGTAAGAAATGAAATGCTGACTGTTATGGCTTTTAAAAAAGTGCTGCTGGGCCTGTAGTTGTGGATTTCGTTCCATGCAGTATCACCTGTACACTTCTACATTACAATACTGTGGAGTGACAGCATTTATTGAACAAATCTGGTGTTATTACTTCAGGGCTCGGGTTGCATTCCTCGCTCGGTGCAACCTGACCCCGAACCCTTGCGGGTCAGAGCTCATATAGCTTATATTGCAATTCTAGCAAAACTTGAGCCCAAGCCTCTTAAAAGTTCCCGCTCCTCCTTCCCTCCCTTGTTCCCACACCGTGTCTATGTGTGCATCTTCTGGTCGAGGTGTATGTGTCCTGTGTTTCCCCCTCACCCTTCACCATTGCACAGCCACAGGAGCACTTATTCCCCCACCTCCACTGTTGAAACGTAGCAGCCAGCAAAACGGCCTGCCGCTCGCCACTCTTAAGACAGGGCCGATGGCTGGGCCGCCGTCCTGTGCACAGCTGCTCTTCTGTCTTCTGCAGCGATGTGGAAACCGCAGACCTCCGACTGTAACTACCTCGGTGCTCCCGAGAGACCACTAACTCATACCAGGCTAACCTACTACATCAGAAGTAGAGCAACTAACTACGAATGAACCACATCTGCTAATTTACAATAACATCATCCTGACCTAATCAGCTGTTACACAATGAATAACTGTTGTAATCAAACCCCGGCTGTCCAAATGACTGGTCACAGTATTTCAGCTGTACATGTGTGTTTGTGTTTGCCTTTCATATCGATCTATCTACAAGCATTAATCTTTGTTTGTCCGTCGTTTCCTTGTCTTCTTTTCATCCTCTTCTCCTTTCTCGTCATTTCCCACTCTCGTCCCTTTCTGCTTCTTCTTCTCTTCTTTTTTTGTATCCCCTGTCTCTTCAGTACACCTCCAGTATGAGAGCGAAATACCTGGCGACCAACCGACCAGACCAGAACCGACGCTCCGTTCCTAACGACCAACTGGATCCCGCTAGCCGGCCTCACCCCGCTGCTAGACCACAGTCCTCAGTCCACTAAGAAAGCACTTCAGCCACAACACTGCCTGAATCCAGTTCTCACAGCCAACAGCAAGATCCAACACGGCCCACAGCACCAGAGCTGGGTGCTTTTTTTCCCAGTTCTTTTTCCAGGTCCACTGAATTTAACCAACACTGACCGGTTCATCAGCAGAACTCATCAACCAGATACCACAGCACATGACTGCACTTTTAAAGCTCAACTTCTACTTCTTTCCTACATAAAACCAACATAACTGAAAAGGCAGAAGAGCACATCGTAGAAGATCAATGCTTCTGCTTCTCTTCTTTATGGACACACACATACATACACACGCCCAAGCTGCTTGATCCACCACTGCTGCGAAGCCATAGTTTCTTCCTCCCAACTTGCATCTGTCCACTGCCGTCCAGTGAAGGCATCCACGCTGCTCTCACTGCTCAACCGCCCCTGACACACTCACACACAGGCAAGCACACAAACACACACACACACACACACACACACTGTACAGAGCTGTAAATAGTGACCATGTGCTTTATTCTGAGTTCATGAAAAGTAGACTGTTCAATCCTTTACTGGTAACGTGGTGTGCTGTGTGTTTATCATGGAAATGTTTGCTGTATCTCTCATACAAACACACACACACATGCACACACAAGTAGGAAGATAGTCTAACCAAACACTCATTTGTGTAAATAATAAGCCAGTGAATCAGAAAGCCATGCTTAGATGAACTGTACCACCAGATCCCCATTCTCTCTTTAGCTTAACATTGTCGTCTAAGACTTGAATTGTAAGCTCAAAAAAAGAAAGAAAAAAAAGTGTGCCCGCGTGTCTTTTCCATACTCGTTAACGTGCGCATACGTTTCAGTTACGAGCCAGTAACCCTGTTGTGAAATGACTGCTTTTGAACTTTGGGAAAACGGAGTCTGAGACAACGGACATACGGAGGCTCGAACCTGTGCCAAAAAACTGAATAATTCAATGAGGGATGCCTGATTCTGCCCTCATTTCCTACTGCCTCCAGATATCTCGAGAAAGGACGGGGAAAAAAGAAACCTCACACGGAATCTTTTCCCTCCGTCTGTCAACGATAAGGGAAAGAGGAGAGACATTTGGAAAAGGGAAGGAGTGGACCGATAGTTGCAACTACACATTTGCCAGGTGCTATGTAAAGCGGTCGAGGATCCGGACTGAGGAGGGACAGAAATGTTTTTGTTACTTTTAATGCTTTTTTTCCTTTTCTTTTTTTTTAAATTCAGGGATTTGTTAAAGAAAAGCAGAGCGGCTTTCCGTGATTACTAAATGTAAATTGTGTCCCGAAGCCAGAAAAACTCCATTCCTGACTGAAAAAGATGTTACATCAAAGTTTGTTTTTATCATAAGCTGACATTGATGCTGTGATACTGTGACCAACTGTAGTATTCTGTTTCTTCCTGTGCTTTTATTTTGGTGACCTCAGATTTAACCTTTTAGCGCAGATATTGAATCTTTTATTTTCTTTCTTTCTTTTTCTACCCACAAGCACAAATTCTCTTCAAGGTGACTTTGTGAGATGGAGAAGTAAAACTCACTGCCTGGGTCACTGCCAGTGGCTTTTTCCCCTCCCACTCTGTGTACAGTATATAAAAAAATCCAAACACAGTAGTCGTGAACCCGCGTGTGTGTGACATCACTGCGACGTGATTGGCCGTTGCTCTATGTCACTGTTACTCTGTGTGAGTAGTGATTAAGTGACTGGCAAAGCAAGCAAAGGCTGGCCTATCTAGCCCGAGTCATTCCTATACTGACGTTGCACACACGTTAACGGACACACACATACACACTTTGTGCTTTACTGACACACACCTTCCATACATACTGCAGTATTCTTTAAAGCCCATCTTTCCCTACTTTTATCCTGTTTACATTCATATCTAGAGCGATAGTAGCAGCACGTCCCCCTCCACCATGCTGATAACCCCGTGCATTATGGGTGATGTAGTAGGTAGTAACCGAATTAAAGAGAAACCCCCAATTCTGTAGTCGACCACCCTGAACTCCCGTACGCTGTTGCACCACCCAATCCTGTACAGCATTTTAATACTGTCTTATTAATCGATGACCACTTCTCGTATTAGCGAGACAATCTTACATGTGTGATTTTACTAGGAAGGAAACGTCCATGTTATGGTAACAATGCTACCTATGGTCTAGTACTTTTACAATGTTTTATTGCACCATGGATGCAAACAGTGTTAAGATCTGTGGGACTAGTCACTGATTAATGGCCTTTCATAATGTTTTTAAACTCTTACAGCACTCTTCATATCACGACATGTCTTCTTCTTCTTCTTTTTTCTTTTTTTAAGTGTTTCGCTGTCTTGTAAAAATCAGACTTTAAAGATAAAATAATAGCTAGCTGTTTTGTAGGATAATAAAGGCAAGAGCAGCGTTTTTCCTCTCTTATTAATGGTGAATGACTCTCTGTCTTGCAACTGTTTTAATAAGACTATTACAGTGTCGTCCGCGCACCTGACGCAGTGCTGCGTTTGAAGTTCTGTGCCAGTGCTGTCTGTGATTTGGCTGCTCTGGTACAGTATGTCGTGACGGGTGGGAAGAGCCCAGTAAGAGTCAGTAACGAGTGGGCGCTTCTCCGTGTGGTAATTACAGGACTTCAAATGCACGACTGTTCAGATGTGACAGACAAACAATGTTTTCTATGGCTGTTTTTATTTTCTGATGGTTTAACTAAGATATTAATGATATACATGTCAAAACTGTGGTAATGATATCATTCAGCCTGGAATAAATGTTTTAAAAAAAGAAATTAAAGCAACTTTAACGTACTGATGAAGACCGTTGCGTCTGTTTGTTTTTTTTTCTTATCACCCTGTTCCCTGAAGGTTTTACCAGGTTTAACACAGATTTAACAAGGTGCTGCAAACATTGACATGACAACATTACACAGTTGCTGCAAATTTCTCTGCTGCACATCCAGGATGGAAATCTGTTCCACCACATCGTAAAGCTGCTCTACTGGACTGAGACTGCTGACTGCAGAGGCCATTTGAGTGCAGTGAACTTGTCGTTATGTGCGAGAAACCATTTTGAGATCATGTGAGCTTTGTGACGTGGGTTGCTTTCATGTTTTTTTCACACTAAATGTCTCAACTTCCTGTTCTTATCTGACAGGAGTGGTGTGGTCTTCTGCCGATGCAGAGATGCTCTTCTGCATACCTGGTTATTTGCGTTACTGTTGCTATTATCAGCTCAAAGATTTAGCCATTCTCCTCTGCCCTCTGGCATTAACAAGGCGTTTCCACCCAGAGAAATACCACTCACTGAATATTTTCTCTCTTTAGGACCATTCTTAATAAATCCTACAGATGGTGGTTTGGGAAAATTCAAGTCGATCATCAGTTTCTGAAATTCTCAAAGCAGTCCATCTGCTACATTCAAAGTCACTTAAATCACCTTTCTTCCCCATCCCAAGTTTGAACAATCTTAGTGCCTTAATGGATTGATTTGCTGTCATTTCCTTGACTGATTAGACGTTCGCACTGACGACCAGCTGAACAAGTTTATCTAATAAAGTGGCGGATAAGCGTCTTTACTGTAAGCTGATATTGCAAATGTTTTAAAAGTGCTGGAATCTCTTCAGTGACACTGAAATATTGGTTTTTACAGCCATTTAATTTGGCAGACTCCATCATTTCATTATTGATGTGATGCTATTTACCAGCATCTTCTCCTGCACCATCAAAATGAATACCAGTACAAATCACATCAAGAGGAAAATAAAAGCGACTGGACCGATGTCAATGAACAGAGAGAGCTACTTCCATTAATCTTGACAGTGTAGATATTACAATAATGAGTGCAGCTGATGTGAAGCTTGAATCTCTATAGAGCTACATTTGCATGGCGAATGATTTGTTTGGTCGCTCTATGACCTCTAGATTCTTACAGATTAAGAGCAGCAGTTTTTACTGATGATTAATGAAACCTAGGAGAATAGTATAAGATACATTTAGCCTAGTATATTAATAAACAGCAAGTTTACGCCTCAATAAGAGGACTGTCATGGCCACTTCTCCACCTAGTGGTTGATAGAGCGTTTTCAGACTTGTGCGCAGAAGTAGCAGCAAGCACGATTCATGCATTCATGAGACTCCAGACGATGCAGATTACTTTGAGCAGGAAGCAGAGACTAACAATATCATTGCTACATTTACAAGTTCAGTGTTTTGAGAGAAGTGGCACTGAGAATCTACCATCCATAATAAAATATGCCATGTACAGTTTAGACATACCAAACAGGCCGCACGTTTAATGCTTTAGACAAAATTCATGAGAGGACAAAACTTTCGGCTTACTTTTTATTTTGCAATAATGTCTGGATTCTGGATTCTGGATTAAATAAGGGGAATGATTACTTAATAATCAGCGCAATTTAATTTGTAATTGCGTTGTTTAAAATTTAATCTTGAGAAAGACAAATTTTGGATCTCACAGGCTTGATGGTGGAGCTAAAACCTACAGTGTTAGGCGGATAAAAAGACATCTGACCTTGAAATGCAGCGCAGTTACACATACAGCCAGCAGGTGTCGCTGTCCACTCAGATGAGTGTGAAAGCCCAAAGTGATTTTTATTCACTGGCTAAGTTTTCCTCATGGTTAACACAGCCTGACACCGGTGGGTTCACAGCGGGAGAGAGCACACACACACACAGCTAATCTTTGGGTTCTGCCTTTATCTCTTGCAGGCCCTTCTGCGTGGCTTGATCAGATAAGAGGACTGTTAGTGTGAATGTGTGAGGGAAATGTCAGGGTTATGAGTGCGGAGGAGAAGTCCCGCCAGACAGAAACCCATAGATTCATGAACAAGTAAAAAAAGGTGAAAGGTCAAAGTGCATTTTTCTTCATAGCTCAAAGACTTCTTCAAACAAACGGCAGATTTCTTTTCATGTAAGAAGTGTGAGTGTATTTGCATGTGCAATTTTTATCACTCCAACTTGTTTGTGATTGGAGAATTCGCCAATAAGCAATTGAGTAAAGAGAACAAACAGCTGATTGATAAAACACTTTAATTATAACCATACAGTCCAGATACTGGAGAGAGCCTTTCTGCTTCAGGAGCAACAGTTATTATATATACACATTCACGTGGGGAGGGGCGGGGGTGGACTTTTAATTGCACAAACTTCCTTCAACACACAGAAAGACATCAAGACGACTCAACATGAGTCAATGCTCAAAAACAAAAACATTTTCGAAGCAGTGCAGTCATGTTCCTTCCATTTGCATCAATAACAACCTTTACAAAGAAGTTTTTGTAAAGGACAGTTTGACATTTTGGGGAATCTGATTGTTTTCTTGGAGAATTAAATGAGAAGACTGACATTACATCATACGACAGAGTAGCCAGGCACAAACAAGAGAAGAAAGTCATTTCCCCAAAATGTCAGACTGTTCCTTTTAGTCTTTTAATCAAATGACAAACTGCAAACAGCAAAAATAAGAGAAAAACGTGAAGTTCTAAAATATATACACCCAAGAATGGGGTTTATATTGAACACTGATGTTAAAAAAACAAAACAAAAAAAAAACCCCACATTGTTTTAACACTATGGACACGTGGTTTTTTTTTTCCTTCATGATGGGGAAATGCAGTGATATACATTCTCTGCTGTAAAAAAAAATCTCTTGAAAGAAGAGAGAGGATGCTCAAAGGAAAGCAGGACAGGCTACACTATGCAGCAGTTTAGATCCAAGTGGGGCCAATTCTATAAAAGTCCTAATGGAGCGGCGCTACTGGTACTGAGCATCTCTCTACTTTCAGACTGTGTCATATCTTGCACACAAACTCCAGATAACACTGGTGAAATCAGATCGACACATTGTCCAAATTTGCCCTTTCTCGTGTAGCACGCAGCAGGAGAAAATCCGCCTCAGAGCGTGCAGAAGGCATGACTCATCGTGACTTCAATAGACTAATACCTGCTCGGCATTCTTCCACAGGCGCAATCACACATCACGCAGACTCTTGTGTTCGTGAACCGGCATGCTAAGGATCAGCCGATCTGACCGCAGCTTCCCTGGGTTATGTCGGCAAAAGTTCAGGCCTTGAGGTGCGTGCCTGAATCGTCGCTCCAGGCCTGATAAACTTGAAACTAAAATAGCTGAGAGTTTGCTATGAGTAAGCTGGCGTTGGCATTCCCTGTTCTCAGAGGATGAATGCGATCTTATGATCATAAAATGTGTTATAAATCCATGTAGTCAGACCAACATACAGACTTTAAAAAGCCCTGCTTGAAGGAGAAAAGCATCTTTGACTTTGACATTTTGAAGGCCTTTTGCATTACTGCAGAGTCAGATAAATAAAATTCATACTGTCGGGGTCAGCATTGCGAGTATGAAGGCACAATAAGCCGTCAGTTAGCACAGCTTGGCAAAAAAGAAAAAAAAAAAAAAAAAAGTCAATCTCCATCAGTTTTCCACGTAAAAGACACGTGACTTTTACACACTGGGTCAGAGTTCAAGTGTCCTAAAAAGCCTGTCTTCTAGTTGAGTTGTAGAGAGGCAAACACAAATCTCCCAACTGCCTCGAGACATTCTCCGGAGTCGGGAGCGGCGGGACTCGGCAGATATTTACGTTTTCTCCCCCATCGGTCCATCCCTTCCTCCCTCTTTTGTCTCTAGATGGGTGTTAAAGTCGCCAGGGGCCGGGGCACCAAGGAGTGTCTGGGTACAGCAGACAATGGACAGACCTAAATCTGAGAGAGAGGGGGGAAATGAGTGCGACAATGCCTGGAAGCTGCCAACTGGGGATTTCAAAATAAGGCCGTGGATACAATCAGTCACACACGCACGCACACAGACAGACAGAGGACAAAGCCAGGAAACTTGTAGTAAAACATGCACCACAAGTGCTTACATAAAGCTTACTACACATGTATGAAAACTATATTTGAAAGCAGACTGCCAAAGCAGCTGTGGGATTACGATGAATAGATTTAAAAAAATAAATGAAAAAAAATAAAGAATAAAATAAACTATTGCAGGCTTTACTGATTTTCTATTCCCCTCCATTAGCCGCCAGTGGCTCACAGCGAGCTTATCTCATTACCTCCCACCATCTAGGCACACTGCCATCAGCACCTGCTAACAAAGTAGATAAATAAAGAGAATTACCTCAATTCAATACACAACAATATAATTACTGGCCAAAGAGCCAAGGGAGGGGGGAAAGAAGGGAAGGAATCCCCTTAATGTGAGGAAGCGTGTTCTCCAGCCTTTTGTTTTGCTTTGCTTGGATGTGCTACGGTCCTTGAACTGTAAATAATCACAGTGAAGGTGACCTTTTGATTTTTTACTGACTATTTTAGAGATCAAACAATTACACCGTTGTGTCCTGTGCTCAACATTACATAAGGAAACAAACTAAACTACCAACGCCGTTGTCAATCACTTCCAGGGCCAAGTGTAAAGTATGGTAGAGGGGGATTGGAGTTGGGCTTGGCCAAGCCTTTCCAGTGAAAGGAACTCTTAATGCTTCAACATACCAAGAGATTTCTGGATAATTTTGTGCTCCCAACTTTGTGGGAACCGTTTGGGGATGACCCCTAACATGACTGCGCACCAGTATACAAAACGAGATGTGGATGAGTGAGGTTGGTGTGGAAGGACTTGACTGGCCTGCACAGAGTTCTGACCTTAACCTGATAAAACACTTCTGGGATAAAATGGATGCGAGCCAGGCCTCATCCAACATCAGGATCTGACCTCACAAATGAGATTCTGGAAGAATGATCAAAGATTCCCATAAACGCACTCTTATGCTTTGCGGAAAGTTTTCCCAGAAGAGTTGACGCTGTTAATATGATGTGCTGACATAATAATCCCTCATGTACGTGTGTGAGAAGGCAGACAAGCGAATGTTTTTGACAACATACGGTCACACGTTGACACAGAAAATTTACCTGGTGGGATCTTCTTCTATAGTAAACGGGCCTTTCACGTTAACAGTGTTCCTGCTGTGGTCCACTGTGCCATAGCTGAGAGTGACCTGATGGGAGGGCGACATATATGAGGCTTGTTAGTTTGTCTGTGAGCAAAAGCCACCAAGGCAAAGTTTGTGAAACTGAGCAAAAGGGAGAGATCCTCAAATTCTGATGCAGATCTTAATCACGCTCTTTAAAACTGTGATTGGTCTTTGTGCAAGATGTCTCCTCATCTGCCCTTTTCGTTTCTTTGGCGTCACAATGAGTCTTTGTGTGGACGTGTGTACCTGGTTGTGTATGTCTGACACCAGTCCCAGATTCTCCAGGTGGGAGTGAAACAGCCCTGAGCGGATGAGGCTCACGCCGAGCAGCGCCTCCACGATGTAACCAACCGTGCAGTCATCAGGGAGGCGGATGTGCTCAGCTGTGGTCATGAAAGTGCCATCGCTAGAACAGAGAAGGAAAGAATCAGTAGATGAGACCTGAGGCTGAAACAAAAATAAATTAATTAATTTAAAAAAAACAAAAAAACAAATTCATCTTAAGTGAGGGCATACCTTGCCCAAGGTTTCATCTTCAGGGAGAGGCCACGGCTCAGACAGAACCCTGCTCCTCCGGTGGCAAACCAGAAACGCACTTGCTTCTACACACACACACACACACACACACAGCATGAATATAAATGGACTGTCCACTTCCTCTCTTATTAATTTATTCATTTTCCACTTTTGCAAATTTCTGAATGTCGATAAACAATCTTAGGACCATTGTGTGATAATTGTTTCAGCTTCATGTTTTTATTCTAGAGTAGCTTTGCGTGTCCCAGTGTCTGAAACAAGCTGTTGTCGCTGCCTTCCAACTAACTTTAAACCAGCTTTATTCTTATTGGTTGCCCCTCTCAAACAGCTAGTGGAAGGGGCTGCTGTACGGTGGCCCTGATCAGTCAAACACTTACAACAGCAGCAAATAGGCAAGATAAACGCTAACAAACCCCCACAGAACACAACTGAAGTGTTTTTGGGGAGACGATAACATGAGAACAGCTGGGGAAGTGACAAGCTAACAGTATCTGGCTAATTACAAACATATTGACACGATTATATGAATCATGCAATTAAAAAAAATAAAAAATAACCCCACACACAGTATCTTTTTCTCCCTGAAAACACTGATGTATCCTGCACCTTAAGCGTGTCTCAGTGTGACCCTTCCCATGTTTTGGTTTCTGTCACTTCCGCAGCTGTTCCATCACGTTACTGCGAGATCGTTTTTTTCTACTTCTTTTCATTCAGCTCCTGTTGTGTTTAGTGCGCTTTTGCAGCATTTTTTCTATTTGCTGGTGTTTTCTTATGTTACAGTCTGTTTGACCTCTCGGGGCCACCGTACTCCCGTCCGTCTGTGACGTCAAAGAGAGCCAGGAGTAGAAAGAAAGAAAACATGAGAGAGAAGAAGGAACAAAAAGGCGCAAGCCTGCATAGTTACAAACCTAAAACATTCAATATTTCAATTTTAAGGTAAAACTGTTCTACGAAATCATGCCAAATTACCATTTCGTCAGTGCCGGGCCTCTCCGTGGCCTCTATCGGCCGCTCCAGGCTGGGCCGCCCAATGTAAACGTCCTGTGTGTGGCTGTACTGAGACAAGAGTTTCAGCAGGGAGCCTGTGTTCAGGTAGTTATCATCATCAACGTGACAGAACCACCTGCGACATAACAATGCTGTGGGTTAGTAAACTGTGTATGTGGGTGTGTGGTGCAGTGTGGTGTGGGTTGCGCCTTACTTCTTCCCAGAGCTGATAAAAGCGTCATACTCCAGAGACATTTTACAGGACAGCGCCTGACGATTGTGTGCCTGCGAGCAGTTGGTGTTGATCAGGTGAGCTCCTGATGATCAATAAGAAGCAGAAATCAATGATCGAGGCAGCCTCGACTTAAGCAGTGGAGCTGTTTAAGTATTGGATTTCATTATATCCTGACTGCTTCAAAACACCCTTATAAAAACACCCCAATTACACATTTCTGCACTGTGCAATACAATGAGAAGAATAACTGATTGAAAGATGAACAATTCCATGAGTAAGAGGAGGAAAGGCCTGTTGATTAAACTGAAGTGACTTCCTGCACTTTGTGGAAACATTACTGCCCAGTCAGCAGCCTGGTCCCTGATTTCCTGCCTCGCACACTGTAGATAAGACTGCAGCTACTCAGCAAAACTGCTGTGTGTGTTTGTGTGCGCATATGTGTGTGTGTGTCTCACCTATTCTTTTCCTCAGCTTCTCATCCTCCCCATCAGTGAACACGTATGTCTGTGGAACAAAGAAAAAAACAAACAAAACACGACGGCGGTCATATTATTTCAGTAATCTTTCCCGAGTAGCACAGAAAGAAAAACAGCAACCACGCAGGTGATGACTGCATCAGCATTTCACAGATCACATTTGTGATTTCAGGTGAGACTCATCCCGTTTCCACGAAGCAGCAGTAAGCAGCGCCGACGCTGTGCTGACTGAGCGCCAGGCCAAAGGTAAGCCTCCCGTCTATCAGCAGCGCAGCAGCTGGCTTCGACCCCCTCGCTGCGCGTCTGTGTGAGCGTTAATGTGGTGAGTGACAGGGTTGAGGGTCACTGTGCACTCAGGAAGCTGTGCAGACCTCGTAACCCTCCACAGGAAGTAAGAAAACCCAAACATACAAGTCTCTAAATAGTCTGTTGTTTTGGCTTTTTTTGTTCCAGGACAATGTGTTTGAAATGAAAAAAAAAAAAAAAAAAAAAAAAAAAATCGCAGGTATAATGTGCCCACTGTTGGGAGTAATTCTGAACCCGTTTAATCTGTCTCTCCGTTTTCCTTTCATTGTTGTTCATAAAGAGAATTCTTCATGGTTCGTTTATGACTTTATTGTCTATGTTCGAGTGAGGCGTTAGAAACTTAACATCTGAAGTCCCCAAAACTCCTACATAGAACAAAAAGATTCTACTGCATTTCGATGGTAAGAGGACAAAGAGCTGCAGCGAAATCATTTAGCAGCTAAAGATCATTTAAATGCTGTTAGTGCTACAGCTTTCCTTGAAGTCTACAGAACTTCTCCACAAAAGTTGCCAAGAAGTTTCTTGCTCTGCCAGCGGACAGATGAATACTTGATGCGAGAGGATGCTGCGGTCCAGACCTGGCAGCAGGGCAGATGTCCAAAGTCTGCTGCAACCTCCAGCCACAAACTGAATGCAAAGGACTTCCTAGGACACTAAATAGCAAAACCCATCATAGCACTGCGTTGTGTACCCTCTACAAATCTATCATGTACTGCACACTTTTTTCATTTGACAAAATAAATTCAAGTCTTTGCATCTTATAGGCTCTTTGTTTCCAGGCTCTTTCCTTGTTCTTGAGTCAGTTTATTCCCTCCTGACATGCAGCATGAATATATCAACAAATCTTTGCTTTAAGTACTACGTGATCAAGAGAGTAAATGTGACTGACCCCAAAAAAAACAACACTCCAGCCAGCTGTGAGATTCTGTCAGTCTTTTTTCCCACTCTGAGCCTCTTAAGCCCCCAGAGTCAGCTTCTGCATCAGAACGCCTGCGTAAGAGTGCGTTCTATGACAAACCAGTGCACGCCTGAGCCAGTCTAAGAAGGCAGCAGCGCGGGGGGAGGAGGAGAAAATGTAGACCTTTTTTGCTTTTTGGGAGGTGGGGGTAGGTTGCCAGGAGTTGGGCTGGCAACCCAGGGAGAAAAAAAAAAAAAAAAAAAAAGCAGCAAAAGCCAGTCAGTGTGTGTGGTGGAGTGCGCGCGTGTTTATCCTCGTGATCAGACACGTTTGTAACTTCCCATGAGAAATCCTTCGAGTTCCCAGGGTATGTGTGCGTTTGTGAAGGTCTCTGACTGTGCGTGTTTCCATTACTCAGCAATGTTACAGTACAGAGGTGTGTCTGGGAAACAGGTAGGGTTACAAACACCTGACTGTGAGAGCTAATGCACGATTATGCCCCATACGCACACGCCAATTTCCACATAAACTGTATTTACATGTCAACAGTCTGGGTGTAGCACTGAACTCGAATGAGCTTCATCCCCTCAAACACTGAGGTTTAAATGGATGATCGCACGATCCGCAGTCACGTCTGCCTTTGATTACGAGCTTTGAAGCTGCTGGGTGCACTCAACCGCTGGCCCATGTGTTTTATAGCAAGGGATTCATCCTTGACTCACTCACCACCGCACCTCAGACCAAAAAGCTGTCTGCTCGTCCTGTTTGATCTTAAATATTTATCTGTGAGGCACTGAAACTCCTCCTGTACCAGCCTCTCCCTAAAACTCCAGCACTTCTAAATCCTCATCACAGGACTAACGTTTAGAAAGGAAACTGTAGTGATCGGCCAATTCATTAATGACTCATTTGGGAGAAAGTTGAAAAATATTTTGTAGTCGTTTTCTTTTTTTTTTTTTTTTAAATAGACACAATTACAAAAAAATCTGAAGACTTATTTTTTTCAGAACATGAAAATGATTAGTCTTGTGCACACAGTCTGAGTGAAAACATTTATAGCACAAGAGACAAAAACATCTTGTTTGGGTATACCCAAACAAGATGTTTTAGCTTGAGGTTAAAAATGTTTTAGCTTGAGGTTAAAATTCAGCTGCAAGCACAGTTTCATGTTGAATCCTGATGATAATTTGAAATAATTCATCTCAAAAGACTTAAAAAAAAAAAAAAATCTGCAAAGTAAGTTGTCTTCCTCCCCTTAAGCCCCGACCACCAAGGCAGAATGTGGAGGTTTCTTCCTGTTAAAAATGAGGTTTTCCTTCCCAAGGTCGCCAAAGTACTTGCTTATAGGGGATCATCTCACTGTTGGTGTTTGTTCTGTTTTCTCTCTATTACTGTAAGATAGTTACCTTACAAAGTAAGGCGAGGCAGCTGTTGTTGTGATTTGATGCTATATAAATAAAATCGATAAGATTAAATGCGCAGCTCTTTCATGTTAATGTTATCGCAGAGACAAAGAAAAAAATGATCTGAATTGGCTCATGTCATTAGGCCTGCCTGTAGCTGTATCGTGTCAGCACATCAGCAGCAGTGTGATCAGCCTGTTTGCCCTCTGATCTCCATCTCATACATTACAGAAGGACCCATCTCCGTTTTACAGCTCCCTGCCTGGAGCATCAAAGAGCCGTGAGTGCGGTTCAGGGCAGGACTGATAATCTGGGTTACAGGGGCATTTTCCTAGTGGGCCGAATATAAAGGATTCATGTAAAACGAATGGCTACTTTGACCATGAGCAACTACTAATAACTAAAACTTGGCTTTTAATTGTCACGTGCTGTGTGGCCGCCTAGACCCACATTTCCAGGGCCATGTTATTTTGTCCCAGTCCAGCCTGTCCCGGACTCACACAAAGACTTGGGGATGTAAATGGCAATCGCAGCCTTCGGTGTATGAAACCTTTAGGACACGCCTTCCCCAATTGTGCCTTTAGTGAGTTGACCTGAAACTAAAGGGTGCTAGAAACACAAGTATACAGACTACCGAAGGGCTGAAACCGAAGTGCTTAAAACCAAATCCTGTCGTCATGATGTGAAGAGAAGCTGGCCCGTTTCTGAGTAACAGGTGGGCCATCAAACCTACCTGTGGCATGTTCCTGGATATCCAGGTGTCCAAAAGAAGCTCCAGTCTCTGCCGGTGATACCTGCCGGTGGTTTTTACCGCTATGAACAGATCAGCCGGGGAGAGACGCTCCACCGGACCGGTTGGATCGCTGCTCCGCGGGGGGCCGCTCACCGCTCTTCTCTCCCGGGTCAGTTTGCTGAAATATGCTGAGAAAACTTTTCCGCTCGTACCCGCGGCTGGAAGCTCCTCCGGGACTCTGCAGTTTGGGTGTCCGCCAGTCACTACCAGCATCCCGGTCACCAGCAGACAGGTGACCGCGGCGGCAGCAGCGCGAGGTCCCGCGGAGCCGAGGAGGCCTTTTGATACCCACACAGGTTTCCACATCGTGGACGCTTTTAGAGTGAGAAAGTTTCTGAGAGCGCTTGTCTCCGGATTACAGCATCTCCACTGTAGTACCCAAATCACAGCCGTCCCGCGTGTCTCCTTCAGTGGATGACCTCCCACTGAGTGGCTTGCAGCTGTTTAACACAGAAGTTATCCACCAGTGGGCGGGACTGTTTTAGGTCCGGTTTGCATCCAGTGGCAGATTTGAGCGTTTAGTGTGGGCGGAGATCCAGCAAAGAAGCAGGGAAAGTCCGCTGCTGAATACACTTTAAGGGGACAGCTCACCCCAGCGTCCAATAGACATAGTTTTCCATTGGCCTGTACGTATGTGTATACAGGGGTGAACTGTCTCTTTAAAAGACAAACTTTCTCAAGTTCCCTATAAATCTTTTGGGACTTTGTCTTGAATAAAGATGCAACCAGTGTGATCAGCTGCAGAAGAAAAACAACTCATGTAACCCCCCCCCCCAGTCATTTAGAGGAACAATATCCCTGCTCCAAATATTTCATTAAATTTATTTTTTAATTTTATTGGCCATTTGCTGTGTTCCATTTTAAATTTCATACTTGTCCTTTTACAGCCTATTTGGTATTTCTCCAATTTCTGAGCAGAGGGGCAGAGTATCACTTACTGTTCCTACACAAAGCAGTGTTTTTGTGTTGCTTATCTGCTTAGCCAATTTAATTTCAAACTTATATATAACTTCTTATTTCATAGTGTAATCTTCACATGCTTTATCAAAAGTACAGTCTGTTGATTCAGCCGCTAATTATTTTCACAGTATTTATGTCTTTAGGGAATCGCTAAGCTTAGCTTAGCTCATAGCTGACTCGCTAGCAACATGGCCTCTTCGAGAATCTTGGAGTCGTGTTTGACCAGGATATGTGCTTCAATGCGCATATTAAACAAATATGTAGGACTGCTTTCTTCCATTTGTGCAATATCTCCAAAATGAGAAACATCCTTCTCAGAGTGATGCTGAAAAACTAGTTCATGCATTTATTACTTCTATGCTGGACTACTGTAATTTGTTATTATCAACATGACCTAAAAACTCCCTGAAAGAGTGCTGACAGGGACTAGAAAGACAGAGCATATTTCTCCTATATTGGTTTCTCTTCATTGGGTCGCTGCCAAATCCAGAATCTAATATAAAATCCTACTCCTCACATACAAGGAATATCAGGCCCCATCTTATCTTGATTATAGTATTGTATCACTATTGTATCAGTCATTAGAGCTCTAGGTTCTCAGACTGCAGGCTTACTTATTGTTCCTAGAGTATTTAAAAGCAGAATGAGAGGCAGAGCCTTCGGCTTTCAGGCCCCTCTTTTGTGGAACCAGCTTCCAATTTGGATTCGAGAGACAGACAGTGTCTCTACTTATGCTGCAATAGTTCTAGGCTGCTGGGGGATTCCCATGATACACTGAGTGTTACTTCTTCAGTGATCCTTTTTGCTCACTATTTAACTATTTGTTATAATTAATCTCTGGCTCGCTTCCACAGCATGTCTTTGTCCTGTCTTCTTCCATTCACCTCCTGTAGGTCACGGCAGATGCCAGCATATGACCCCCTATAATCAAGCGCTTTGGCAGCAGTGGAAAGGAAAAACTCCCTTTTAACAGGAAGAAAGCTTCACCAGAACCAGGCTCAGGGACAACTAGCAAAAGCAAAGCCATCTGTGCTTCTAGAACCAACCAGTCCCAATTAACAGGTTTCTCCCTGTTAAATGGGAGTTTCTCACTGTCTCCAAGCGATTTTCTCGTAGGGGGTAATCCGATTGTTGGGGCTTTGTCTGTATTATTGTAGGGTCTGCCGTGAGGCGATTGTTGTTGTTGATTGTTGTTTATTTAACATTTAATAATTATTATTATTTAATAATTAATTATTAGAAACAGAGCTCTTTGGAGTTTCCTTTGATTTTTTTTAGGATACATTTTCCAAATGAAATTCATAAGTCCTAATTTGGCGAAGAGTACTGTCTCAAAATATCCCATGAGTGTTAAAGCAAGGTTTGGAACCCAATGATCAAAAAGGACGGTGCCCGAATTACTTATTCACACATTCCTTGTGTTGCGTATGGATGATCCATAAAAGTTTATTCAGCCATTTCATTTTATTTTGCATCTGTCTCATCTGTTTCAGCGGTCTAGTTTTCATTAATCTGACCAATGTTAAATTAAAATCAGCACCTGAAAAAATGAGGTTCTCCAATGGGACACAATTAATGACCTCCCCTGTGATGCTTGGAAGGAAATATGGCAGGTGTTTCAAATGCAGCATAACACACATGATAAATCAGCACAGCCGTTTCAGTTGTTGGACATAAAAGTGGCAGTTCTCCTCTCTGGAGAGTGTATTGAATTCCTCTGTGTGGAAGCCTGGTGGGTCATTCTCCAAGAGGACAGATGTTGAAAGAGGCCGTGACAGAGGAGCGTGTGTAGTGCTGCCAACTCTGTGCACTCTCACACACAGAACACAAGACGTGCCAAGCAGACAGGTTGCCAGATCCACCAACCATCTGAGGAATGTTTCCCCTCTAATAGTGTGCAGTTTGTTTGTGCTGGTCCCTCAAGCAAATTGGTGTAATGTTGCATTTTTCAAAACACAGAAGCCTGTCTCAGACACTGATAAAAGACCACTGCATGCTGTCATCCTGTCTTTAGGCACTGTAGATAATAATTATATTCAGCTGGCATCTCAGTTGTATGACATGAACTATTGATTTGATTGAATTTGTTCAGTTACAACGGAGATGGCCCAAAAAAGTTAGTAAAGGAAGATAACATTTAAGTTTTGAGTTTGGTGGTCACACTTCTGTTCACTTCTGTGGTCCAAGGAACTGATTAACTTATCTTTGAAGCTACTTTAACCCTTTACAGGAAACATTTAAAAATACATTGTTCAGTCACAAGCAGAAGCAGAAGTGGTAATAATATCCAATATGGCTAAAAACTGATACTTTTCTTCAAAGATTTAACTTAATTTAAGTTCATTCACTGACAACTGAGCGTGTGTATTCTGTGATATGGTGTTGGATGGGGTGCCTTCCATAAAAGAGCCAAGTGGACAGCTGCAAAAGAAAAGCAAGTACATTTTTGAGTCAATATCCAGCAGCCTGTGGAAGGAAAACAGTCAAAGGAAAGTGTAGATCTACTAAAAAGCAAAATAAATTGACATAAAAACTTTGAATACTTAACAGTAGGTTAAAAAAGGATTGTAACTACTAGTGGTACCTCCTCTTTCTTTTCTCATATATGATTCAGTCAAAACTAAACAAGTATTGATTTGCTAAATGAATTTTAGCAGTAACAGGAATGACAGTAAAAATAAACACTAATGTATGTAATTTTAATACAAAAAAACTTGCTTTAAGGTCGTAACACAAATAAAATCATATATTTCTCAGTTGAAACTGTCTATAAATTGGTTAAATTTCTCACTGGATCACCGTCTGCTTATATGCAAAGTTGTTGCAACATCCAACCCTATTGACTACTACTGTTCTGTTTATAATAAGGCATCTTTTAGAAATAAGTATGGCTCACTAGATGCACCTGGTGCATGCCTAAAAAGAGACTTCCCATCTCTTACATATGATGGTGCCACTATTTTTGTGCCACAGAGTTCTAGAATCCAACGCAAACAACACCGATCTCAAATTTTAGAACAGGCTTCAAATGTGTAATTCTTAACATTCGTCAGCTTACCACTGTTAGTTCTGATGTTATGACCTGATGTGTAGGAGCAGGTAGGGGCAACAAACTTCCTGATTTTACGAACAACACTGAAGTTTGAAATCCTCCAATATGTCACATGACCAGATCTTTCATGTGTGGCTGGTAGAAACCAATGGGCTTCTACAATCTCACAGTGAGTCATGCGAAGTCCAATTTGGATGTTTATATAAGTTAGAAAGGAAACAGAGCTAGAAGAGAATAAATATTAAGCTGACATATATGACATATGTGTGTATCTTGCTTCTATAGCTTGTTGTTGAAGTGCTTTAAAGCAAGTGATGGTAAGTCCATTTTAAGACAAGCACTAGTTCCATCTAGTGAGCCATACTTAAGTTATTTTTTTAAATGTGATAACACAAATGTTTATCAAACAGGTCAAAAATGCTCTTTCTCAGAAAGTTCCCTCTCTGTCACACACGATGCTAGTTTGTGACATGTCTCAGAATGATTTGCGTAGGTGCTATGATGTGTGATCAGTATCTTGCATCCTGTGGTTTAATACTATTATGATAAGCGTCATGTTAGCAGGAAATCCTTTAGCCGATTAAGTAGGAAAGTGACATTAAATTTGGGGAACCAAATGGAAATGTTTTGTGGGTGCCACCCCTCCCCACACACTGCTATCATTTTAGATAATAATCACTTTTTATATTTTTCACCTTGGTAACTTTATGCACAAGTCTGAAATAGGCCTCTGGGATCTGAATGAGGTAAATATTGTCACTACAGGGTACGTGTTAGACTTTATCAGCACAGTTACAGTCACATGACCACCGTGCTGAACGAATTGCGCCTGCAGTGGAAAACCAGACTCGATTCTAACTTTGAACAGAGGTTGTGTGAATGGTTGTGAATGTGCTTTTCCTTCTGATACATCAATATGTTGATATATTGCCTATGTCCATTCATAGCAGACCAAACTAATTAAGTAACAGATAAACGACTGAATGGAAATGTTCTGTGAATTAACAGACGTTTTCTTTTATAATTCAAGGACAATCTGGGCGATAAGCTGCCAGAACTGTGATTTTACTAATTTATGTATTACAGTTGAAGTCCAATTTTATCTGCGCTGACATGACTGCAGGAGTATTACTTTATCAAGTGGAAAAACTGCCGGCAGGACTTGAGATCAAAGTGGCCCGTGATGTAAAATGAGTTTGACATTCCTGCTCAAAGGACTTTCTGAATTTTGTTGTGGTCACTTTGGTTTGTCTGTATAGCCTCTCTCTTTCAGGTCTCTGCCTCTGTAATCCACCTGGACTTTAGACTTGTGCCAGACTTTATGCAAATGATGTCATGGTGTTTATTTGGACGTGAAGCTGGCAGGTTCAGGTGGGAAAAAACACGTGTCTGAAAGAGCCACCAGTTTAGAGTCGTGCAGTCCAACATTGGCTAATTAGCAGTCAACACAAAGCACAGCGGAGGCCTATTTGAATTTCATGAAGGCTATAAATGTCCGGTCTAAGAAGGAGACTCTTTTAAACCAGATTTTACTTTCAACACATTGTTGAAATATGTCATACAAATTCTAAATGTTGACTCTAGTTGCTGCATTAAAATAATAGAACAGGATTTATTGAAAGCCTTGATTACACCCTGTTCTGAACACAGAGAGTTGGAGACCCCCAGCTGAGTAGTCATTCCTGTGCGTGCATAGTTGGTGCATTGTAATGTAAATTCTCCACTGACGAGGCAACACATCAAGCAGTCATTCAGATGTCTGCACAGGCCCTTGTGCTCACCATCTGATGATGACCATAGTGAAACTTGTCAGACTTGTGGATGAACTTCAACTTTCAGCCAGAGGAGTGACAGGAG
The DNA here is from genome assembly GCF_057382275.1 of Copadichromis virginalis. Classification (NCBI taxonomy): domain Eukaryota; kingdom Metazoa; phylum Chordata; class Actinopteri; order Cichliformes; family Cichlidae; genus Copadichromis; species Copadichromis virginalis. The sequence goes on along the minus strand of NC_140623.1, from coordinate 13,450,265 downwards.
TTTTTACCCATGCAAAACGCATTCCTGTGCAGTCCTCCAAGATCCTGACTGGAAGCAGATGACGTATGCGTCTGCCGAATGTTGATTGGTTGATGAGTGGGCTGGAATAGAGCTGGAAATGATACCAGGAATGGGAGAACTGTTAAACAAAACTTCAAATATCAAAAACGAATGCTTGAAAAGCACAGACAGTAGTTTTCATTGATACTTTTCTTTGTTTTCAACATTCGGTTTCACTTCAGCTTTTTGCATGTCATAATTTCGCTCTCCTTCTCAGCTGGCTCATGAACTAATAACAACATAGGCAAGAGTGGCCCACAGACCGGTTGTAACACATACTTTGTACACTGCCTTCATCTGACAAGCTCACTGCAGGCAGACAGGCAGGCCCTGGAGTGAAGCGGACAGCCAACGACCACCCTCTGCTCACCCATAAATTCTGTTTTAATGCCACCGATCAGAAATAAAGTGTAGTTCAGTAATAGAAACACTGTAACTACAACAAGTAGTGAATCATGTCCACGCAAGTTTTCAAAGTAACAGCAGATACATTTTTAAGTTCATGAGATGGAGGCAAACTAAACATTTTTTTAATGTCTTACTTCTCAGCTGAAAGGTTTCTTTAGTTCTAACAGCTAATGAGCTCCAAGCCTACAACACCAAGTATCAGCCACCTATAATGCATCCCTGAGATCCCCTCCCAGTCGATTCAACCCACCGTTCACGACTTAAACCACGACACCTTAATACCTGCATGATGGCAGGGTGGGGCAACATCTCACAAAGACTTCACACCTTGGGCTCATGTGCCGCTAACAACTTGCATTGTGAACGTGTCTCAGGACCACCTCCAAGGTGACAACCCCACCTGGGGCTTCTCACCACCTTTTAGAAATGCAGAAGCCTTTTAGATGAGAGGAAAACACCTTCAAAAAAATGATTCTTCACCCACAAAAGTTTTGAGAAAAATGAAAAAAAAAAAAAAAAAAAAACCCACCTGAAATGTTTAATGTGTAAAATCAAAGTTTTATTTATTCAAATAATTAATCGTTAAGGAGAATGTGCTTGATATAAACTGAATGCATACCAATCAAGTGCATTTCATTTGACCAGATTACAGTGCATTAAATGCAACATTTGAACTCATGTAACAAAATTATATAGAGAATCTGAGTACGTTTGCTCCAGGCGGCAGACTTCAAAGAAGTATAACAGGAAGCACGTGCCCACAACAGAATATAATCAAAACATGAGATCCTACACAGACAAAAGCAGATAAAACAGTTTCACATTACTCCAAAAATGCTCTAGATTTACGTTTTTTTTTCTTCAATATAATGCGACGATAAACAAGAAACAGTTCAAATCTCTGACTTCTCTGAGTTGTGTTTGCGTGTTTTTCTTTTTGGTGATATGAGAAGCAGATTCTCTGCCGTGCATAACATACAGAACAAGCACAGCTGATGCTCTGAAGAGACACATATTGAGAGAATCAGTGAAGAAAAGAGAAAAAGCAGACCGCTCATTATTTTCCCCTCTCTGTGTCCCCTTCTGCCTGTCTTCATCATGAAATCCCTGTTTATTACTTCCCTTCAAAGATAAGGGCAGTTTACTGGGATCATTAAGAGCACAGCATCTGAAACACATATACACTGTTTGTGATAGCTTTAATTTCTTTTTCTCAAACTGTATCTGTGCAGCCACCATGTGAGCTGAAGCTGTGTTTGTGTGCACGAAGTCTCCAGAGCATGCTATGGTTGTTGAATGGACTCAAGAAGTCATATCTATAGTCCTGACAGAAGATGTTTTATCGGTGTGCTGCCAATGTCGAAGTAAAAATGAAGGTCTTCTGCAGCACCGTGTGCATTTTCTATGTTAAACACTTACAAAGACTGTAAAGCATCTTTTTGTTCCTCCCTGTCTGTCTCTCATCTTTCAAAACGTACATTTTTACTATTTTTTATTATTTTTGTTTTACTTCGCCTATCTGAATGCTTTTTCTTTCATTTCTTTTTCTCAAATCTCCCCCTTCTGCTTCCCTCTTTTTGTGCTTTTCCTTTCTGCCCCTTCTCTCCTCTCTTGTTTCAACTTGTCATCCACACGCTGCAGAATTCAGAGTCACAGGTCACAGTTTTCCAAGCCTCAACTTGGGACTTTTCCTCCGGTTTCCTCTCACTCTACAAACTCTATGCACACACATAAACAGAAAGAAGCCCACACATTCTCGAGCCTTCAAAGTCTATTTCATCTCCAAGTTTGAATTGATAAGTTCGACGACTTCCTAATTGTGCTTATTTATGAGAGGGGAGAAAAAAAAAAGAAACAGTGGGGATTGGGTGATTGGAAGCGGGAATAAGAATAAACAATGAGGATGTTTTCCTCGTTCCTTTTTTCCAGAGTGACGATTGCTCTCAGACCACATCTAATGGAGAGAAGTCTGGCGTGTGGTGGGCTGTGAGTGGGGGTGGGCGGTAGGGTTAGATGTATCCCAGGTGTCAGTTTGGGATGAAGAATTGGGGTTGCCATGGCGTCACTCGTGGTTTCCGGGGATTCTGATTCACAGTGTGATATTGATTAAAGGTTTGGGCTTCCCTGAAAAAAACAGGAAGTATTTCATTTGGTGTGTATTTGTGAGTCCGCAGAAGCTTCTTAAACTGCTTCAGCTGCTCCTCACTTCATCCTGACTGATAAAACCATCAGACAGACATACAGTAATCCTCAGAGAGCAAATATACGTGTTGTTGCTGTTGTGTAAACCAATGGTGTGTGACCTATTATGTTTATTTGGTATAAGTCAAGCCACCAAAGTGCATTGAACGTAAGAGTAATATAATCTGACCACTCTTACTTTAGAAGCACAGCTCAGGACCAAAAGCAGTACAATCTCTATGTGTCAGATGCTTGTTGAGAATGGATTCACTTAAACTGTGTTACGAAATCGGCAAATATGTAATCAAGTACAGGGAGTGCAGAATTATTAGGCAAATGAGTATTTTGTCCACATCATCCTCTTCATGCATGTTGTCTTACTCCAAGCTGTATAGGCTCGAAAGCCTACTACCAATTAAGCATATTAGGTGATGTGCATCTCTGTAATGAGAAGGGGTGTGGTCTAATGACATCAACACCCTATATCAGGTGTGCATAATTATTAGGCAACGTCCTTTCCTTTGGCAAAATGGGTCAAAAGAAGGACTTGACAGGCTCAGAAAAGTCAAAAATAGTGAGATATCTTGCAGAGGGATGCAGCAGTCTCAAAATTGCAAAGCTTCTGAAGCGTGATCATCAAACAATCAAGCGTTTCATTCAAAATAGTCAACAGGGTCGCAAGAAGCGTGTGGAAAAACCAAGGCGCAAAATAACTGCCCATGAACTGAGAAAAGTCAAGCGTGCAGCTGCCAAGATGCCACTTGCCACCAGTTTGGCCATATTTCAGAGCTGCAACATCACTGGAGTGCCCAAAAGCACAAGGTGTGCAATACTCAGAGACATGGCCAAGGTAAGAAAGGCTGAAAGACGACCACCACTGAACAAGACACACAAGCTGAAACGTCAAGACTGGGCCAAGAAATATCTCAAGACTGGTTTTTCTAAGGTTTTATGGACTGATGAAATGAGAGTGAGTCTTGATGGGCCAGATGGATGGGCCCGTGGCTGGATTGGTAAAGGGCAGAGAGCTCCAGTCCGACTCAGACGCCAGCAAGTTGGAGGTGGAGTACTGGTTTGGGCTGGTATCATCAAAGATGAGCTTGTGGGGCCTTTTCGGGTTGAGGATGGAGTCAAGCTCAACTCCCAGTCCTACTGCCAGTTTCTGGAAGACACCTTCTTCAAGCAGTGGTACAGGAAGAAGTCTGCATCCTTCAAGAAAAACATGATTTCCATGCAGGACAATGCTCCATCACACGCGTCCAAGTACTCCACAGCGTGGCTGGCAAGAAAGGGTATAAAAGAAGAAAAACTAATGACATGGCCTCCTTGTTCACCTGATCTGAACCCCATTGAGAACCTGTGGTCCATCATCAAATGTGAGATTTACAAGGAGGGAAAACAGTACACCTCTCTGAACAGTGTGTGGGAGGCTGTGGTTGCTGCTGCACGCAATGTTGATGGTGAACAGATCAAAACACTGACAGAATCCATGGATGGCAGGCTTTTGAGTGTCCTTGCAAAGAAAGGTGGCTATATTGGTCGCCGATTTGTTTTTGTTTTGTTTTTGAATGTCAGAAATGTATATTTGTGAATGTGGAGATGTTATATTGGTTTCACTGGTAAAAATAAATAATTGAAATGGGTATATATTTATTTTTTGTTAAGTTGCCTAATAATTATGCACAGTAATAGTCACCTGCACACACAGATATCCCCCTAAAACAGCTAAAACTAAAAACAAACTAAAAACTACTTCCAAAAACATTCAGCTTTGATATTAATGAGTTTTTTGGGTTCATTGAGAACATGGTTGTTGTTCAATAATAACATTATTCCTCAAAAATACAACTTGCCTAATAATTCTGCACTCCCTGTAATGTAGCTCAGTATTTAAAGGAATGCATTTTTTTATGATGCATATAAGTATGTAGACTGCATGAAAGACAGATTTCACCATTTGGCTTGTGGACCCCTTGTTGAAAGTTTGGCTTATTTTGGAAACCTAGGCAGTTAGCAGCTAAAGGTAGCACTTGTTAGCTAGTGTTAGATGGAGGGACTTTTCTGTAAGAAGGTTGCCTGATGGGTAATGTATTTTTGGCATAGGTCCGGTGTTGGAGGGGAAGCGAGGGATAATTCATTAAGAGGGGCTTTTCACCCACCACAAATGTGCTACCATGCAGTACGAACTGCATGTTGCTTGATAGGGATGACCTATTTGTCTGTCGGTCGAATGCTGATTAGTTGACAAGTGAGCCAGTATAAGGAAGTTCACTAGAAATGTGAGAAATTCAAGAAAACCAGACAGGTTTTCCATGATTGCCCACCAGCTGCCTTAGCGATACCCAGTCAAGCATAAAACAGAAGTAAATTAGAAGTAGCCACAGCAGCCCCAAATATGTCTATGCGGCCCAGTTCTGAGTGAACTGTTAGTAGCCACTGGGGACCAAAGTCCTGTTGGTTTAACATCTCTGTGTATTTATCCACTTTACTGAGTTAACCCAGAGTTAACCCAGTTAGGTTCCAGGTTAGAGATTAACATGTGTGAAATCACTGCATACTGACCAATCCATTCTCTGGGAAGTAGTGGGATTATTCCTGGAAGATTCCTCAGACATCTGTGCATAGAGTTTAAAGTTCTGTAATACCAACCAAAATCTTTGGGTTTCCCTGAAAAACATCAGTATTGAGTATTGATTCTTGTATATGTAACTTTACGCCTTAATTTTTTCCTTTTGGCTGCAAACATTTTAAAACAATTTTGTTGCTCTATAAGCGTTAATATATGAGAGCACTTACTTACATAGTTTATGCCATCAGTCAGTTATATCATTGTCTTCATTCTTTGCTCTTAGACTGATAAACATAAAAGCAGCTGAAAGAATAAAAAAACCTTCTAAATATTAATTTTACTTACTTAATCTAAAGCGATATCCATCTTTCATATACAGCTTATGATATAATTGAAAGCTCATGTCATGATGACATGTCGTGGCAGACCCTTACCCATTCAATTTCAACTTTTGAAATTTAAAGTTCACCAGTCTGTGAACTTTATACATAGTCTATACAAACATACACATATGCTGCAACACTGTTATTTCCCAGTTTCTGGGTATTGGAGAGTAGATTGGCACTTTCTCACACTGGGCTCCAGAGCAGGTTACCCCGGCCATATTGAGAATGAGTGCCGATGCATCCAGTAACTCGGGAAGGCAATCAAATGAGTTAGGACTCGTGTATTTGGCTGTAATAGAAAACACAGAATGCCTGGAGAGCATCATATGTCTTGGATTATTATTCAGGATTGGATGGTTTGTTGGTTTTGCCTTTTTTAGAAAGAGAGAGTTTGTTTAATGTCGAGGAGAGAAGACAATGAGAAACAGATCTTTAAGAGTTTGCATGGAGCTTACAGGGCTTCAGCTGGCTCATCACAACATGTTGTTTTCTGTCTTTATTCTATTTTTATCTCCGGTTTCCCCCCCCCGAAATGCTCACCCTTTTGTTCGCTGACTTCAGTACCTCAGTTTGTTTCTGCCACCATATGGTTAATTCTGTGCCATGGTAGGTACTTTCCACTGCAAATCACCACACAGAGGAGCGATACCGAGCACTGTGTACTGATGCCAAAACTTCCCTGGCCATTGCTTGTGTTTCATATCATCTGTCCGTTTTCATAGTGTAATGCAATTAAAATCACACTAACAGTGAAAAATATGTGTGTGTTTTTAGACTATCTGAGACCTTTTGTTTCTTTTCCTGAATGAATAAAACCACATTTCCTTCTGCATGTTATCCAGTTTCCAGAATGTGTGTGGGTGTCTCTGCATGCTCTCGCTGTGTGTATATATATGTGTGTATATACGTGTGTGTGTGTGTGTCCAGCTACAAAAAGAGGTCCTGTCATCTTAACCAGGATTGTAAAGTCATGTGCTTCTCATTAAAATACTTCCCTCAGTTATGGATAAAAGGACTGATAGTTTTCAACGTCAATGAAAAATCAATTTGCATACATGTTTATTATTATTTTATTTACAGGGAGTTTGTGTTTGTTTATGTGTGTTGTGGGGACATAAATATATTAAGTCAACAGTGTGAGGAACTATCTTTTTGGGGGACAAAAAAGTTTCACGATATTACAGCCAGGAGAAAGCTGGGTTAAATAAGTAGAGCTTTATGGTTTTGTTTTACTTGATTTGTTTTTGCTGAAGTTGGTGTTGATAGTTGGGATGATAACAAGGCTGCGAGCCATGAAAGAAAAACGCGAGTGATGATCATATGATTAATAAAAGCACGAATAAATCTTCACAGATGACTTGGCAGCTATTTGCCAAAAGCTGATTAAGACCATGTGAGTCCATTAAACAATATCACAACCGCACATAACACCCAGGATGTGTGTGTAATTTTGTGCATGTGTGTGTGCTTATGGGTTAAAAGTGTCTCCTGTGGGTATTTGGAGACAGTGTGTGACCTGCAGGGATTTGAAAACCACAATCTTTGATCACAGGAATTCACAGAAGTCACCCTAACGAGTGCTCTGTGTACATTCTCTGTGCATTATTTGTCGATTACATTGTATTTGAGGTTGTCTCATGCACAAAGTAAAATGAGGACAAGCAGATGCTGTAAAAGAGAGACAGATGTGACTTTAACAAGCTTGCTGAAATGTGAGGACATACAATGAGATTGGATTATTATAGCTATTAGATGCAGTGGAGCACACTTGCTGCTTCAAGACTACAAGACTACTAAATCCTTGTTTTTACTTGTCTAACTTTAGATATAACCATTTCTGAGAAATCTCTAAACACAAGAAAACAGAGGGGATGGAAAATTAAAATCAAAGCAGAACTTGACTGCTACCATGTTATGTGCATGTAATCTATATTATTGCTAGGTGTCTCAGGTGAATTGAAGGTAACATAGTGATTACATTCTGTAAAAGATACTAATTCCCCTTTAAACCGAGCTGTGTGGTGAAGAGTTGGAGTTAGAGTTAAAGTTAACATTGGGATAGTGTCACGGTCTGTTTTTGATTATTAATATTCTTTGATTCAGTTAGTTGCTGGTTATACTTTCACGTCGAGTCAGTTATGTTTTCTTGTCTGTTCTTTCCTGGTCTCTATGTCCCGTGTCTCCCCAGTCAGTCGTGTCTCCATGTCACAGTTTGCTACTCTTGTCTCTGTGCTCCATGTTCGCTCTGTCTTTGCTATCACCTTGGACAGTCTCGTGTCCTGCGTTCAGTGTTTTCGGTTTTGCTTACGCCCTGTTTTGATTTGTCAAATTAGTCCCAGCTGTGTCTCCCTCCTGTTTCCCGTTCCCTCGTTACTCCCCAGAGGTGGGACCAAGTCATTGTTTTGCAAGTCTCAAGTAAGTCTCAAGTCTTTACCCTCAAGTCACAAGTCAAGTCTCAAGTAATGTCAGGCAAGTCAGAGTCGAGTCTCAAGTCACTGGTGTAAAAGTCCAAGTAAAGTCACAAGTCTGAAACTTTGAATTTCAAGTCCTTTCGAGTCTTTAAAAAAAAAACAACGAAAAAAAAGCATGTTGCAGTTATATGCTAAATGTAAATATTAGACCATGTGATTTTTAAATCTCTGTTTTTCTCAACACATGACAAAATAGTGATCTTAGAAAATATACACAAATTGTGAAATTGCACCTCTATAAAATGCAGCTCAATTACATTTAGCTCCAAGAATAATTTTCACCAACAATTCTGAGATAAGCTGCATGTTATTCTTGGATGCGCTTGTAGGACTGGCTTTAAAATAGCATGACAAAAATATATATATATATTCTCTACTTACATGTTTTGCATATTGCATTTCATCTTTTTGTTGACTACTTCATAGTTTATGTACTTGAAAAAAATAACTCCTTGCAGCATTTTTGAGCGTTTTTCTTTTTTTCTTAAAAAAAATCTGGTTAATTTGATTGGCTTGCTACAGCTCCCGCACACATACGGACGGAGTGTGGTTTGAATAAATGAATGAATGAATTGAATTAATGGTGCACACTTTCTATATAATATGCGTGTTAAATTTTAGATTTGGGGTGAAATATCAAGTCTTTTCAAGTAAACCGGTTCAAGTCCAATTCAAGTCCCAGGTCATTGGTGTAAAAGTCAAGTCACAAGTCTTAGAACATTTTCTCAAGTCAAATCTAATGACTCGAGTCTGACTCGAGTCCGAGTCATGTGACTCGAGTCCACACCTCTGTTAGTCCCCGGTGTATTGGAGCCCTGTGGTGTCCTCTGTCCATTGTCGCATCGTTACTGCATGTCGCTGTGTGTCTTTTGCCTTCTTGCTCCCATAGCTAAGTGTTTCCTCCAAGTTCCCAGTTTCAGTTTCTAGTTCTAGTTCCCAGTTTCAGTTTCTAGCTTTGGTTAAGTTTTCTTGTATCAGAAAAAGTTTTGCACAGCTATTAAAGCTGCTTCCTTCAGTTAAACCTTTTGTTTTGAGTCCTGCATTTGAGGCCTACCACAGCACAAGTCATGACAGGTTCTGGCTCGGATAAACATTTGATGGTTACTTCTTAACTTATTCCTCATTTCCACAACGACCCACAAGGTTTGACTCGACTCAACTCGGTTTCAGTTATTTTTCCATTATAGTACCACCTCAATGTGTGTGGGGTTGTTATAAGAACGCGGCTGAAGTCCTGTGACATCATTTATATATGACACAAACAACACAACAATGGAAGACGCTGAGATGATGGTAAGTGTATGCACTTTGTCATTGGACAATGGTGTTGGTCTTTTTGTAGCCATTTCCCTCGAACTTGCCTGCTCGTGTCCCTGACAATCCACTCGCCAAGTTTCGAGTTTGAATAGTTGTTGGGACTGTGTCCTACTTATGCCAGGTTAAGCTGTCAAACTATACTGAAATGGGCAATAAGGTTTTTGACCACTCGAGGGGAAAACATTACCATATTTTCTCTCGTCAAGCGATCCAGACATTTTAGTGAGTTGGTAATGTATAAGTGGTATGAAGAACTTTCCAGAACCACATTTCAATATCCTGTTACCTCAGAACAACTAGTGTTATAGGCCATTATGTCTGCGATCTTGTCAAAATAGACAAAGAGCTTTTTTGCAGTGATGTTAAATTAAGTGTTAAAAGCAGTGAAAGCTGCAGCCATGGTTTGCTCTTCTCATCTTTGTGACGGGGGGAAGTGCATCTCTGAATGAGTGAATGGGAGTTTAGTAGAACCATCTGTGTGATATAATGAAAAAAACAAACCTTAATAGAGACTTGGGAATTATGGAAATGGGTGAATAGGAGGGTGAGAAAGTCAATAAAGAAGTTGGAAAAGACGCTAGGCATGCGTGTCATCCAGCCTCATTCTCAGATGGCGAGTCACTCAGTGGTACAGTCACAGTGAGTGAGACTTACGACCTTGTCTGCAGACTACATGACACAAGATCGAGTCGTCACCTTTCCCACGATTGAGCTGCAAGCTGCACTCCACATTCTCACTTACATCAAAGAGAGCAGCACGATGATAAAATCCACAGTGTGCATGTGCCTGAGTGTCACACTGAGGGCAAGAGACACAAATAAGATTGAAGAAGACAAACAATGTAGGAAAGACGGAGGGAAATGAACTGTTGTTTAATCTGACTCAGAGCCAAAACATGTCTAATCAGTCTGACCTGATACTGGCGCGCACACACACACACAAAGAGAAAATGAAAAGAAAACATGAATACGGAGGCGAGTGAGAGAGATGTTTGGTTACCGACAGCTTTCTCAGGACTCACATGTATTAACAGTAAGAGGCAAATGATCACGACATTAGAAGACTTACCACAACATTATGTTAAATATGAAGCCAAAGTACTGTAACAAAGGAAAACAGCTAGCATGGGTCTGAAATCAACCTCCCACTTTCCCTGAAGTTCACTTTTTATCAGTATGTCTTGTTTGTTTGAAATTGGAAAATGACAAATTATGATTTTTTGGATGGTTTTATCCTCTTCTGTTTCTCTGGAAATCCCCCCTGGCATGGCAGACCTGATGAAATAACTGAAACTGGAAGTCTTCTTTTCTTGTTTTGCTAAGCAAAGATAATTGTCACTGTGTGGGAGTGAGAAAATATTGCAAGATCTTTGCCAATATCAGTGACTCCTCATTGCACAAGTGATAAAAATCGACTCTGCAATGTACTCTTCGGGATATTAAAATGGCCTGTAGTGTGGTCTTCTGCTGTCATAGCACATCTGCTTCAGACTGGTTACCTGTTGCATTCCTATCAGCTCTGGCCAATCTCCTCTAACCTTTGACATCAGCAATACAGTTTTACCCAGAGGACTGGATACTTCCTGTTTTTGGGCCATCCTATCTAAACCCATGAGATGGTTCTGTGGGAAACCCAAGTAGAACAGCAGTTTCTGAACTACTCAGACCATTTTGCACCTATGTCACCTTAAAAAGTCTCCTTACTCTCCTTACTTCATCATTGCTTGGTTTGAACTTCAGCAAGACTTCACAGTGTCTCTGTACAGTCAATTGAACAGAACCTAATAAAGTGTGAATTTAAACCCAGTATCAGCACTAATTTGTGTACATGGAAAGATTCTGGATGACTTGTGTATCCTAAATTCTGTGACAGTGAACAATCGCTGTTGGAGTGGCCCTCCAGTTAGGCAGGGCTTTTTAAGAGATTGATTCCCTTCACCTTCAACTCCAGCCTGTTACCTTTGCCTCAGTCACCTGCTGTCCTCAGTATGATCCCTTCATCCCCTGAAATCTAATGGCTGATTATGTTCCCCTGGTGATTCACTCTTAACCCAGCTCCTAAAATGTACACTGTCTGCCCAGACACACATTTTCTAAGCTCAACCCCTCCTCAGGCTGCGCACAAATTCAGGGGAGCCTCCGATCTCCCCGTCAGTCCTCGGCCTCGTCACGGTGTCACAGTCAAGAAACTGAATCTGCAAAACTGACATGATCTTAAAACAGATAAAAGTAAAATATTAAAACAGCCAATGTCGTTGCTTTTCCTTCTTTGATCGGCACAGAGAAACAAACTAAATAGAGCAAATTGCAAAGCACTGCTTTACTGAGTTCGATTGGTTTTTTCGTACTGTTTGCATTTCAAGTTGCATCTTAATGCTGGACTGAGCAAAAAAAGAAAAAAAGATGATGATGACGGGAAAAGGGAAAATAAATCAACAGATCAGGTTCTGTTTGTCTCACACAGAGTGATAAATCTACAGCTGTTATTCAATCTTAAACATGCGTGTCTTGTTAAACTGTCTGCTGGCCCTGAGTGTGTGAGAACTGCATTTTACTTGCTAAAAGAGACTTTTCATTTTACAGCACATGACACTTATGGCAGCTGGTGACCTCCCTGTGAGAGAGCGAGTGTGTGTGTCTTTCAATGTGGAATCCATATACATGTCTAGTATTTCATGCTATAAAAATGTAATCCTTTAAAAACTTTCTCCAGAAATAACATCACCCAATATGTAAAACAGAGACATCACATAAAACTAAACTTTCTATCATAATTCTAGATTATGACAGGTCTGACATCTGTATGCTGCCAAGATACTTATACTCACGGGCCGCTTTGTTAGATACACCTTGCTAGTACCATGTTGGAACCACTTTTGCCTCCAGAACTGCCTTCATTCTTCATGTCACAGATTAAACAAGGTCCTGGACTCATTCCTCAGAGATTTTCGTCCAAATTTTAACATCAAACAGTTTCTGCAGATTTGTTGGCTGCACATGATTTGGATTTTCTTCCCTACCACATCCCAGAGGTGCTCTGCTGGACTGAGATCTGGTGACTGCGGAGGCCATTTAAGTACAGTGAACTCATTCCCATGATCAAGAATCATCCGACCTTTTTGACATGGAGCGTTATCCTGCTGGAAGACATCATAAACGCCAAGGAAGGATGGATTCATGCTCTCTACCATCCAAGATTTGCAGTAGAATTAATTTCCAATCCAGCTTTGGTGAGCCTGTGTAAATTGCAGCCTCAGTTTACTGTTCTGGGCTGACAAAGAGGGCACTTTGATTTGAGATTTGAGATGTTCAGAGATTCTCTTCTGCATATGTTGGTTGTATTGGGTGGTTATTGGCTTCCTAATAGCTCAAGTCCCACCATTCTCCTCTAAACCCACCCAGAGTACTACCTCTCCCTTGATATTTTGTCAGACCACTGTCTGTAATCCCTGGAGATGGTTGTAGGTTGTAGATCAGCAGTTTCAGAAATACTCAAACCAGCCCATCTATGACTGACAACCATGCCAGATTCAAAGTCCCTTAAGTTACCTTTATTCTCAGGAAACTCGGCTCGAACTTTTCCATTACAATTGAGTACCACCTAATGTACGTGGGGTTGTTATAGCAATGACCCCAAGCACCCACCTTGTGACTTTGTTTGTATGCTACACGAATGCTATGCTATTGTTTCTGTGTAGTCCTTTTGCTTGTTGAGGGGTTTTGACGTTGGTGAAGGAGATGGTCTCACGACTCATCGACTGACATTACTGACTAGCCAGTCGGTCGCATGCAGTCTTTTGATGTCATATTTTCACCTTGGATCACCTTGGAACCCAGATCGAGGATGTACTAAAAAGCACCTGGTACAGGGTAAAATCACCTAAATTAAAACTCTAAAAACCGTGTCGAGCCATGTCAGGCCGACCTAAGTAGGTACTAATGGAAAAGGTCAATATATGCATTCTATTTCTTAACTTTTATCAAATCTTTAGCGTCAATCTGACCCTTTGCACAGACATGAAAAACAAATTCGTCAGATCATTTTTGAAATTTTGCATCTATTTTATAAAAGCCATATTAGCAAAATTGCTCCCAGATTATGAACCCTCCAGTGTTTAAATGTTAATCATTGTCAGCCGCTTTCACAACCTTTTGTGATTCAGTTTTCAAACCAGCTGGCATTAGTTCAGCCTCTGCCTTTAGTTATTTGCTTGCTTGCAGCCCTATCCTGTTTAACTGGAATGCTCATAACATGGACCCCATTAATATCTTATTTCTCTGCTGTTACTGGGAAAAACAAATTTAAATGATGAATAGTGCTCTGCTTGTGCAGGTTTGGGCCAATGTGTGTTGCTGTGGATACAAATCCATTACCATTTCCTGTATTCCCCTCGGTTGCGCACCTCTGTGTAATAGCCCTTATTATTGTCCTTGTCATTATTATTCTGTGGAGAGCTGTAGCCTGCTGGGTTAGAACTGAGGTGCTGATGGATTGGGAGAAATCAGAGGGTTGGAACAAAAGAATTCAATAAAGAGAAATTAAAGTTTTCACAGTTACGAACCTTTTAAAAAAATTTTTTTAAACAGCTGAATTTAGAAGCATTTAGTTTGGAGAATATTATCGTCATCCTCACTCGGTTATTTCCAGAAATGAATGTGTTTGTGCTTTACGGGTGCGAAGTGTGTGAGTGATAAAAACGCTTCCAATATGGCAGCGCATTAATCTGTCAGGAAGAAAGGAGCTGACACCTCTCTCTTTGTGTGAATGCGATAGCGACAGACACCGAGTCTTATCTTATCAGCGGGGTACAAAAAGAGCCTGCAGCAGAGGTGTGTCACATCAGTCTGACACCTGCAAATCTGCACTCGGACACTGCCAATTACATCACTGTCAGGAACGCATCCGTCAGACACACACTCAGACATCAGCGCACACACACACCCATTCTGCACTTCTGGTCATTGTACTGGTTTCTATAGCAGTCGAAAAGAATGTGTAGTTTACTCCACACAGGCAGGATGGATTTTAAAGTCATGCTACATGCTGCCATTAAGAGCAACAGGCTTGGGCTGCACTTTTTCTGTTGCCTGCCGCCACTATGCAGTGGTTATTTCAGGAACACAGAGTGTAATAAAGGCCTGAGACGGCAGTTTACGGGGCAAAAGAGCATCTGCAGAAAAGTCTAAAAGGAATACTTTTGTCTTGCACTGGCCTGGTAAATTTTTTGTTAGAACTTGGCCCGGCCATATAGGGTGTTTGTTTAATCTGCACAAAAATAAAAAGGTTTAATGGGGGATTGTCTTTGGCACTCTTTCTCGGCCGGATCAGAGGTTTTCAGTGGATTTTATGTCATCACTGTTATACTTCCAGGAAATATAACAGTGGTGACAGGTGCTTTTGTTGCCTTTGGAAGGCCATGGTTCCCTCTCTTTGTTTAGCTACGCTGCTGACTGTAGTTCATAGACTGCATGGATTTATGTATGTTATGTGTTGCATGTGTACAAACTAATCAATAGCATTGGTCTAACTTTCTGCAAGAAGGAAATTTGAATTTTCCTAAATTAATAAACTAGTATACCGACGCTTTATGAGTCATTATTAAGCATGTATTGATTCCTATGTAAGTGTCCCTCAACAACAACTGTTACTGCTTACTTAATGATGCTACGTAAGAAAGCCTTTGAGAAATTATAGGTGTTTAGCCCATTGTTTCTAACTGGGATTTATCAGTTTTGAAAAATAGACCAATATATTGATGACTTGTGTATCCTTAATTATGTGAAGGCCAAAGTATGAAAACACACACACACGTGCAAAAATGTCACAAGCACTATCGAGCAATGGAGGGCAATGTAACGCTAACTGTATAGAAATGTTGGCTTATCAGAAATCTAGTAATAATAATACAGACAAAAGATGGATGTAGCTTTGTTGTTTGAAAAAGGAAGCCAAGCCAAAATTTCAGAAAGGAGGATTTTCCAGGGTATGCTCATTGGCTGATGCCTTGTGATCGGCAAAGTGCATCGCTAATGAGTGTGGGGTTTCACAGCCACACCTACTCCCCTCTCGTCACATCTAGTTCTAAAATGTTAAGACGGCAACACTAAAAAACTTCACTGGTCCACCGGAAAACACAAAAGTGATCTTTAGGCTTCAAAAACGTGACTTACAAATCAACTGGTGACATCACGGTAACTACAGCCATCCTTGTTGTCTGTTCACAGTCTGACATCAAAGACGGAGGTAAAGAAACGCACGTTTGACACAAGACAAAAATCTTCCCTATACACAAACAAATGCAGAAACTGAGTTTCTGGACATCCTTACTACAGAATCACCTTTTCAAAAGCTCAGTTACAGTATCCAGACATAAAACACAGCCAAAACGTATAGATAACATCACATTTACCAGAATACTCGTGTATGTGTGGACACCAGAAAAATGGTCAGTGACTACAGTCAAGGGCTCACCGTATAAGAACCACATAGAACAATGCATAATTAGATCATGATCTAATTATGCATTATTAATTGATATATTAATAAGTGCTTGATTATGACTTAATCAGCTAGTTAATGGTAACTGTGTTTCTTCTTATACATTGTTGTACTAATGAACAGTGTTTGTGTGGAAGGTGGAGTGGTAGCTTGCGACATTTTTATTGATTTATAATCCATGACTTTATGAATCCATTAAAGGCCTTTGGTCTTCATGACAGATCAAACTGCTATTTTATTTTTTTAATGGAGCCCTTTCACACTGCAAAGAGTGCATCAGTAATGGACTATAAATGGAGAGTCTGACAGACGTAAATTCCACTTTGTCCTTCGTAAATCTGTTGCATTCAGAACCGAACACAGAAATGTCTGTATTTTAAATTGATTTGTGATTACATAAAACTCTTATTACAGGGAGTGCAGAATTATTAGGCAAGTTGTATTTTTGAGGAATAATTTTATTATTGAACAACAACCATGTTCTCAATGAACCCAAAAAACTCATTAATATCAAAGCTGAATGTTTTTGGAAGTAGTTTTTAGTTTGTTTTTAGTTTTAGCTATTTTAGGGGGATATCTGTGTGTGCAGGTGACTATTACTGTGCATAATTATTAGGCAACTTAACAAAAAACAAATATATACCCATTTCAATTATTTATTTTTACAAGTGACACCAATATAACATCTCCACATTCACAAATATACATTTCTGACATTCAAAAACAAAACAAAAACCAATCAGCGACCAATATAGCCACCTTTCTTTGCAAGGACACTCAAAAGCCTGCCATCCATGGATTCTATCAGTGTTTTGATCTGTTCACCATCAACATTGCGTGCAGCAGCAACCACAGCCTCCCACACACTGTTCAGAGAGGTGTACTGTTTTCCCTCCTTGTAAATCTCACATTTGATGATGGACCACAGGTTCTCAATGGGGTTCAGGTGAACAAGGTGGCCATGTCATTAGTTTTTCTTCTTTTATACCCTTTCTTGCCAGCCACACTGTGGAGTACTTGGACGCGTGTGATGGAGCATTGTCCTGCATGAAAATCATGTTTTTCTTGAAGGATGCAGACTTCTTCCTGTACCACTGCTTGAAGAAGGTGTCTTCCAGAAACTGGCAGTAGGACTGGGAGTTGAGCTTGACTCCATCCTCAACCCGAAAAGGCCCCACAAGCTCATCTTTGATGATACCAGCCCAAACCAGTACTCCACCTCCACCTTGCTGGCGTCTGAGTCGGACTGGAGCTCTCTGCCCTTTACCAATCCAGCCACGGGCCCATCCATCTGGCCCATCAAGACTCACTCTCATTTCATCAGTCCAGAAAACCTTAGAAAAACCAGTCTTGAGATATTTCTTGGCCCAGTCTTGACGTTTCAGCTTGTGTGTCTTGTTCAGTGGTGGTCGTCTTTCAGCCTTTCTTACCTTGGCCATGTCTCTGAGTATTGCACACCTTGTGCTTTTGGGCACTCCAGTGATGTTGCAGCTCTGAAATATGGCCAAACTGGTGGCAAGTGGCATCTTGGCAGCTGCACGCTTGACTTTTCTCAGTTCATGGACAGTTATTTTGTGCCTTGGTTTTTCCACACGCTTCTTGCGACCCTGTTGACTATTTTGAATGAAACGCTTGATTGTTTGATGATCACGCTTCAGAAGCTTTGCAATTTTGAGACTGCTGCATCCCTCTGCAAGATATCTCACTATTTTTGACTTTTATGAGCCTGTCAAGTCCTTCTTTTGACCCATTTTGCCAAAGGAAAGGACGTTGCCTAATAATTATGCACACCTGATATAGGGTGTTGATGTCATTAGACCACACCCCTTCTCATTACAGAGATGCACATCACCTAATATGCTTAATTGGTAGTAGGCTTTCGAGCCTATACAGCTTGGAGTAAGACAACATGCATGAAGAGGATGATGTGGACAAAATACTCATTTGCCTAATAATTCTGCACTCCCTGTAGATATAATAAAAGGAAAGTCGTTTTTTCATGGGTACTGCAGTTACATTCAGTCATTTAGGCTGAATATAAGAGAAGGAGAAATGTCACGAGGAAATATGTATGTTTGTGTATCTCCTCTAGGAGAATCCAGGATAATTGATATTAAAAGGCATCTCAGGGGTGGCTGTTGTCACCAGTGAGTCATCATAGCGTGAGAAGAAAAGCTCTTTCTCACACACAGAGGCATAAAATGCTGCCCTCGCAGTGCAACACTTTCCACTGACACTGATAAGCAAACAGCCCGGGGACGCACGCAGAAGAGTTCTTAGCACAGCTTTAACATTCTGTGTGTGTTTGATCTATCACTTTGTGCGCACATTACATGCATACTCATCTGCACATCCGCCTTAAAATTCTTTGAAGCAAGTCCACCTAAAGCAACCCAATCGAAGCCCCCACCCCTCAATTGCCTTCCACATGTTGAATTCTCCTCATGACTCAAACACGACAAGAAGAATCAGCGGGAACCAATCAGAGGATAACTTTGAGCTTACACTCAGATCCACAAGCTGATTAACTGACACTCTGACCATATCTGGAGTTTGTGCCAGGCTCTTCACGGCCCTGTAGGCAAAGCTGCCTCAATCCCTTAAAACACTGTGAGCGCTTTGATTGGTGGTAACCTCAGAGATCAGCAGGTTTTTTTCAAGGTAACGCCTTCAAACTGGAGATAAGGATGAGCTCTGCTTACTGATCCAGTGTAAATACGCAGTGTTAGGATTTCCACTGTATCATAAAATACGAAAAATCAGCCAACCTATTCTGGACTTCCTGCTTTTCTGTTCCATCAAAGGTCAGCAGTGCTGAGCCAGCTGGCAAGTGGTCAGCAATTAAAGTTGTGTGTAATGTGTTGTACAGCTCCACATGGATTTACTTTACCTTTACTTATGAAGTTATTCTGATTTATCTTATAGAACTGCATATCCCTACAACTTCCTAGATGCTAGGTCTGTCATGTAGTCCTGTTATGCGTTTACACAATTTGTCACTCCTCTAGTTGTCAGCAGGAGCCTGTCTGTATATTGCTTTTAGAAGTAATTAGATGACAATTTCCAGTTCATTTTAAGCAGGTTTTCACATTTGCATTACACACACGACTTAGCACTTTGAAACCCCCTGCCGCTTATAGAGTAATTCTATGCCTGCATGCCATTATTATAATCACAATTTCAGTAAGCAGTTGAGAAAGGTGTTCTGATTTTTACACTGGTCGCAGGATGGGACCACCAAACTGAACCCCTCCACAAAGCAGACCTTCAGTGTGTGGACACTTCTGGTGGTTAATTTAAAGGCTGCTTGTGCTGATAATGGTGACAGCATTAAACTGAACTGTTTGAACAACTGTTCAGTACAGTTCGACTGAAGTCAGTTTTATTTATATAGCGCCGAATCATAACAGTCGCCTCAAGGCACTTTATGTTGTGAGGTTAAGACCCTACCGTATTAGAGAGAAAACGCCCACAATCAGATGACCCCCTGCGAGCAGACACTTGGTGACAGCAGGAATGAAAAACTTTCCTTTTAACAGGAAGAAACATTCAACAGAACCAGGCTCAGAGAGGGGCGGCAATCTGCCGCGACTGGTTGAGGGTGAAGGGAGGGAGACAGGACAAAAGACACACTGTGGTAGAGAACCAACGATGAATAATAACTTATGACTGAATGCAGAGTGGTGTACAAATACATGAAGTGACAGATACAGGTGAGTGAAGGAAAAACAGTCAGTGTATCATGGGAAACCAGGCCTGTCTCTTGAATCTAAACTGGGAGCTGGTTCCATAGATGAAGTATCTGCCTCCAGTTTTACTTTTAATGAGCTAACTAACTAGTGTGAAGCCCAACAGTCAAAATGTTTTATGAGATACAACCGATTGTTTTTGTTGTCTAAATGCAACTTTGAGAAGAAATGGCAGCTGGGTGCCTTCTATGGTTTTCAGGCAGGTATTATGTGCCCAGTTTGCTCTATGCAAATGAAGAAATGGGTTGAGAATTTACCACAGATACTTAACCCTTCTCCCTGCCCCCTGCCTTTAGCCTTGACTATAACCACACGCATACAACAAATCACACTTGCTGTATGGACAGCCACAAGGGAGAACCTTTTTAAATATTTCCTTTCCACACTGGACGTGTCTGGGCAGCCCGCAAAAGAATAGTCCAAACCCTGGAGGTCTACAGGCAGACCCCTCCATGAGAAATGCATGGTTTCACTTCGCTGTCATTGTCCACAGTGCATAAACCCATTCATCTCTATCCACGTTTAGCCAAACTAGACTTAATCCACTGGTGTAACTTACAGTTCCCAAAGGACCATTCCAACGTGTCCATAAAAACATAACCGGGCACTATTCCAGCACACAAGGCAGCTTATTTTTTTTCCATTTTGTTATTATTTTTTTGAGCTGCTGCTCACATGTGAGGACAAATTCAAGCGTGGAAGAACGCCACAAGATGGTGCTGTAGCCTCTTTCTGCAGCGCACCACCCCTGAGTACTTGATATAAATGCATGTTTACCTTTTTCTAGCCTCCATGTTCAACACACACACACACACACACACACACACACACACACACACACACACACACACACACACACACACAGAGAGAGTTGTGTATGTGGGATTTCACAGACATTACATCGACTTACTTGCCTAAACTTACCCCCAAGCCTTAGTGTAACCTTAAATCTAATCTTACTACTACCTTAAAGCACGCCTTCCATACAGACATGCACACACAAACAAATGTATGAATGGGCACTTGTCCATTTATCATTATTAATCTGACCATCCACACAAACAGATCCACCTCCTCAGGCTCCTGCCACTTTTTGCCCAAAGCTTAGCATGTCACTGCGAAGGCCAGGGATTGATGGTTCACAGATGCTCGGAGGGAGCTGATGTGATCTGCTCATCATGCAACTCTTATCCCCATGAAATGGACCGGGACTCATTGACGTGTCAGCATGTACCAGAAAATCTAAAGTGAAAAATTAATCTTGTGGTGCCACAGGGTATTACGCTTGCACAGTTTGTCTGTTCTGCACCACCATTCTCAATCACCTCCCCTTCCATGCAGATGCATCTACCCACATATCACCCTTACTCTCCTCCATCTTTTTTCTTGTAACTACACCCCCCGGCTGTTTGTGTCAGCTTTTTTTTCTCTCCAGAAACTGCCTGGTGAAATGAGGGTGGAAAGACTAATAGCCTGTAGCCAACAGATAAAAGAGGCCTGTGTTCTTCCTATGACGCTGTTGGTATGTACCGGACAAGGACAAGGGATGGAGTTCACAGAAGGGTGAAAGAGCAAAAACACCAGGTTCTCTGCAGAGTGCATACAGGAGCATTCACAGCACTTCATTTGTTTGTTTTTTGTTTTTTGTCAAGTTGCAGCTTTATTTCAAAATGGAACCGCACAATACCCCGTAATGACAAAAGGAAAAAATTATAAACAAAAAACAAAACAAAAATCTTCCATGTACAAAAGTATTCACAGCCTTCAGTCAATATTTTGCTGAGGTGCCTTTGGTAACAATTAAAGACCCAGGTCTTCTTGAGTCTGATGCTACAAGCCTGCCACACCTATTTTTGGGATTTTTCTCCCACTCCTCTCTCCAGAACCTCTCAAGCTCTATCAGGTTGGATGGGGAGCACTGAGGCACAGACATTTTCAGACCTCTCCAGAGATGTTCAGTCAGGTTCAAGTCTGGACTCTAGCTGGGCCACTCACAAAGTGGTCCTGAAGCCACTTCTTTGCTATCTTGGCTGTGTGCTTAGGGTTGTTCTCCTATTAGATCTAGCAAGATCTGGAGCAGGTTATCATCAAGGATGTCTCTGTCTATGTCCACCTCGACTTGTCTCCCAGTTCCTGCTGTCAAAAAGCACCCCCACAAAATGATGCTGCCCCCACCATGCTTCACTGTAGGGATGGTATTGGCCAGGTGATGAGCGGTGCCTGGTTTCCTCCAGACATGATGTAACCCAGTGTTAATTTGGTTATCTGATATTGTGTGATATTCAGTATATATGTATATACCTATATTGGGTGTTATAAAATGTTCTTCAATGATTTTGAGTTTTTTTTTATTGCTATTGGTTTGCGGCTGCTTTACGACAGTCGACTGTGGTAGTACATCCTAGCGGGAGGGGCTATGAGCTCACGTGGCTTGTAGCTGTGCCAGAGAGCAAGCTGGGGTGAGCTAGCGGGGAATATCTCCTTCTGCAGTAGCCTTGAAAAGGACTATTGTTCGTTCTCCTGCCAGACGCTTCGCTGCTGTGCTGCCTTACTGCTGTGCTGCCTCGCTGCTGTGCTGCCTTACTGCTGTGCTGCCTCGCTGCTGTGCTGCCTTGCTGCTGTGCTGCCTTACTACTGTGCTGCCTTACTGGTGCCATTAAAGGACAAGCGGCCGCCATCCCTTCATCCATCCGGACCTTGATTATTTGGACCGAAGTACTCACACACACGCCCGCACTCAGTGCCATACACTCTCTTTATTTTGCTGGCCAGCTAATATCATTTGTTTTTTTTGTTTTGTTTTGTTTGCATTCACAAAGACTATCCAAAGACATTTTGGTTATTGTCAAATAGACACTCTCTGATTACGGACTGAGGAGGTTGTGGTGTTACAACCCCAGGACTGAGAAAAAGGACTCTTTACATAATATATTCACTTGTCTCCTGGTTAGGAAAAGTGACTATTGATGGAAATATTTTTCTTCTTCTTGTCTTTGTCTACATTGTATCCCAGAGAAGTTTTAAGTTGTTCAGGTTGAAACATTTGCACTTAAAGTCGGTTAAGTTTCCTTTGATATATCAGTGTCAAGCTGATGTTTAAGAGGGTATGTTAAGGACAGATGTGCTCCAGTCCATCAATCCTTTAAAGTGCTGGACACCGATGGTAAATTGCCATCAGACCCTAAATAAATTGTCCTCTGCTGTTATCCATATTGCTTCACTCATTCTTTGGTGAGTAGACGTATTGGTTACAACTAAGAGTAGTAGGAAAAAAATTGGCGCCCGAACAGGGACTGAAGCGCATCACTAACTTTATCATGAAGCACATGCACAGACATCTGTGAATTCATCTACTGCTTTGCAGAGAGAGACAATGGAGTTTTGTGACAGGTATGGTTTTGATCCAGAGTACACTGTTTTGTTAAAAGGGGCTAAAGCCGAGATTAAACTACAAGAGGTGCAAAGAGCATTCGCTTTGCTGGATCACGTTGTCAAAATTCAACAAATAGATAGTCTCCCTGACACTATTTTGTGTCAGTTCATGGAGTGCATTACCCCAATGCTCTTAGATGGAGAACATTCAGCAGATGGGGAGTGTTGGGAGGTTATTCAGATAGATGAGTACTGTCCTCAGGGACCTGACAGTTTTCACCTGGCGCATGATGTGGTCCCCCTCGCTCGAGCAATTGATGATGTGACTGCTAGTTTCAGAGAACAAGTAAACGAACTGGCATTAGCATATAATGTGAGCCCCATGACTTTAAATCAGGCTGCAGTGAGCCACATGTGTGGGAAAAATGATACATATAAGGGGTTAGCTACCTCAACTCCTGCCTTGGGAGTTAAAACTCAGTCCACACCAGGTCCCAGGTCAACTGCCGCCTGTGATGATGGCCATGTGCCCAAGGCTAAACAGGCACTTGATGCGGACTCCCTGCTTGTTGATCCTTTGCCAGCGGAGGTTCAGAGAGTCATTGTGGAGCACATTGTAAAACATGACTCGCCCATGCACACTCCCTCTGGTTTTGAGCTCCGCTCATTTTCAGGAAACTCTCCAAAACCCCCTAATGAGGTAGAGTACAGGGTATGGCGACTTAGAGCTAAACAGGTACTAAATGACTCTACCCTTTCCGAAGGGCAGCAGCGCCGTGTTTTCCTCGATAGCTTGGCTAGCCCTGCTTTGAATGTGGCCCTTTCTATTGGGTCTCAAGCATCACCAAAAGACTATCTCGATGAGCTTGACAAGGCTTATGGCAATGTCACTGGAGGTGAAGAGCTGTATATCCAGTACCTAGAGACTCATCAGAATAGTGGAGAAAAGGCATCTGATTACTTGCGCCGACTCCAGACGTTGCTGCAGGAGGTAGTTGACGGTAATGGCATACCTAGAAGTGATTTTGATGTTCAGCTACTAAAGCAGTTCCTCAGAGGTTGCTGGGATGACTCTCTAATTGCCACTCTGCATCTAAAAGAAATAGTGGGATCTGCACATCATGTTATTCCCACTTTCTCAGAGCTGCTTTTTAAAATCAGAACGCATGAGAAAGAGAGTCAGTTAAAAGAAATGCGCAGGAGACGTTACATGAGCGGCACCTCAACTAAAGTGCAGGCTCGAACACTCGTAGCCACAGATGACGGCAGGCATTCTGGCACACCTCCCACAGCGCTGGATGCTTGTACCAGAGAGCAACTGGAGGAAAGAATCAGGCAGCTAGAAGCAGAGCTAATGAACAGCTCATCTGCAGCAAATTCTCAGTGTCCCAAAAGTGATAAAACTAGGCAGAAGCTATCGCACAGAACCAAAATCCACAATCCAGCTCCACCAACTCCTGCTAGGCTACCTGGTGATCATAAAAGGGTTGGGAAATTTTGCTATAATTGTGGGGAGGATTCACATATGTTGCCACAATGTTCAAACCCAACCAATGCCATATTAGTGCAAAAGAAATTGTGTGAGAGGCACAGTGCTGGGCAAAGCCAGTGTTCAATGGCTCAGCGACAGAATAGTCCACAGTCCAACTTGCCTTTAAACCAGTAGGAGCTCCTGCTGTGGAACGAGCAGGAGCTGATGGTCAGAGCAGTTCCAAGCCTTCAAGCCAGTGCATGTACGAAGCCCCAGCTCCAACGGTGCCTCCCCAGTTTCCTCAGGGTCTAATTGGGGAGCCTTGTGATGGTTTAGCATGGTTAGATCAAGTTCCGTGTCGGTGTTTAATTGACACCGGGTCCCAAGTGTCAATAATATCAGAGTCATTCTATTCTCGCTATCTTTCTCATAGAGAACTGTTCTCTATAAAAGAGGTACTGGACATCGAAGGTGTGGCTGGACAAAAGGTACCATATGTGGGGTACATTGAGGCTAAAGTTCAGTTCCCTGAAAGTGCTTGTGGCACAGACAAGTGTTTCAACATCTTAGCATTAGTTAGTCCAGATCAATCGTACAATGATAAGTTTTCTCTTCTTGTGGGCACAAATGTGTTAGGTCCCATGCTACAAGACTGTCAAAAAAAGGGTGGAGCAAAGTTTCTGCAGACTCTACCCATTGACACTAACTGGGTCATGGCATATACCAAATGTTTCAAGCAGGCTGACCCCCAAGCAGACGAGGTCAAAGCCCTCCGTGTTGCACTCTCCAGCAAGGTACCGGTGCATTTGAAACCAGGTGAGGTGTATACTTTGAAAGTCATCTGCCACACTAAACCTGGGAGCGATAAATTTCAGGCTCTTGTGTGTAGCTCGGAGGACACACCTACACCAGGGGGGTTTATCATCTATGACCAGATAGTTGATGTAAAACCTATGTCTCACTGTAAGTTTAAAGTTGCGGTCAAAAATGCCTCTCAGCGGGGCATCACACTGTATCCTGGAACAGCTATTGCTGAGTGCTCCCCCATTGATTGGGCGGTTCCTGTTGCACTCCCTGATATGAACCCCCAGCCCGAAGATGCTCCTCTGCAGGCACAGTCCCTGCTAGCTTCTCATAGCGAGGACAGTAACCAATCTGCCGTGCTTCTTGGCCTTGATTTTGGGGACAGCCCGATATCACCACAATTCAAAGAGCACATACAGGCTAGAATTGTCAAAGAAGCATCAGATGCTTTCTCGAAACATGATCTTGACGTTGGTAGTGTGACGGGGGTCAGTCACCGCATTGAGTTAGAACCTCATGTCCCATTCAAAGAGCGGACAAGACGTGTTTCGCCCGCTGATTTCAATGATTTGAAAAGACACCTCCAAGACCTTTTGGCAACAGGCATTATAGAGGAGTCACATAGCCCCTATGCCTCTCCAGTAGTGCTTGTAAGGAAAAAGAATGGGGAACTGCGAATGGTTGTAGATTACCGGAGACTAAACAACCTCACCAAAAAGGACGCATACCCATTGCCTCGTATAGAGGAGACGTTCACTCTGCTCTCTGGTTCAAAATGGTTCACTGTTTTAGATCTCAAGAGCGGGTACTATCAACTTGAAGTTGAGCCATGTGATCGACCCAAGACAGCATTTACAACGCCGTTTGGAACATGGCAATTTCGGAGGATGCCTCAAGGCTTGACTAACTCCCCTGCCACGTTTCAACGGACCATGGAGAAAGTGATGGAGGGAATTAACCTCCAGGAGGTTGTTGCATTTCTAGATGACCTCATAATCTTCTCCAACTCACTGGAAGAGCATGAAGAGCAGGTGATGAAGGTCCTTAAGCGCATTGCTGAGTTTGGTCTGAAGTTATCCCCTTCTAAATGCAAGTTCTTCCAAACCTCCGTGAAATATCTGGGGCATGTAATATCTGCCCAGGGGATCCAGCCTGACCCAGACAAAATTACTGCTGTGAAAGACTGGCCATGCCCACAAACTGCCAAAGAGCTTCGGTCATTCCTAGGTTTCACGGGGTATTACAGGCGGTTTGTGAGGGATTATTCTTGCATTGTCAGGCCTCTCAATGACTTGTTAAAGGGAGAACTAGCCCCCAGGCATAAAGGCCAAAAACATTGGCCACGAACAAAGTCACCCTCACTTGGGGCAAAATGGACCCCTGCCTGCCAGGCTGCTTTTGACCTTATCGTTGAAAAACTGATTTCAGCACCTGTTCTGGCTTTCGCCAACTGGCAGCTCCCGTATGTAGTACACACAGATGCCAGTATGTCAGGCCTGGGAGCAGCGTTGTATCAGGTTCAAGACGGCCAGACTCGAGTAGTAGCTTATGCTAGTCGTGGCCTCTCCAAAAGCGAAAAGAATTACCCTGTACATAAATTAGAATTTCTCGCCCTCAAGTGGGCAGTAAGTGAGAAGTTCCATGATTATTTGTATGGGGCTAATTTCAAGGTGCTGACTGATAACAACCCTTTGACGTATGTGTTGACCAGTGCGAAGCTTGATGCTGCAAGTCACAGATGGCTTGCTTCTCTGTCGATTTACAACTTTGACATACACTACAAATCTGGCCAACATAACACTGATGCTGACGGGCTCTCTAGGAGGCCTCATGGACCCTCAGAGGAGGACGAGGAGTCCCTGGAGACAGACAGAAGAATCTCCAGCATGCTGGACTGTGCTAGTTTGTCCCCTGAGGAGTTTAAAGTTCTCGATGGGGAGGCAATGAGTACTGTGTGTAAGCGTCATAGTGTCAATGTCAACACGATCTTAGGTGAAGGCACACAGACAGTCGACACTGTAATCCCTGCCGTGGAAACACTCTTGTGCAATGACAGTGCGGTTCCTGATGACCTTGAGGATCCGGTCCCCCTACCTGGCCAGTCAGCCCTACCAGGAATGTCTATGGTGGACTGGTATCAGTTACAGAGAAATGACAGCTCTTTAGCCCGCATCATAGGCATTTTAGAGACTGGGGATGAGACTTTTGACAGAAAGTCTGAGGAACCTGAGGTGGTTCTGTTTTTACGGGAGAAATCAAAGTTACTTCTAGTTGATGGGGTGCTATACCGTAGAGTTTTTGATCAAAAGGGGAAGGCCTTCCATCAACTTGTCATCCCTAATAGCCATCGAGAGAGAGCTTTCCAAGGTGTTCATGATGAGACAGGTCACATGGGTATTGAGAGAACCTTAGAACTGGCTAGAGCGAGGTTTTACTGGCCAAAAATGGCTAGCTACATTGAGAACAAGTGTAAAACATGTGAGAGGTGTGTGAAACGAAAGGCACGAGTGCAGAAAGCCTCTAAACTTGTCAACATCAAAGTCAGTGGTCCCCTCGAGTTAGTGTGCATAGATTTTCTGACAATAGAACCCGATTCGAGAGACACCAGGAACATCCTAGTACTAACTGATCATTTTACAAAATATGCACAGGCATATCCCACGAGAGATCAGACAGCGAAAACGGTGTCCACAGTGTTATGGGAGAACTTCATCAGTCACTACGGGTTTCCTCGCAGAATCCATAGTGATCAAGGTGCTTGTTTTGAATCTGAAATAGTGGCAGAGCTTTGTAAACTAGCAGGGATTACAAAGTCCCGTACGACACCCTACCATCCACGTGGAAATCCAGTGGAAAGATTCAACAGGACTCTGTTGGACCTCCTCGGAACTCTGGAGGATAAGAAAAAAGAGGAGTGGAGGAAGTATGTTCGCCCCCTTGTACATGCTTATAACTGTACAAAACATGACGCAACTGGAGAAGCGCCCTTCCTTCTGATGTTTGGTAGAGAGCCACGCCTTCCGATTGATCTCTGTTTTGGACATAGTCCACGTGGCCACAGCACCAGAACACATATTCAGTATGTACGAGAACTAAAGAGTAGGCTGAAGTATGCATACGACCTAGCCTCAAGAAATGCTGAGAAGAGACAATTGTTGAACAAAAGACGCTGGGATGCTAAGGTTACTGCCCTTCCATTGGAAGTGGGTGACAGAGTCCTGGTAAGGAATCTGAGCCTAAGAAAGAAACACAAAATCTCTGATAAGTGGGAGCCTATTGTGCACATCGTTGTTAAGCAGACGGATGAGTCTATCCCGGTTTATGTGATTAGGCCAGAGGATGCAGAGGGCAGAGAGCGAGTTCTGCATTGTGACATGCTTCTTCCCTGTGGGTTCCTACCGGTTAACCTGCAATGTGACAGTCAGGATGTGCTAACCAGTTCGGTTCAACCTCTCATGAGAGTGGATGCAGGGAGCAACACAGAAGAAACTCGGCTGGAGGAGGAGTTTGGGCAAGACGAGGAAATAAACTTTACATCCAGCCAATTTCCTGACAATGACTTGTTGGCGGATCAAAGGGATGTTCTGGGAGAACAGGAGGCGTCCCAGCCACAGTATCCTCTGAATCCTGGGGCACCTGAATTCATTGTAGATCTGACAGGATCGGAGACAGCAAACGATGAGGAGGTGCTCAGCCCAGCCCCAACATGTGGTAGGCCATAAAGGAGGAGAGTGCCACCGGCTTATCTCAGTGACTATCAGGTCGGCTACAAAGTCGATTGTAAGCATCACAGTTTCAATGTGCCGATGACACTTGCATTGCTCAATAACTTTTTCCTGTCATTACAACAACAGATTGCTGGGTTAGTGCAATCTCTGTCGGGTGATAGTGACGGGGACGTCACACTTTAAGCAGGGGTGGATGTAACCCAGTGTTAATTTGGTTATCTGATATTGTGTGATATTCAGTATATATGTATATACCTATATTGGGTGTTATAAAATGTTCTTCAATGATTTTGAGTTTTTTTTTATTGCTATTGGTTTGCGGCTGCTTTACGACAGTCGACTGTGGTAGTACATCCTAGCGGGAGGGGCTATGAGCTCACGTGGCTTGTAGCTGTGCCAGAGAGCAAGCTGGGGTGAGCTAGCGGGGAATATCGCCTTCTGCAGTAGCCTTGAAAAGGACTATTGTTCGTTCTCCTGCCAGACGCTTCGCTGCTGTGCTGCCTTACTGCTGTGCTGCCTTGCTGCTGTGCTGCCTTACTACTGTGCTGCCTTACTGGTGCCATTAAAGGACAAGCGGCCGCCATCCCTTCATCCATCCGGACCTTGATTATTTGGACCGAAGTACTCACACACACGCCCGCACTCAGTGCCATACACTCTCTTTATTTTGCTGGCCAGCTAATATCATTTGTTTTTTTTGTTTTGTTTTGTTTGCATTCACAAAGACTATCCAAAGACATTTTGGTTATTGTCAAATAGACACTCTCTGATTACGGACTGAGGAGGTTGTGGTGTTACAACCCCAGGACTGAGAAAAAGGACTCTTTACATAATATATTCACTTGTCTCCTGGTTAGGAAAAGTGACTATTGATGGAAATATTTTTCTTCTTCTTGTCTTTGTCTACATTGTATCCCAGAGAAGTTTTAAGTTGTTCAGGTTGAAACATTTGCACTTAAAGTCGGTTAAGTTTCCTTTGATATATCAGTGTCAAGCTGATGTTTAAGAGGGTATGTTAAGGACAGATGTGCTCCAGTCCATCAATCCTTTAAAGTGCTGGACACCGATGGTAAATTGCCATCAGACCCTAAATAAATTGTCCTCTGCTGTTATCCATATTGCTTCACTCATTCTTTGGTGAGTAGACGTATTGGTTACAATGACACCTTGCATTCAGGCCAGAGTCACTCTTTGACCATCGAGTTCTTGATTACCCCCTAACTACAGTCCTTCTACCCCAATAGCTCAGATTGGCTGGGTGGCCAGCTCAAGGAAGAGTCATTTTTTCTGTTCTCAAACTGTTCTGCCATTAGGAGCTCAGTCTGAGTGGAGTTTATTTCTCCTCCTCTCACCTCATGTTATGTATTTTCATTGTTTTTTCCTATCAGCAGTGTGCTGCCTGCTGTAACCCATAATTTCCTTCGGGATTAATAAAGTATTCTGATTGTGATTGTGGTGCCAAACTTTGTCTACGTCCACACTAGCCCGGATAGATTTGAAAACGGCTTTTTCGTCTGAAAACGCTCCGCGTCCACACTAGCGTTTTGAGTCGTTTTCACAGAGTTCTGCGTCCCCACTGAAACAGCCCAGAGCACTTACGTTTCAGTCCTGCGCATGCGCAAAAGCAAGTGAGAATTAAAGAATTTGAAGGAAAGCTATCAGGAGCATGTACAAACTGATAATAATATTTTGTTTAGGGCTTTCAAAATTGAGAGCAATAAAAACAACTGCTGTATAATGCCCTCCGCTATCTTTGTTTAATTGGTCACATGACTGCATCACATGACTAAAATGCGTCATCGTTTTAGAAAGTCTGCGTTTTCGAGTGTCCACACTGCGACTGGGCAGCTCCGTTTTCAAAACGCTGCGTTTTTCCTTGAGGAAGCGATGCGTTTTCAAATGAAAACTCATGAGTGTGGACGTAGCCTTTATCAACTGAGAGATGATGGAGCCCACTGTGCTCACTGGGACCTTCAGTCCCAGTCAATCCTGTCTCTGAGGTCTACAGTGGTTTGGTCTATGCTCTGAAATGATCAGTTAACTATGGGACCTTATATAGACAAGTGTGTGTCTTTCCAAATCAAGCCCAGTCAGTTGTATTTATCACAGGTAGACTCCAGTCACGTTATAGAAACATCTGACAGATAATCAGTGGAAACAGGAGGCACCTGAGCTCAGTTTTGGGTGTCATTGTAAAGGCTTTGAATGCATGTAAGTATGTAGATGTTATGTATTTTTTTTATTTGTAATATTTTCTCAAGCAAACCTTTTTCACTTTGTAATTGTGAGTTATTGCGCGTAGAATTTAACATACCAAATACATACCAAATGTATAAAAAAAGAAAAGTAAAGAAACATTAACCTCAAAACGTTTCACAGTATTTGGAAAGCTTGTAATAACAAAATGCTGAGAAACACAAAGACGGCAGCCAGTCAAGTCCGCTGGGATTTCCTGACATCTCAGATCTGGAAACAGATTTGTTTTCACACTCCATGCTGCCAAGATCTATAAACTCACAGGATGATTGATCACCAAAGACTTCAAACAAGCTGACTATAAGTTTGAGCACACTTTAAATCTAACTTCCTTATAAACACTGAATAGAACAAAGAAGGTGTAGATTCTTGCCTTTTTATGACAGAGTAAATCCACTGAAAGCTGTGACTCCGTCCTGCAGCTACGGTCACTGACTGTTCTTCTTATCTTACATGGTAGCACACGAGCTAACACTCATGCAGCTCTCAAGGTCAAAACTCATTCCAGTCTATCCCACACACAAGCTAAAGTCAGCTTAACTCAAAAGCAAGGTGAAAGAGAGGAAAAAAGGATAAAAGCACGTACACTATGATTCATATTACAGTAATCAAGTTTTTGAAGTTTGTTTCATTCAGATTGAAAACAGCTCTGGTTTAAAGCAGCTAACGTCCTTTCTTTCTGTCTTTTTTCCTTTTTTCAGCTGGAAATGAAAATGAAACACAGTCCCGGACAAGCACAATTGTATTTTCAATGACGGTTATTTTTTTTTGTTTTGTTTTGTTGCACTAATTGCAAGGTAGCCTTCCACAATGTTCATGTTACAAAATAATTGAGCAGGGAAGCATGTATTTGACTGGCTGCTGCTGTGTCTTGCTGACTGGATTGGCCCCATTCAAGTAAATGAACAGACAGTGGTTTTTCACGCAGAGATAAGATTGTAATTTGTCATTTTGCCCTAAAATTAAATGTCTCTTGGTAGATAATCACATTCACAGCCACAGTGGTTTCCAGTTCATTTAACACGAATCTGCAGAAATCAGTCTTTGAACTGTGGGAGGACCCCGGAGGATCAGCAGGAAAGGCCGAGGCTGTGGTGGCCATGGTCAGAATTGTGTTTGCTTTCTCTTTCTGTGAACCAAAATAAGTGGGAACAATGAAGCATAATGAATGAATTCCATACACATTCAGAAACCATTCATTGAATGAATATGGTTTAATTTATTGG
The DNA here is from genome assembly GCF_057382275.1 of Copadichromis virginalis. Taxonomy (NCBI): domain Eukaryota; kingdom Metazoa; phylum Chordata; class Actinopteri; order Cichliformes; family Cichlidae; genus Copadichromis; species Copadichromis virginalis. Next base: position 13,417,768 of record NC_140623.1, on the reverse strand, counting down.
GACCGTACTGTAATCCTTGATCAGATGAACATGAGGGTTAGGCTTTTAAAAATCTGTAGTCTGTGGCCAATTTTAATAAATTTTTTCAACCACGTCTAATATACAGGGAGGTAAAGTTTCACACTCATGCTTTGTAGAAGGGAGCTTCCATGCCACTCAGTACCAAAGAATGAGGTGAACATTAAAAAAACTGATTTATTCCACACAAAACTGACAAAAAAACTAAAAAACTGTCTGGTTGCAGTCCTAATTATCTCTTCCTGTCAGTGTTATAATGTAAAAACATCTTTAAATTGTTGCTCCACGCCCTGCTTACATGATTAACTTCTAATCTGACCCTGCTAGCCCAACTACATGCAGCAGTTTCTGACAACTACCTACACTGTACCACTGCTGGATAGATTCACAACAGCAGGATGAATTAATGGAGCAAGGTATGTTAAATTACAAAATAAATCCAAATAACAAAGTTCAAAAATTACAAATTAAACATAGCAACATATTTAAAGGTGGGTGAATACATTCAAGCAAAAACATTGACCTGCTGTGTTGTTATGGCCCCGCAACAGGCTGCGGAAGTGTTCCCAGCCATTCACCCATGGCAGCTTGGAAAATCCCAGAATGTCAGCAGTTTCTCAGACTACCTTTCAACCATGCCACATTCAAAGTCATTTAGATCATATTTCACCCCCATTCTCACATTGTTTTGTCTCTGTCGACATGTCTAATTGGCTGCAGAGTCTCGGTTTATAGGTCTAAAAATTATGCAGCCAATGAGATCTTTTGTTTTCTCTGACAGTTTTTAGCGTTTCTGGTAATTCAAGTATTCCAAACTCTGTAACGGTCTCTTCGAAAAACAGCTCCATTGGTTAAATTTTGCTGATAGATTCCAGCAGTTTGCTTGAGCAAACTACTGGTTTTGCTCACACACAGTTAGGGCAGATAAATAAAAATAAAAATCCCCAATCACACCATCACCGGGCTCTGCTGAGTCTGAAGCTGCCTTGCTGTGCTTCGCTCGATATTTCCTGAATACCTGCGTCAAAATCTTCAGACCCTATCCCGTGTTTGTGTTTTGAGCTAGGGGAGAGGGGAAAGCTAGCAGAAGGAGATTGGGAAATATAAATCACGGGGAGTGGAAGTTTTCTCGAGGAGAGGAGTTGTATAGCTGCAGATATATCTAGAGTGATTCTGGAGGGAAAATGGTAAAACGCTAAATTGAGGGATGGCTTGGTTGCCCAACAGAGCAAAGTGAGCATGCCCAGTGAGCATACAGAGCTGGACCCTGAGAGTACTTTATGTGCTTTTTGAATGCTATCTCATTTTTTGCAAATGCTTTCAGCTGAGTGCTCTTTTTTTTTTTATCAGTTCTGAATGAAAAAAAAAAAGGATTTGAACGTGAATGTTTTTTTTAAATTGAATCCAACTGGGACAATCCAGAGGTAGGCAGAGAGTACCGCTCTCTCTCAGGAAGCCCATACACGAGGAGAGGGGGCAAGAACAAAGGTGACGTAAGAATAATGAAAGATTTATGATGAAAAGCAGAGGGTTGGGAGCTGCCCCGGGCTCTTTGCTGCACTTCATTTCAAAAGCATCCATTTCCTCTGTAACCCACATGGGTGTAAGGCACACGCTCTCTCACACACAGGTGGACTAACACATCTACCGATATACGATGTCGTCAATTTACATGATGTCTCTGCGGGAAATTGGCTTCATGATGAAGAGGAGGACGGGGGCATAAAATGAGGCTATGAATGTAAAATTATAGCACGATCGTTGATACTGGGTGGTGAGAATGTGACAATATAAAATGTTGGCAAATCGAGGCACGGTGTAAATCTGGCGCTGACGTTATGCAACAAACGAGTGTTGGATTGATATACTCTTTACGACTGCCCAAACATTAGTTTGTTTCACCTCATTTAATAGTAACCGCTCAGTGCACAGACAGCAATGTAACAGCTATCTGTAGCATACTGAGAAAAATGTTCTCAGATGTCTAAAATGTTCCTGATCGTTTTCCCCCTGAGGGGTGGGGTTATCCTACGTGCAGAGAACGAGACACAATGGATGTCACGTCACGTGACAGGGACAGAAAGGAAAACAAAAAGGAACATTAAAAATAAAATAAGTCAGTAGATAAAATGCGAATAAAAAAGGCCTTTATCAGCGTTCCTGCTATAAATGCTTGCATTTTAATCTCACAGAGTGCCAGCAGCAACACAGACTGAGGTGCGTCTGTGTAAGATCCTATTAGAGGGCAGAAAAGATGATAACGGTGTCGTGATTAACAGGTGTCTGAGATATTAACCTAATGTACAGTGTTTCTATATGTTAGTTTTTGCTGATGTGAATGTAAAAGCTCAGATTAGAAACAGACTCCATGAACGGTGCCCTGCCGCTCTCTGCTCAATTCCAATAAAAGTTATTTGTTGTTTCTACCTCAAGATCTCTTGTTCCACCTTAGACAGATCATATCAAGATTTTATTTTTGCACCACAGTCTGAAGGTAATGTTGTGCGCTAGTTGTGCGCACAGTTTTGCAGAGCATCGTCTGCACGTTGTGGTTGTTTACTGTCACCAGAAGGCAGAACAACCAGCCTGTCGGCTCGTAAATGTGTGTGGTGTAGACAGTTCTTCTTCTTGTGCCACATTCCATTCATTTAGGATGTAAACTGATTCCCCTTATGTGTCTTTATACATATAAAACATATAATACTCCTGGAGTGTGAACACCTCCGAGCTGCTGAAAAAGGCCCAACAGAGACTGTACTTCCTGAGAATTCTCAGGAGGAATAACATCACACAGAGACTGCTGGTGTCCTTCTACAGAGCCACCATTGAGAGTGTTCTAACCTACTGCATATGCATTTGGTACACTAGCTGCACAGGGGCTCAGAGGAAAGCACTCCAAGGGATCATTAACACCGCCCAAAAGATCACTGGCTGCCCTCTCCCCACACTGGAAGTTCTACACAACATCCACTGTTTTAAAAAGGCCCAAAACATCATAAAAGACACCTCACATCCTGGCCACTCCCTGTTTGAACTGTTGCCCCCAGGCAGACGGTACAGGGCAATCAGCGCAAGGATTAATAGACTCAAACACAGCTGTTATCCAACTGCAATAACACATCTGAATACTACAAAAAAATGTCCATCACGCCACTCTTGTGTTAATCTATGCACGGTCTGAAGCATGTGTGTGGGAATGTATGTGAATGTTTACTGTTACATCTTATTAGTATTTTAAGTATTCTATCTATTTTATTTATTGAATTTTATTGTTTTATTTATATTTTGATATTGCTAGGGATGATGCAATGATCGGGGACCATTCTTCATTTCGTTGTACCTGTGACAATGACAGTTTCTGATTCTGATGATTCTGATAATACAGGTCTGTGGAGTTCAGTGTGTCTACCAATCAGAATGGTGGTGGATCATTTCCCAGGCTGCTCCGGTCTGCATGTTGAAGGATCGTTGGGAATGATACAGAACCCTGAGTTGACCCCGCAGCGTCCATTAGACGTGAGTGTTTGTAGTTTGAGCTCTTAGCTACAGTAGAAAATTGCTGTGTAACACTTTGTCTCTGCTCATTGTAAAAATTCTTACATTAACGTTAAATGAGGGGAACAAGGCAATGCTCATCCTGTGTCTTTGCTCTGCTAATGTGCTCATATTATCCTAATCATAGCCCTGTAGGTAGCACACGATTATATGGAAGCTAGGCCAACTCCAGGAAGCCTAGAAACACTGCTGTTGTTTAATTTTTAATTTTTAACCGAAGAAGAGTTCAGACCCAGAAATGGTGAATGACGTCAGACTTAAGAGGCGGATCACCATATGTGAGTGCAATTATAAAAATAAAGTGCACTAAATAGGAAATTTGGCAAAAAGTTTTATAACAAAAAAAAAAAATCTGCTTTTGTTTACAGATGATGTGCGAGATCAGTCGTCAGTTAGCCCTCCTGCCATCCTTTAAAAAACTCACACCCATCACCCTAGGGACCATTCTCAGCCACGCCATAAAAAGACCATATATCCATATTTTATTCCACTTTAAATTAGCCAACCTTGTAAAACTACTTCTCCCTGAAATATTCATGTAAAGTTTTAATTATATTTTCGTTGTTTTAACCCTTCAAATCCCAGTGTTATTACATGAGCGCCCTGTGTTATAAGCCCCAAAAACCAAAAAACGAAACTAAATATTTCCACAAAAAACCAGTTGAAGTAATATGTGATTGTCATTATAAGTAGGCCTTTAGATGGACCAAAGATTGGCACCAACATACATTTTGACCTGCCATTATTTTTTTTGCATTTTTTTTGCAATTTAAAAATTAAAACTTCAAGGCCCTGAGTCTTCATTGACATCCAAGAAAAGAAGAAAAAATAAAATCATATGATGATAATTTGGGGTTGAAAAATAGCGTTTATAATGGAAGTCAATGGGCAGAAAATGGTCCCCAGGGTGATGGGTGTGGGGATTTCTGCTGCTCAGCCATTTTAGGCTGATTTAAGGAATTCACACTGGAATATTAACATTGACAGGTAAAAACTATCCTGTGGCAAGTTTGGTTATATTCCACTGAACACAGTGGAAATGGCAGCCATTTAACACATAGCAGTGGCACAAAAAGGTCCCAAGAAGGCAGGAAGGTTAGAGACAGATGTGAGCATCATGATGTCATCCACTGGTTTTGTGAAGTCCTGTTTTCAAAGCTTCAAACTGAGCATTTCTCCATCGTAGCTCTTTGAAAGCAAACATTATAGAAAAAAAAAGGAGGAAAAAAGGATGCTGCATGCTAATACTGTAGAGACATGACTCAGAAGGCAGACCTGGCCCTAAGCATACTCTGCTTTATCATCCTCCTGGACACTAATGAGGACCAAAGTGTACAGAAAACCTTCATGTTTCTTACAGAAGACATGAATGCAGTGACCGAGCCCATAAAGTCATCAGGCGTTTACTTTGGGATTCAGTCTTCAGGACAATAGCCTAGGTCCATCTTTGTGCCAAGTAATCACCATTAGCTTTGGGCTACAAGGTTTTTTTTTATTTGTCTTCTTTTTTAAACCGTCGTCTACTTCCTTTTTCTTCTCTTTCTTCACTTTTAGTTTCCCTATCGCTAATTTTCCTCTGTCAAACCATCCCTCCTTCACTACATCCCTGAACCGTCTCTCCTATTGATGCTGCTTCTGCTAAAAAAAAGAAAAAAGAAAAATGGGCCAGTCATTTTCTCCTTACGAAAGAATTACTGGCATTGTCACTGGTGGGATGACAGCATAATGACTAAACAATCGACCCTGAGACTCCAGCCGAACAACCGTTATTATTACTTATGATTTATGTACTGCATCCAGCCCACAATGTACTGTCATGACAACAGTAAATACTATTTAAGTGGTGAACTACATAAACCTAATCTTTAACATGGCAGAAAACTGCATCTTTTATTCCAGGTCGTGTAGCTAAAAGCTCAGGTATTTACACAGAGAAAATAATAAGAAATCTATTTTTTTATTAAAAAATGTACATTTTAATCACCCTGTAATGCGTGCTGAGGATGAAATGTGGCCTTCAAGTTGTTTGAGATCTTTAAATGTGTCTTTTGCTAACCTCATCATAACTTTGGCTCTGATTCACTTCATGCTCCACAGTGTAACTGTGTATTTCAGAGAAAGTGTTTATAATCGATTTTTTATTATCAAGCATCAACAGGCCAGCGCTCATTGTAAATTAGGTGTGTCATATAAAAACATGATTTTCCAGGCCTGTCCGTGAAAAGTTTTCCAATAAAGGACGGGCAGCAGTTCTGTCATATTTATTTGTGAAAGTCAAAGCTATTCCAAACTCGAATCCCTCCATCTGTTCTCTTCTGCCCATCCAATTCAGGTTCAGGGCTATTTGTGTCCAAGCAAAGAATGTGATGACACAGGTTTGAAACATGCTGCGACGCTGTCCTGTTTATCATCTTTTTCCATTTTCTTTGGCAGATATTGGCGTCAAACAATGAGAAAGGTCGTGAAAACATGGTCTTAAATTATTCCCATTAAACTCAGGAAGTGACGGGGGGGTGGAAGGAAACAGATCCGAGAAACGGTGCTGTGTGGATGTCAATTTTTCGTGAAATCACTTTTAAGCTAATTGTATGTTTGCAGTCATTAGTACAGGACAAGCATACGTGTCATGGATAAAGGAGAAGGATGCAGAGGCAAATGTCATTACGGGGGAGTCATTATTGGGGAATATGCTTCAAATTTTATGTGCAGAGGATCGTTAGCGGTGCCTGAAGAGATTGATTGCCCTCAGGCGCTCACATAGATAGCCGAGATGGTTTGTTAAACACTCAGAGATTCAATTAATGCGTGTGTGAGTGCATGTGAGAAGGTGGAACATAATTCATGTGCCTTCAGCTGGGATCCCACTGTTACAGCAGAGAGAAGCCCTCGTGATTAATGACAATCTCTTCCTGTCCCCAGAGAAAGTACAGCATAGATAAATAGGTAGATACATGCATAGATACTCAGCTTGAGGCCAATCTTCAGGCTGGGACATACCGACCTGTCACAGATGCAAAGAACAGGAAGAAGGATGTTATCATAATCATGGCACACTTACTCTTAATCTCTGATAGATGTCACAAACTGAGATATGACATGTTGATTTGACATTTATTTTCACTCCCACAGATTTAGATACTCATGTCATCATCTTCTTCTTCATCTTTTGAGATGCTCACTGAAAAATATACAGACTTATTACAGGCTTTACAAGTTTTGGACATCAATCACTACAGGATGCATCCATTCATTTTTGTCTGCTTATCCTCATCCCAGTCACATCTTCCAGCTCATCTGTGGGATATCAAGTTGTTTCCAAGGCAGCCAAGGGATATAATCTCTCCAGGGAATCCTGGGTCCACTTCAAGGCAGCCCCCTGCCCCTCTCGTTCCCCGTGGGTGTTGGACTCATCACCTCTGTCCTTTGTTACTGACCGTGTTTGTAGTCTGGACAGAATATTTAGGCATAGCCAGGTAGAGGGTCTCCAATTTGTTGGAAGCAGGAGTTTATCTTTGCTTTTTGCAGATTATACACTTATGTTAGCATCATAAGGTGGTGATCTCAGTGCAGTTTGCTGCCAAGTGTGAAATGGATTGAGAAATTAACACCCTCAAGACTGAAACATTGTTTCCTAGCTGGAAAAGGACGGATGAGTTTAAGTATCTCAGTGTCTTGTTCATGAGTGAGGGGAGAGGGAGAGCAGAGTTGCTGCCGTGACAAATTGAAAGGAGCCAGCTGAGGTGGTTCAGGTCTCTGCCTAGGATGCAACCTGGACGAGACGAGGTGTTTGGGCATGTCCTACTGTAGTGGTCCCCAACCCCCGGGCCACGGACCGGTACCGGCCCGTGAGTCGTTTGGTACCGGGCCGCGAGAGTTGAGGCTCGGGTGTGAAATTTCAGGGTTTTTATCGTTAACTCTGTCTCCCTGGGTCTTTTCCCGTGTTGTAGTTGTGTGTCTTATTTTGAAAGAAATATTTATGCGTTACCATAGTGACCAGAGAGCATTAAGGGGCAGAGAGGTGGATGTTACTCTCAATGTTGTTGGCGCATTTCAGGAGGACGCTGCTAATAAAGTTACACAATTGCATCATTTTTTTTTTGTTGTATTTGTCCGCGACACCTTAAAGACTGGTCTGTGAAAATATTGTCCAACATTAAACCAGTCCGCGGTGCAAAAAAGGTTGGGGACCACTACTGGACCTACTGGACCATCATGTTTGTTTTGTGTTTGTGATCATCAAAAAAAAAAAAATCACAAACACAAAACAAACACTTGTAAATTCAATCCCCTCTTTTCTTTCTCACGACTTTGTCTCAAAGAGCAAGAACAGAAGAGAAGCGGAAGAAGAAGAAGAAAAACGTGGAAGTGCCACAGTGAGACATGCACACAAATCCTTTGTGTCTTTTGTGTTTTACTTAAGGAAATTGACCAACAGAGAGTTGTTTTGACAGTCGTGACCTTTTTGGGGACACAAAGACCAAAATGTGTTCAAAATGGACTCTTGCCCACACACACCGCTAAAGCAGCTGTACAGTTATGAGACAGGGGTAGGTGGTTCGAGTATTTCTCTTTGTTAAGCTGTTCCAACCTTTAATCCTGTTGTCATCCAAGCTAACAAGCTGGCTAAATGACAGCAAGGGCTGATTTCTTTTGTTCCACTAAAATTAATCTTAAGAGTTTTAACAGCTTACAGCAGCAGCCACCCGTGAGTGACAGCTTGTCGCACAGTAAGATCGGAAAGCCTGTGAATAATGGAGAGCAGTCGAGGGTTTGAACGTGTGTTTGCCATCAGACAGCGATTGCTGCGTGATATGAATTAATAAAAATATGCCAAATAAATTACAGTACCAGCATTTTAGTCATCAACTCATCATGTATTTATTTCAGTAACCCCACAGGGCATGTGAAAAAAAATCTATCTCTACCAGAAACCCACATTACTGTAAATTGCACACTGAAGCAGTTTTTTTCTTGAGACTCTATTTCTGTTATTGACTAAAGCAATCAAGTCAGCTTGTTTCAGCTGAGCAGAGAATGAGCACTGCTTTAGTCTCTCTGATGGATGATGCCTTCAGATTGATGAGTTCTGTCAGCAGGATTTTTCCCTTTCATGGTGAGGACATTAATCCGAGTCACTATTACTGTTCAGAACTCACCTTTTCCCTGAAGGATCTCATTTTTTGGTGCAGCTGTTTCATCTGTTTTACTCACAGATCAATCAGTTACCATTAAATGGAGCTTTTTCTTTAGAAGGACTGTGCTTTTGTCATGGTGGTTCAGGTCTGTTACTCTCTTTAATGACCAATGCCCTTTCCAGTGAATTTTTACAATGAGTTTCATGTATAGCTAAGCAACTGAAACAAATGTCAATGAAGTGACCTTTTTTAAAAAACAAAAACCAACCAAAAACCAACCAAAAACCCAAATGCGTTTAGTTAGTCTTGGGTAGGCTCACCTGATTATCAGAGCTCTCACTGAATCCCAGCAGATGCTGTTGGCCTGAGAGTGATGGTCAGAAGCTGTTTTCTGAACTTGTGTTGGAAAAATCAAGTTGGAATATCGTCCACATTTGCAATTTCTCACATGTAGTGCACAGCAAGAAGCACCCACTCCGTTTTAGCTACTGGAAATGGTCTGTTTGGTTTAGGCGAAGGTGTTGCCGTACAAGGAGAAAAGAGGAAAGACACAGCTGGACATCACCTGGACTTTGCACTTAATTGGACATTATATCAGACATTTATATTCTCATGTGCTACTCTATAAAGCTAATTCCTACAAAAAGTTCAGGCCTAAACTGTGCATCGGTTATGAAGTCCGTATCAGAGATGCAATATGATTGGATCATCCATTCAAAACCCTTGTTAGTGCTTGGATGTGAGTACACTGCCTGGACTAATGCTAGTTTTCATTTGACAGTAAGATATAAGTTATAGCTATTGTGTGATGACTGCAAGAACTATGCAGTGTTCCATGTGCAGTTTGGGGTTTTCTCTTCAGGTTTGGGATGCTCGCAATTATTGAGAAACAAAGAATTCGGAGACTTACCAGGACCACTGAAGAAATATAGACATATCATGACTTGCAAATCAGATGGCTAGTCACACTTGCTGAGACCTCCCTTGATTTCCTCCGATCTTTCTTCCTTTGTTACCAAACCTTTATGAACCATGAACGCTGAACCTAATTGCTGTTGTCACCTTGATCTAAAAGTATTAAAAGAAGAGCTTGCGACAGTTCAGTGGTCACCACAGATTTATCCACAATGCACAAGTGCAAACAACAACAACAAAAAAATGCTGCTGCTCTCTTTTGTTGTCAAGCTAGCTTCTCCAATAGCACAAAGTGTCAGTGATTTAAAGGATGTATGCAAACACTGATCTTTATCGGTCACAACTCTGTTTATGATAAGAGCGATCTGTCATTTGTTTTATATCCAACTATACCCCACATACTTCATGGGTATGTTTAAACTGATGTCTGTTTACAGATTTCACTTACTTGCTGTAGTGGAATACCGCTGATCAGTAATAGCTCTTCTTCCTAAAAAAAAACACTGGGTTTATTTCACCCTGCCATATCTTCCATTAATGAGGTTATCTTAATATAAGATAAGATAAGATAAGATAAGATAGAACTTTATTAATCCCCCAGAGGAACCCACCCGAGGGATTAATAAAGTTCTATCTTATCTTATCTTATCTTATCTTATCTTATCTTATCTTATCTTATCTGAGCGCTATGAGTATATGATAACTTTGGATTTTCCATCTGTACTGTAGAGATTCTGGGGAATAAGGAATTGGAGAAAACAGCATATCAGGGCAATTACTGAAAGCACATTCATGAGCCTTTAAGGCAGTTCATGTTGATGTAACTGAGATTGCAGAGAAACCAGCCAAAGCTGGAGTGTATTTATCTTTCAGTGGTAGCTGACAAAATCTACAAGGTGTACATCCTGGCACATTCCTGCAATGTAGAAATTGGCAGACACGAACCATTTCATTTTATTTGTTCCTGTCATATCTGTACAAACACATTCTAAATGTGTGCAGCTGTAACATGCAGCGTTAGAAGAGTGGAGCGACCCCCACCGCCCCACCCCGTGGTGGACATGTACTTGCCTCTGCAAAATGGACTTTTTCTTTTGAGACTTGCTCTCCTCTGATAGTAGAGATGACACTATGCAGGGGGATGATCCTGTTCCAAATCTATGCTGATTCATGCATGGCTTTTCAATAGTCCATCAAGCATAGCACTCTATTCCAGCATGAAAAGTAGCACCAGCTCAATGAAAGAGAAATTAAAGGATTCACAGCAGCAGATCCTCACAAAAACACCCAAGAAAGGTTACTCAGAGTCAATCAACCTGACTGTCAGTCACTGCTTGACCCGCAAGTTAGAATTTGCTGTAAAACATACGACCGAGTGAAATCATTTTCAGATATTTATTCACTCTCTCTACTCGCTTTTCCTAAAAGTCCAAGGCCTTCTATTTATCTCAGTAGATGGACCAGTGTTTGCCTGCTTTCCTGTTTGTACATTTTCAGTGCTGTGAGGAGTTGCAGGGCTGCTGCAGGGCATCCCTCCACACCAAAGCAAAGCAACAAAGAAGCCAGAAGTCCTTCATCAAAGCAGACTTTTTCCTGAGTCTGACAAGGAGGAATATACTGTAGCTGCCTGTTTCTGTAGTCATTTATCTAGATGACAGCAACCAGTTATATGGTGTGCTTTGTCCATTCACTCAGATTGAGACACATCAAGGTCGATGGTCACTGTGTTCTGTGAGACCTGGTTGCTATCTTTCAGCGTTGGAGTAAGTGCTTCTCAAGAATCGTCAATGGCGAGTTCCTTATCTGCCAGTTGATGGCTTTGACCCTATTCTGGGGTCATGCCGCCAATCAGTGCAACAGAAGTCAAACCAGCTGTCAAGAAGATGAAATGTGGGCCAGACAGCATCCCAGCTGGGGTGTGAGAACTCCCTGGCTGCCATAATGCCTTAATTCTCACAAGCCAGTTCAACTGAATCATTAGTCATGACGAAGTGCTTCGGTTTGGATGACCAGCACTACAGTGCCCATTTAGAAGGGCAAAGGTGATGTCATGAAGTGCACAAGTTATCAGCTGATTTGGAGAAAGCCTTCAACTGGATCCTGAAAGAGCTAATCTTTGCTCTTCAGGCACTCAACGTTCCAGAAGACCTTGTCCAGTCCAACTGCTTTACCTCACCATCAGTACAGTACCCAGGGGAGACCTCGCTGCCTTTTATCATCAGTGTTTGGGTCCACCAAGGATCATCCCTTTTGCCATTGTTTTTCATCCTCTGCATGGACAAATCAATGGTCAATCTCCTGTTGTGGATTGTAGATTATAGAGAAACTAAACCTAAAGACAGTGACATCATCACCACCGACTGTAATACCCTCCTGGATACACAGGCTTGGGTCATCAGCTCGCTAGGACCCCCTGTCCCGGGCAGATGCCTGTTTGCCTAAAGTCCAAGATTTACAAGATCATTGAATTCCCAGCTGCTCTTTATGTACCTAATTGCTGGTCAGCAACAACAACACACGTGGATTCTAGGCCTCACCCTGGCACGATGCCGCTAGTGAAGATATCAGAAAATGAAAATGAAAATAAATGGCACTAATCACAGAAAAGATGAAACTTCAATGGTATGCACATGATGCCAGAAGTGATGAGGACTCTGTGTCAAAAAACTCATTGCCAGAGGGATGTTTAAAATCCGGTGGCTTTGCTGCCTCAGGGAAGACACGCAGCTTGAATGTCACGCTAGAAGACGCCTTTGATCGCTTCAGGTGGAGACAGATGTGGAACACAGTGGACCCCATGACTACGTGGGACAAACGCTAAGAAGATTTGACTGACAGCATGCTGTGCTTTTGCATTTTGAGGTGATTTCACATTATGCTAAGTTAAATGGCACAGCTGACCAAATGACGCTGTGTGAAAGGGGATTTAGTTGCGGCGAATCAAAATTGCTATGGTCCCCCGTCCTGCCACTGCTGCTTCAGGCTTCTCATCCTCTTGCCTTCTTTCTTTCTTTCTCTCTATGTCGTGCATCTATGAGTCTGCATGGGCTTTTTTGCAGGGGGCATGGCATGCAGCGGATTCCCTCACTTCCTTCGCCGGCACGGCTGCTCATCCTTTCACTACTTTTGATGCAGTTTGAGGCTGTTTCAAACATTCTTGTTGAAATAACGACTTAACTCTTTCCGTGTGTCCTCCTTCACTCTGCAACAGGGTTAGGACCTTAACAAAAATGGCATTTAAAAATCGCATAAAACTCTCCCAAATCAAACATGCAGAGCTACCTGCTGTGGCGATCCCTTGTGAATAAGGGAGCAGGTGAAAGTAACTCACTCGTTTTTGCATTTAATTGCATTACTGGTGTGCAAAATAGGAGAAAACGGGATCGAGAATATTCTGCGAATTCATTCATTAATGTTCAATAAAATCAACAAAATCTGGTGAATTCAGTGATTGTACCTATTATTTTATCTTTAAACACGACTTTGTCAGCAGTGATAAATAACAGATTCGCTAACAGGCTTCGGAGTACTGCTTATAGGCCCACTGTGGTTCCTGGATTATGAAAAAGAAGTTTCAAAAACATTTCCAGAAAGTGAAAATAATATTAAAAATCCTCAAATAGTAAATGGAAAAACACTTTCTATATGACAGGGCGGTCCAGCTGTTCAGTGGTTCGGTGCAGAGTTTGAACGATCTCCCTGTGCTTACGTGGGTTTCCTCTGGGCACTCCAGTTTCTCCCACAGTCCAAACAAAACATGCAAGCTAGGTTATTTAGTGATACTGAATTGGCTGTGGATGAGAAGCAAACGAAGAGCTTAAAGTGCAACACCTGTATGAATGCATGGTAAATTGTGACTTCTAGTCTGAAGCATTTTGAGCGGTCGGTAAGACGAGAAAAGCCAGTGAATCTTCCTAAAACATTCAAATCTAACATTACTGACTAAACACCTCCGTTTGAGCACAGCTCATGCTGTGATTTGATTCAGACTGATTCAGATGTATATAGGTGTACAGAAAGAAGTGGGCGGCCACTGCTGCCCTTTTGTTTTCCCTGCCCTTTTCATGCTGAAAAACAGAAACAGTCCCCAAACAAGGTGCTGCAAACACCCATTCTCAGATTAGCCACAAACGGGCACTTCCTCTGCAGCATTCACTCTGTGCAGTGCACATTACCCACCTGGCAAACTCTGCGCCATGGATTTTATTTGTCAGCAATGAGCATTCAAGGTCACAGAAATTTTTTTATCTTAACAAAAAGCACACTCTCATTTCCTGCTCCTACATTTAATAAAAGGACTGCAGCTCATTTAAACATCACATACCTGCCAAACCTGCTCACAGATGCTGGACGCAGGTCAAGCCCATCAAATTCATCATTTTAATGCTATACGTCAGGGGTAGGCAACCTTTCTGATGGCGAGTGCCATTTAAAATTTCTCTGAATGCGGGAGGATTCCGTCTTTTTACGGGACGGTTGGCAACTCTACTAACTAACCTTATGAATTAAATAAAGTTCAACATCAGTAACATCATAGCACCCACCCAGCTGTATAGAAACTCTGTCATGCTGGCTAGAACGCAGTACGAGTTATTGTAACTGACTGTAAAAAGTCAGCACAACGAAAATAAATTCCACCTAAACTTGGTTTATATCTGACCCAGATAGACTGCAGCTCATAACTTCTTACCTGAAGTTCAGTTCACCTGACACTCGGACCGGCGGCCGCCTTGGGTCTCTCCTCGTCCTGCCTCCGATCTCCCTCATCCACGTGCTGGCCTCCACCACTTGTTAATTTTACTGAATCTGTGGAAGCTCCGCGATGCCACCACCAAACAACTGAGTTATTTTTACACACCGGCCAGCATCTTGCCAATCCACCACCTTTCATTGTTTATACCGTTACAAAAAAAAAATAAAAAAAAATCATCGGGCCACCGAGCAAATGCCTGGTATGCCCGATGGCCAGTCCAGCTATGGCCTGCCATCAGTTAACCCTTCGCGTGTCAACTGTGGCACGCGTGCCTAGGGTTGCCAACCCCTGCTATACATCATTAGCTGTATTACTGCAGTACTTTTTTTGGTCTTAATAATACTAATGTCAGCATAATCATCAGCCAGAGGGCAAATTTGAGAGGAAAGAAAACAAATTGATTGGTAGTTTTCAGATTTTATGGATAAATGTGATGTCTTTTTGTTTTTTGAATCATGTATGAAAACTTTTTCGGAGGTTTACTTACAAGTTCTGTGAGCAAATCTCTGGTTTGGTCACAGACCTGCAAGCTTAGACTCACCGAGTGTGGGAGTTGCAGGGAACATAAATGATTTAGTCTTTAAAATGGAGTTAAATAATAAATATCAGGAGCTGACTCATTACTTCATCACCAACTTTTCATGCCAGCAGTCAATATCTCAGAGTCAGATTTTCTTTTCTCTTCTTTATCTGTGTTTGATGTGGAGGATTCTTTGCATTATTGTACGGAATGAATGAAAAATTCTTTTAATGTCACAGATCGAGACTTCTCTTCAATGCAAACTATACTCTTTTTATTTAATATTCATCTTTTAATCAGATATTTCATAGTGGACTGGGTAAATGCGTCAGATGAGGTCAAAAGCCATCATCCTGGATTTAAAGTTAAATTTATCATCTTTGTTCTTCGCACACGCCAAAGAAAATGTGTTGCTTGGCCCACATTAAAAGTGTGAGAAGGGGCAATTTTGCCATCAGCCATGAACTCCATGTTTAAAAATGGACGGGAGATGCAACCTGTCGACCTGTTACCAAATAAATTAGTCCACTGTGGAGAGACTGACAGCAGTGTGTGCATGAATTTCAGCCTTTGATAAAAATGTTTTGTGACAGGCAATTATTAATTCACCGAATAGAAGAAGCCAAGTGCTCAAGGTCCATGGCATTTTAACATAACATTCCAATTTAATTAGATAGAAAAATGGACATTTATTCCTCATGCGAGCTCCTATTTAGCAGGACAGGCTATTCTTCCCAGGTCTTGTGCATTGCTGCAGTCACCTCAGAGATCTCTGAGCTCAGTGATTATCAGTGTTAACGGAGACAAGGTGCGATAGGGTCAGTAACACTAGCCTCTCCAATTATTCTGTCCTATTTGATTAATTTGCATAATTTTCCTTCAGCGGTTGTGACCAGCATGTAACTGGTCTGCATGTTATAAAATGCTCTGAGTATACAAAGGGACTGCATGATGAGCAACTGTATGGCCCTGTTTGCAGACAGTAAGCACAGCAAACAGTATATGGTAAATGGTAAATGGCCTGTATTTGTATAGCGCTTTTCTAGTCCCTAAGGACCCCAAAGCGCTTTACACAACCTGTCATCCACCCATTCACACACACATTCACACACTGGTGATGGCAAGCTACAATGTAGCCACAGCCACCCTGGGGCGCACTGACAGAGGTATAGAGCAGGAGTCGGCAACCTGCGGCTCCGGAGCCGCGTGCGGCTCTTTAGTCCTTATACTGCGGCTCTATGTGGTTTGGGAAAATAAATTACAAGTATTTAGCTGACGTGTATTTTTTTTGTATTAGTTCTTTTTAAACTTGTAGTTCTAAATTGAAACATTATTGTGATATTGAAATATAAAAATAAAATTATATTTTATTATTTTTCGTCGCTCAAAATAAGCGTCACACTCGCAGAAGCCGGTGTACCCGCCGAAATGCCAGCATTTATCGAGACTTTCAACCCCAGGTAGGCCAATTATGGATCTTCGGATCCACATTATGTCAGCAGCTCCATCGCGAACTATGTTAAAAACAAACACGGCTCCCGCGTCACAGATGACAGCTTACAGTCCTGCGTAAAGATGAAAGTGACTTCACTGTGCGCAGAGGTTCAGGAGCAGAAGTCCCATTGTAAACATATCACGGCAGACCTGACGATGTTTCCATGAACACGCTTTTCGGCATCTCTTTATTGACCACTTTTCACACACGGTTGCTGTGCGCATACAGCCGGCTGTAGCTTTTCAGCTCACAGCCCGACAACACAACAGCAAAGAGAGCACAGACTTTAAGGCGGCGAGGCGTGATTGCGGGTGCAGCTCAGGTGCGTACGCCTCCCCTGCAGCGGCGCTGCAGACCAAGCCCCGCCACACACATTTACCATGTAAAATAAACATAAGTAAATAAATAAATATTTATGCAGAATTTTGCGAATATTTATTTTTCATTTTTTTAGCAGCATAGTGCTTTTTTCCAATTGATTTTTTTAAAAGTCAGGTCAAGGCTCCAAAAGTCCAAAGGCGATATAAGGCTGGCGGCTCTCAACGGTTTTTCTTTGCTACATGGATCATTTTAGTTCAGCTGGGTGTCTTTTCTTTTGTTATATTTCTTTAAGAGTTCAAAATGTGTTCATTACATAAATAAAATGTAACTTTCTCTGTAGCACTTCATGGATTTCATGAGCAACACACTTTAGTTGTTCACACAAAGCATAAAGGTAGAAAAAACAATATATACAGTGTTATCTTCATTTTAGATGTCCCAGTGTTTTCTTTTTCGTGGAAACTGGGTCCAAATGGCTCTTTGGGTGTTAAAGGTTGCTGACCCCTGGTATAGGGCCTGAAATGCAGACGCACTTGGTGGCCAACAGAGGGCAAAACCTCTGGTTTCAAAAGAAAAGTAAGACAAGTCAGAAAGTTGCCCTGCTGCTGACGTGATTTATCACCTCAGTAAGCACTCTTCTGATGACTTTATGGTATCTTTCAAGTCTTATTTAATGCAGCACAACATTAAGTTTATAATTTATTGTCCCACTCAGAGAGAAACAAACAATAAAAAACACTATATGTTTGGGATTGGCTCCCTTATGTCTGACAAATCGCTGCTGTGCAAGCCAACGGGTGATGCAATGGCACAGCAGCATGTTTTTTATGCTGTCTATATTTGAAAAAAGCATGAAATTGTGGGCGACCGTGGCTCAGGGGGGTTGGGAAGTGCATTTGTAACCGGAAGGTCGCCGGTTCGATCCCTGGGCTCTCTGTCCTGGTCATTGTGTCCTTGGGCAAGACACTTCACCCTACCGCCTACTGGAGGAGATTCCAGGAAGTTGGCAGTTACTCTAGGAGAGCTGGACAGGCTGTAGAAGGTCCTTAACCCATCAGCTGGACACATGGAACAGCTTGAGCACAGCCAGAGTTTCAAAAGGACCTCTAGCAGGTGTAACAGTTTCTGACCAAATATTAAGAAACAGACTTTATGAGTTCAGCATGACCAGCGCTACGTCAGTGATGGTCTGGGGAGGCATATCCATGGAGGGACGCACAGACCTCTACAGGCTAGGCCAGGGGTGGGCAATCTCAGTTCATGAGGGCCGGTGTCCCTGCAGGTTTCAGATGTGTCCTCGAACCAACACAGCTGATTTAAATGGCTAAATTAGCTCCTCAACATGTCCTGAAGTTCTCCAGAGGCCTGGTAACGAACTAATCATGTGATTCAGGTGTGTTGACCCAAGGTGAGATCTAAAACCTGCAGGGACACCGGCCCTCGTGGACTGAGATTGCCCACCCCTGGGCTAGGCAACAGCCTCATTTGGTGAAACTATCAGGCAGTTCCTGGAGGATGAAGGAATTGATACCATTGACTGGCCCCCATGCTCACCTCACCTAAATCCACCTCTGGGACATTATGTTCTTGTCTATCTGTTGCAATCTGTTTGTACCTTGGACTATCCAGGAGCTCCGGGAGTGATGTCCTGGCCCACATCTGGCAGGAGATCCCCCAGGACACCATGCACCTTGTCATTTGGAGTACGCCCCGATGTTGTCAAGCATGCATAAAACCACGCGGGGACCATACAAACTACTGAGTACTATTTTGAGTTGTTGCAATGAAATTTGGATTAAATAGACTAGTCAGCAGCGTGGTTTGAATTCAGCCCTCTGTAGGGTGATCATTTTCATTTCCATCAAACGATGTGGCGACTTACTGAGATCTGATGTGTTTTGAACATCTTCCTTTAATCTTTTAGCGGTGTCTTTGAGTTGCTCTTTTTTATGAATTCCATGTACAATAATTATTGGTTTTGGTTTCTTCAGTGATGCTCTGAAAGGTAGCTGGGTAATAATAAGGGAATAATAACGAAAAGACCGTAAACAAGTAGCTATATCCTGTGTTTTGGTTAGTACTCCATTTATGTTGATTGAACATAACCGTGAACTCCTTCAGTTTCAGGCGCTGTTCTTAAACAAAAACATTTGATGTTTCTTTGATCATACAATACGCTTCTAATTGAATCAGAAGTGACCAACACACAGGATAATTTTCAGTATCCATATAGCTACAAGCTCTGCCTGCTGCATGTATATTCTCAAACACGGGTGCTGGGGAACTGGGCTAACATCTGCTTTGCCAGTATTTGATTTTATCCCTGTAGCAGGCAATAAATCTGACCCTGCCATTTATCATTAACCCGTTTGTTTCCAGGGGAACGTGGTTACTATAGCTGGGCAGATTACGGATATATATAGGATCTAAACACTGAGCTTTTTCACTCATTCAGTCAAAATCCGTAGCTGCTGCCAGAGCGATGGCAGAACTGTAAGCTACAAGTCACTAAGCCATTTGGCTCCTGTAATCAATCAGAAGACAGAATTGAGTTTACCTCTGTTTGTGTGTGTCAAGAGAAGAGGCAAATGTCAATTTTATGGGTTGTAACTGAAACACAGAGTGCCCTCACTTTAGCACACAGGAGCCTGTGGAGTGAAGTGAGACACTTTTTGATTGATTATAGGGTTTCATAAGTG
This sequence comes from Copadichromis virginalis, assembly GCF_057382275.1. Lineage (NCBI taxonomy): Eukaryota > Metazoa > Chordata > Actinopteri > Cichliformes > Cichlidae > Copadichromis > Copadichromis virginalis. The sequence continues at coordinate 13,398,357 of NC_140623.1, read as the reverse complement.
CCATAGGTGCAGTGTGATTGAGTACGAGGCGGTGTATGCGTGTGTGTGTGTGTGTGTGTGTGTGTGTGTGTGTGTGTGTGTGTGTGTGTGTGTGTGTGTGTGTCGGGCAGCAGCTGCTCGCTCCCTGACTCTTTATCCCTTCCTCTCACATATTCAGTCCTGCAGTGGCGGATGGGCTCGGTGCTCCCGCCTGCAGGAGCGCAGACATCTGAGCTCGTTAGTGCTAAAGAAAAGCTGACGGAAACACAAAGAGCTCTCCAAACAACAAAGCACGCTGTCGCTTTGGGACTGAAAGAGGGATTTTACAGCGCACATACCAGTTGTCAGCGATCCAGGAGCAACTTTGCTACTGTCTTTTTTTTTTTTTTTGCGTGCGCGTGTGTGTGTTGCAGATCTTCAGTATCTGGCTGCCTCTTTAACATCCTCAGGCTTTCAGCATCAAGATGATCCGCATATGCACAGTCAGTAAAACTCTCTGGGTCAGCTCTTTGTATTTATATTGTCATTATTTTACAAACTGCTATCTCATTTTTCCACCTTTTAACTATTTATGGTTTTTGTATGTCTTTTAACAGAAGCGGTTGCTTTGATTTCTAGGTGACGTGGTTATGTGGACTCTGTCTTTGTTCATAGCCTAGATGATTTTTTTTTTCTAGGGGCACTTTAGGAAAGTAAAAAACTAACATTATTATTTTTTCTTATTCTTAATGAGGTTGTTGTAACTAAAAACAAATGACAGCAAATATTGACATACTTACTTAGGTCATTAAATGCGTGTCAGTGGTTTTCTGTCCAGGAATGTGTGATTTGCTGTTGCCAGTTCTGCGTAGCTGTTAATACAGCTACAGGTGAAAACAGCCTCTGATATCTGCCCGGTTTCTCTAAACAGATGGGACTGCATCACTATGACGGACTACAGGTGCGAGGAGGACGAGAGCGTGAGGCAGACGGGGGGTGGTTTGTATGAGTTTTCCCTTCCTTGAAGGTGAAAAAGACTGTTAATGTCTGGTGGTGGATTATCAGGTTCAGACAGCCACTCCCTCGAGGAACGAATGTACCACACGTTACATAAGAACTGCACTGGGACCAGTGTTGAACAGCGTCATGACTCCAGCTGACTCATAGGATGTGGCATAAGATGGGAAACCAAGGTTTTCATCTCCCTAAAGAGATTTTTGTCCACGCGCTTCAGAAGGACCTGCAGAACTCAAGGCAAGACTGTGGAACCTGATGTGACGTTTTTGATGAGGATTTCTCTCCTTTTTGGATTTTAATAATGTATGTTTTTGGCTTGTTCTTTTTCGTCTGTCAGAATGGATTTTAACATGGACCAAGGTAAACCCACCCAGTAAGCCATCCAGCTGAGAGATTTCCATATTTCTCTACTGCTTCCACTGGGAAACAGCATGGATCCTTCCCGTGACCAGCTGTCGGACTGGAGCTCAGTTGAGCCCACCTTCACCACACAGTTGCAGCACGACAGCGCTCAGCAAAAACTCAACCACAGCTACAGCTTCCACAGCGCTCTAAATCTGCCCGCCACCTTCATCCCCCCGACTGGCTTTCTTCATCAGCCTCTGCCCTCTAAGCTGCCCACCGCTGTTGTTCCGTACTCCTCCCTCATCGCCTTCCCTTTCTTGTCCACCACCTCCTCCTCAGCCATCAGGCAAACATCATATTCCTCTTTCGATTTATCCTTCACCAACTTTTCCTCGAATGATTTGGCAGACCTGGAGAGCATGCTGCTCTGGACCCTCCACGAGCCCAGCACCATTGCTTTGACTGTAATGTACAGCCTGTCATTCATTTTGGGATTCGTTGGCAATTTGATGTCCCTTCGAGTCCTCACCAGCCGGCGCAGTCGGCAGCTAGCTGGCGTGAGTGCTACACGCAGTCTCCTAGTAAACTTGGCGGTGTGCGACCTGGCTGTGGTGTGCGTGTGCATGCCCATCACCTTGGGAAGCCAGATCTACACCGCCTGGGTGTACGGTGACCTCTTGTGTCGAGCGGTGCCCTTCACGCAGGCTGTCTCGGTCTCGGCCAGCGTGTTAACGCTGACGGTGATCAGCGTCAACCGTTACTACAGCGTTCGATCGCCGCTCCGAGCTCGTACCATGTTCACCCGCCGCCGGATCTTGGCAACTGTTGCTGTGGTGTGGATGGTGTCCTCGATGATGTGCGCTCCCATCGCAGTGATGAACCGGCGTCGAGAGATCAGCTTTGAGACTTTCACCATCTTGGTCTGTCAGGAGGAGTGGCCTCAGCATCGTCTCAAACAGGGGTAAGTAATCAGCCTGCAGATCGTAGCAGAGTCCAATGACCTAGTTTGTATTACAAGATTAAGTTCAGTTCGAACGACACAAATGGAAATGCAGTCTGAGGTTCCTGACACAAACCCTCAGCCCTGAGTGCTGTTGGGCTACGCTTTTGTTGGATGTCCACCGCTTGTGGGGTTTTTTAACCCTCCAGCTCTGCTGCCAGGAATGAATGTTTAATTGAGCTCATCAGATTGGAGGAGGCATCACAGATGGCTCCTATTGGCTGTTCAGACTAGCTTTGTGAGTAATTTGTAATTTGAGGCAAAACAGTTTCTACACCCATGCTTGTTGTTAAAGGTTGCTATCCCTTGCCAGGAGTCCTATATTTATATGCAGGGAGCCACTTATCATGCAGAGGTGTCTGAAGAGTCAAATTGACAATTTCAACATGCTCGAAAGAGTCCAACTTCTTTTCTTCTTCTTCTTTGTTTTGTTTCCATTAATCATAGGTTGCCGAGTAGCTCAAAATGACTTCTGTTGTGTGCACTCTCCACTAGGGCTGTTCGATATAACGATATATATCGGATGACGATATAAAAACATCTAATGTTTCATTTTACGCTATTGTTTGTTTCGTGGTGTCAAAATAAACCGTTTACAGCAATATTTTTTCATCGTTTTGATGGTCACTGTAGTGGCTATATTAATTTCTTAAAGTTCTTTCTTTCTCTTATACTTAATATAACCACACTATGGACGGACAAGCGCCTGTGGTTAGCAACAACGACGGTAAAACCATCGCGTGTCCGCTTGTTTATGTTCCACATAAACCTTTCACAATAAAGCTCAAGATCCTGTTGAGACTTTTCAAAATAAACTGAATCACGTGAAAGAGTATGCAGAGTATTTACGGATGAGAAGTTAAAAAAAAAGCCGCCAGGTGCTAAAAAATAAACCTTAGACTCAAATGTTAGAACAGGGTTTTCCCCGCAGCACGCCGTGTAATGAATACTCACAAAGAAAACTTATGTCTAAAAATGTATCGTTTCATGCATCGGTTAAAACACTCGACTCCAGCTACATGACCTGCAGCTGGAAACACTTCACGCAAGTCGAGCTGCCAGAATTTACAGAAAATGTTACATTTTTGTGATTTATATCGTTATCGGACGATAGAATTCTTATATCGGGATATGAGATTTTGGTCATATCGCACAGCCCTACTCTCCACTTTCATTTTAGCTTTGTAGCCATTGTGGCGACATTCATTGTCTGTGAATCCATTTAGCAGAGGTGATGATTATCTAACAATACCATTAACACTTTTCAGTTCTAAGACAATAATGCTGGTTTTAATCCTGCAATATTTATCCTTGTCCAACGTCTGTGAAAACAGGAATAAGTTGAACAGTTTTGAGAACAATCCTCTGTTTTCCTGACCGAGGATTGTGATCGTGGCTCAAGAGTTGGGCGTTTGTCTTGTAATCGGAAGGTTGCCGGTTCGAGCCCCGGCTCCGACAGTCTCGGTCGTTGTGTCCTTGGGCAAGACACTTCACCCATTGCCTACTGGTGGTGGTCAGAGGGCCCGGTGGCGCCAGTGTCCGGCAGCCTCGCCTCTGTCAGTGCGCCCCAGGGTGGCTGTGGCTACACCAGTGGCTTGCCATCACCAGTGTGTGAATGGGTGGATGACTGTGTATAGTGTAAAGCGCTTTGGGGTCCTTAGGACCAAGTAAAGCGCTATATAAATACAGGCCATTTACCATCTATACTTGCACTGCAATAGATATAACTTTGAAATGTTGCTGCAATAAAAATATATCTTTCTCAATAGCTCCATTTGGAGGGTGCCAATGCGATACAAAATGTGAATGTTAGAATTCCACCACATAAACTGCACATAAAACTGCTGCTATGTATTTTAGGGTTTCAGAAAAGATTGAAATTACCATCTCATTGTTAATGTTTTCACTTCTTCACTTCACTTCCTCTGCAGATACAACGTGCTGCTGTTTGTGATGCTCTACTGTTTGCCAGTGACCTTTAACCTCACCATAGGATTCCTCACGGGCAGGCGGCTATGGGGAGGAAAGAAATCCACTTTCGCTGATCTCGATCCCCGAAGCCAAGCTCTTCACACCTCACGCCTTAAGATGCGTCAGAAGATTGCCAAGATGGTGGTGTGTCTAGTGCTTCTATTTGCAGTGTCCTGGCTGCCGCTCTACTTGGCCGACCTTTGGATTGACTGCGAGCAAAGGCCATCGTCTTGGCTCCTGCAGACAAGACCGTTTGCCCAGTGGCTAGGCCTGACAAACTCCAGCCTTAATCCGATCTGCTACTGTTTCATCGGAGACCTGTACCGCTCAGCAAAGGTCATAAGGACACGATACTACCAAAAGGTTGCCGCTCTTTTCAACTCCTCATCATTCTCCAGCTCAGTTACAGTGGTGCCTCCTGCAGCAGGGATAACTGACAGCAAAGTGTCGTCTGCTGAGCGCCGCCCTATCGCTGCTGCAGTGGCGGCGTCTGCATCCATGGTTACAATACCGAGGCTCTTGAACTTGGCGAGAGTCCAGGGCCTGGGGCAGAAGGTCAGAGACAGTTCAGACAGCCGAGCGGGCTCCGACCACAGCATCTCAGACTGGTGTCGGTCCAGTCCCAGCGTGTGCGACAGCTCCTTGTTACCCTGCCAGCTCCACGGCCTCCAGCACACCATACAAAAAGCAGACTTCCTGCCAACACGGAGACACTCTCTAAATGAGAAAGCTGGACCGTTACCTTTAGGAATCAGTCCTGTGGAAATAGACGTGCTACCTCCGAGGAGGCATTCGGGGGATAGAGTGTATAGTATGTCAGCTGATAAGAGAGACATCATTACTTTGGGCAAAGCTGCTTTCTGTTATGCTGGGCAGCACAGGAGCAAAACACCACAAACCTACTCTCTGGTTGGGGACACGGAGAATGAAACAACGGATGTGACCAGCCTATGAAAACTGCAGTTTATCTGATGTATCAGCGGGAGGAATTGCTTCCTTTTCTCCTGCAGGCAGTATAAACACGCACACCGCTCCCAAGTTAAAGTTTGCAGTTAACATTGTATAATAATCCATGGCAAGAGTCAGTCGTTGCTTTTAGGATAAAGTGACCTGCTCTGTACTCTCTCCTTCTTTTCATGTGTAGAAGCCTCTCCGTGTCATCTGGAGCACATGGGACCCAAGAGTTGAATTTGCAACAATAAGTTCTTTTATTTTTTTAAAGCATGTGGAGGCAGGAGCAATGGACTGATCAACGTAAGGCAACAGCCAGAGATTTATTTAGCCCGGGGTGAGAAAACTGGTTATCATTAAGAAGGATAAATTATGGAGCGTGCCATTACATGCAAGTGATATCATAGTTACAACAGCTTCTATCATTTGCATAAGACAATAACGCAGCAGGAGGTAAAGTGTCATGTGTCTCTGCTTTTCTTTGTTTTTGCTAATGGCTTTGATTGTATTTTGTGCTCACGGGTCATGTGGGAACAAACTGTATTATACACAGACTGTCTGCGAGAGTTTCTGACAGGTCTTCACTGAATAATGTTGCCATTAATGTCTGTTTTGCAATGTTAAATCAAGTCGAGAAAGATTTCAGGAAGGAGGAGCCACATACATTAAAGCTCTTTTTATCTAATTCAGCGTGAATCTTGGGAAGTATTATTAAACATGAACTTTTGCAAAGCGCATTGCTCTGCACACGTTTTTGCTTCATGCATTTACATAACTAAGTTGGCTGTAACCAAAGAATGGCTTTTATGTGAATATAATATAAATGTAATATAACACTGAATAAAACAGCTCTTCATTTTCTGGAGCCTTAAAAGGATGGACTGACCGGAAAGTGCAAGAAAAAAATTATGCCCGTGAACCTCCATGTGTACTGAACAATAGAGCTGTTTTTAAGGAATGTAGACTGAGAAGGTGAATCTGTATACAGTAAATTCCCACCGTTAAGGAAAGTAAGGAGGCAGTCCCTAGTAAAAATACAAAACAAAACAAAAAAACTACTTAATTTTATTTTCTTGTGAGCTGAACAATAAAGAAGTAAAAAAGTAGAGAATTACTAAGGTTGTGTAAAAGGAAGAATTCTCAGTAGCCCAGATTTGTAACAACAGCTAAATTATTCACGGCTTTTAAATAAATAACTTTGTTAAGCTTTTCAGTTGTGTAAAGGTAGCGTCAAAAATATGTTTAAGCTTCGAGCAAGATGAAGCTATGTGCTCTATTGGACGATTAATGTCATTTGCACAAAAGTGAATATTTTCGGGGGGCAGGGATAGCTCAGTAGGTAAAGTGGTCGCCCCATGATCGGAAGGTCGGCGGTTCGAATCCACTTAACGGCTACCCTGAGGTACCCCTGAGCAAGGTACCGTCCCTACACACTGCTCCCCGGGCGCCTGCTTAGTGGGCTGCCCACTGCTTCACTGAGTGAATGGGTCAAATGCAGAGAAAAACAAGTAATTTCCCCATGGGGATCAATAAAGTATCCATTATTATTATTATTATTTGCCAGGACCGGGTTTACATTCGACGTCCACTTTGTTAGGTACACTGCTCTGGTACCATGTTGGTACTTTTACTATCAGAGCTGCCTAAATTCTTTGTGGCACATATTCAATAAGCTCCGGAAAACATTCCTCAGAGATTTTGGTCCATGATGGCATGATAGCGTCACACAGTTGCTGCATATTTGTCACATCCATGATGAGAACCTCCCATTCTATCACATCCCAGTGGGGTTCTATCGGATTGAAATCTGGTGACTGTGGAGGCTGTTTGAGTTCAGTGTGGTTGCTCTCATGTTCAGGAAGATGGGTACACTGCGGTCCTAAAGTGAAGGGATGGACATGGTAGTGACACAATACAAGCTATGGTGTTTAAACAGGCTCAGTTGGTACTAAAGGGCCCAACGTGGGCCACGAAAATCTCCTAAAGCCTTATAATAACAGCAGCCTGAACCATTGATACAGTTGTCGTCATTCACATTCATCACAGACATGAATGTCATGGTAATGTTCAGCTTTTAATACTTTCTTTGAATTTTTCTTTTTCCAAGGAGAAATACTCGTTCAGCATACACCTTTGATGACTTAAAAAAAAAAAGAAAAATTGATGTCTATAGAGGAAGTTGGCATAAATTTAAGCTGATGACGCTGTTTAGGTTCATTCACCAAATTCTGCCTTGATCCCGTCTATGTTGGAAATCAGCTGTGATCCCTCATCTGCTTATTACTTTTTTAAATTCCTGAATCCATAAAGAGCAGTGAAGCTGAGAGCAGCACAACCTGTACACAAAGAAAACACATCTACTGGAGCTAACAACACACATTATTAACATCATTTATTTTTAAGTGATTCTTTCTCCCACATGCTTCCCTCTTACTTCTCACTTTTAGCCTCTGTGGGTAAAAAAAAGGTTCGATGAATAAAAATATTTCCAGGGGGAGCAGAACATCACTAACAAGTATTAGTGCTGCTGAAGTAAAATTGGATTGGTGCTGAGAATATTAAGGGTATGCAAAAAGCATTTTAATTGCTCAGACGTGGGAGTTTGTTGTTCATCAGGCCCCGCGTATTTATTTTTCAGTGAATTTCAAACGGTAGAATAAAAATGCCACCCTACGGCCAGAAGTGGCTACTGAGATTAGAACAGGTGTTTGAATTTTAAAAGGGGAATCAGAAGAAATAGTTGGAGTTTAGCATTATTCAACATTTAAAATGCCACCATCTAGTTTTGGGATCGCTCCATTCTTATCGATTGTGTAATTTTGTTAAAAGCAGCCAGTCTCCTGCTGCAACTGAGACACAGGTTTCTGCAGTTTTTCATGCATGAAGCTACGCTGAAGATTTCCAGGGAACATGAGATACGCTGTGCATAGAGCAGAAAATGAAAACCTCAAAACAGAGTGACAGATTTAAACCTCTTGTAACTCTTCAGGTTCATTTGATATTTCTGTGAAGGTTCTCAGTCATCCAGGTCATTGTAGTCTAAAGAGCTTGGAAAGAAAAGCGTCTGGATTTCTTTAAGTTTCTTTAAAGATGTTTCACCTCTCATCCGAGAAGATTATTCAGCTTCTTCCCGAAACCTTGGCTCATTGTGACCCGCACGTGTTTTCACACTTTGTCTTGTGTGATTAGGTAGAGGATCAATAGAGGGTCCATGACCCTCTTGAGGTCACTCCCACAGGGCTTAAAATCTCGGAGTCTCCACCAATTGCTCTTAGAACTGAAGAAGCTTCTCAGACGAGAGGTGAAACGTCTTCAAGGAAACTTAAAGAAGTCCAGATGCTTTTCTTTTCAAGCTCCTTAGACTTCATCTGATATTCCAAAATTCCACAATGTTAAAGGGTAAGTTCATCTGATTCACAAAACTAATAATTTACTTTCTTTCTAAGCATGAGGATTATTGTGGGTTAATTCAGGAAGTCTGCACAGATAGCCCTGAGTAGATCAGTTTTGCTTTAGCACCGAACAGGCCTACAGTCAGCATTTTTACAGTTTTTTAAACGAGGTGGGAAAAAAACTCAATTAAAAAAATTGAGTCGTGGCAGGTATTTTAAAATGTAGATTAATTAAACCAAAACTAACTGCATATTTACAGATCACTTCTATTTCTCTCTTAAAAACAGACCAAAAAATGTGTTTGCAATTGTGGAGAGCTGTCACTTGAGAAAATGATTCTTGTTATTGTAACACGAATCATTAGTTTTATACCCTAACTTCGTGTTTAAGCAGTGGGTACCTTGTTGAATAAAGAAACGAACTCCAAAAAAGCTTTAAAAGTTCATGAAACAGAAACATGCGCACAGAAGCACACAGCAAAATCAAATCTACCCCAAGGCTGCTTCCAGTTGTGTGTAAGACAGAGGTGGTGAATAGCATGAACTCCTTTGACATCAAGCTGCTAATCACACTCTTGTCCTCACAGCGAAGGCGAAGTGGTAGAACACTCAAGGCATCAGACTGCATTGAAACCGTCCTATTTATGTCTTCGGCTTAGGTTGCGTGTACCTTAGAAAATCTTAATGCCATTATGCTGTGACAGCGTCTTTCATCTCCCCCTCTCTCTTTGCTTTCATCTACCTCTCTCACTCTCTCTCTCTGTTAATGGAGGGCATGTATAGTAAACTACGTGCGTTTAGTCTTTCATTTAAAAGAAAAAAAGGAAGCGAAAGAGTTTGTGCATGGTCACCTGTAAGACACATGGGTGCACATATTTCACAGAACTGCAGCACTTCTTCTCAGAACAACTTTAGTTTGAGGATTGTTTAAACTATCTTCAGCTAACAGGGACATGATAAGTGTGTGTGTGGTTAAGTGTGTGGGTGGGCGAGGGGGTTAAATACACAGATAAAAGTTCCAGGATCCCTCTTCAGTGTTCTCTCGTCCCCTCAGGCTTGATTAATTCTTAATGCATTTCAAACTATCAGAAGGACTTGTTCTTTTATCAAATGAATGACAAAGATGTTGATGGAAGGAGCCATTCAGGGACAGTCTCATCATAAATGTAAATGCACTCCGCTGCACAACTGATGACTGATAGCAGAACAAGATGAATACCCCTAATTTTACTTGTCAATCGCACCCAAAAAGTTCTTTATACAATTATTTTTACCCTTAAACCACTTTGGTGAATGTTTATGTTAAAGTAGCTTTGTTGCTGTCTGCTAACTCCATCTGTTAAGTTCCAACTTTAACTTCTGCAACTATAAACTGAAACACAAACAAGGTACGGTGACACTCAGCCACATTGCTCCATAATACTATGAGTGGTGAAAAACTCCAGTGCATCTTTAACAAGTTATACACCTCATGAGTTATTAACTGAGGTTTCTGTTGCACAAAAGGACCAAGAGCGTGATAGTAAAGTGTAAAATGCAGGACCAGGAAGACCAGACTGACTCTAAACACCACCCAGGAGCCAGAGCCTGATCTTCAGCAGCTAACTGAGGAGGAGCAGTCATTACCTGCACCTGTTTCTGCAGTAGAATCACTCTGAAGTCTCTTAAACACTAGAACAAAGACTCTCTGTGTCCTCATGGGATTTGTGGTCATGTGTGAGACTGTAGCCTTAGGTGTTTAACCTGTAATTATGTGACAGTGCATTTCAGGATATGTTGCTCGGTAATGTAAATCTAATGTAACAATTTCCTTATAGTACCATGTTATCCCAGTATAGAGCTTCATGAAGGTTTACTTGTGGTCCTTTTCCAAAAGTAGTACAAAAAACCGAATACCTCCCGTTCATTTTCGCTGAAGGACTCTCGCTGTTGTTGTTAGGTAGGTTTAAACAGAGTTTTGCACACCACTTGAAATAGAAATGAGTGACTGAGCCCATCATAGGAAGCTCAGGACCCTCCCTAAAACCAATGCAAACTTTGGATATTGCCACGACTGTAATTTAAAGTTTGTCAGCCTTTGGGGGCTCAAGCAGTTTCCTGTCTTGCCTGTTGGCAAGCAGCACATCTGATCAGGCCCCTCATCTGTGAAACCAGCTGCCAGTTTGGGTTCAGGAGACAGAAATCCTCTCTATATTTAAGATCAGGCTTCAAACTTTCCTTTTCCTTTTCCTTGAAGTTTATAATTATTTCTGGACCAAGTGACCTGGATCTGAGGGAGAACTTCCCATGATGCACTGGCTGTTCTTCTCTATTCTCCTGTTTTCACTCCTGAAACATTTACTGGCTGATATTTCATGCCATTTACATCTGTGCTCTAATTCTTTTCTCTTCTATCTCCTCCTCTCTGCTCATCCAGTCACATTAGAAGGCTATCCCTCCCTGAGCTGACTCCATTGGAAGTCTCTTCCTGTTTAAGTGTTTAAGGGGGGGCTCGTCCTTCCCACTGTTGCCAAGTGATTGTTCATAAGGGATCATCTCATTCACTCTAATAATTTAGGGCCTTTAGCCTTACAATATAAAATGCATTGAGACAACTGTTGTGAAATGGTACTATGTAAATACATTTGGATTCAAACTGATGCAAGTCACAGGCCATGGCTTTTACGGGCATCAAATAATCAGAATCAGAATACTTTATTAATCCCTAAGGAAATTATGTAGACATGAAAGGGCATAGTGTGTCTATCGTCAAAACAGCAAATACAAGAATTTATTTTGGATTAATTCTCTTTTTTTCCTCAAACAGCTTTTCAGAGACCGGAAACGTGAAAAATACATGGCCAGGAGCCCTGAAGCTGCTCCAGAAGTTTATAAAGTTTGAGAGCGATTTCCATAAATCAGGAAACATATTTTGCCATCACCAGTCCTAAAGTACTCTCTTAAATACCAATTACACACTAATTTTCAACCATTTGCTCCATCACACAATTTCAGTAAACATGCTGTGCACTTCCCTCCAAACTGTTATGGTGCTATATTTCTCATAGTGTCCGTAAAATAGGCGCATACTTAACAGCCAAAATACTTGTATGTAAAATCCCAGATAGAATTGCGGGGTCCTCAGTTTCATGGTAGGTCTCTCCCTTGCGAATCGTCATCTGATTCCTAAAGCTGACGAGGATGTGATGGGCACTTACGCACTCAGTTTGAATCGACATTTTCAGACATCCCGAGGACTCACAATGAGGCACTTCAGCTCATCATTGCTTCATTTTTATTTTTTTTCAGTTGTCTGCCCTGTTCGGTCCTCTCAGATCTCTTCTCCATCTCCGCTTGCTTGTTTATGTTTTCTCTTTGACCTTTTTCTGCCTCTTCCTACCTCTCTTCCTCACCTTCTGTTCTTGTTACTTCCTTTCTGCTTGCGTCATTGCTGTACCAGTGTTAGAAGTCATGCTAACAATAGCCCGCTTCTCTTTATTTTTCCTCCTTCATCACCATCCTCATATTCCCTTTTTTGGCAGTAAGAGAAGGGCCATTTAACACAACATAGCCGGAGGGATGTGCTGCACACGAAAGACACAGGAATAGTAAACTCCAACTGCTGTGAAATAATAAGCATAATGGCGAGGCTCTTGTTAAAAACAGCTTACAAATTGCATAGCCCCAAATTTCCCTCTTTTTTCATTGATGAGCTTGTTTACAAAGACTACATCCAACTGCTAAATTATCGATAAACCTTTACAGCCATTAGGGGAAAATTAAACTTTGCTAGAGCAATAAAACTGTTGCTTCAGTTAATTCTTAAAAAAAGTTTTATAAGGTTGCACGCATCTGTCCATCTGTCCGACTACAGGGTTGCAGGCTGAAGAATTTCCTGCACAGATGTGCTCTGCAATCCTTTTTATTTGGAGGAAGATTATTGTTTCCATCTGTTCTGGTATATACAAAGCAGGAATGGCAGCAGTAAGACCCCTGTACAGAACAGAGAAGGCCTCAGTGGCAGCAGACTTAGAGTTAGAGACAGGGGTGGGGAATGGGTTGCAAATTGGCTTGCACAGATGCAGTTTCAAGACTGTGATGAAAGAGCAATTCAGGACACAGTAGACTGAATTATTTTAATAAAAAGCAAGCTTTGCAAAGTCCAAGTGTGAAATTGTCATCATTCACAGGTTTCACCCAAAAAACAAACTCAAAATCTAAAGTCTGTGAACGAGCCAAACAAGCCGAAGAAGTTCAAGAGCACACAGAGGGAAAATAAGGAGAGGACACAACAAGATGAGTAAATGCACATTCAGAAGAAAACAATATTTCCTAACTTAAGCTTCACGTCACTACTGAGTATCTCTACAGCCTGTCAAAGAAAGAGTGGATGAGCTGGTTCTTAAATATAAGGCAGGAGACTCAGCCAGGGGCTTTTTGAGAGAGCTGCCCTCGGGCAAACTCAGGGAAACATGGACTCGCCCACCCGGGAGCATCAAGAAAGTAGGAGGGAGAGCAAGGATACTGCTGGGACCGTGTAAGAAATAAAAGTAAAAATCCAGAAACTGGAGTAAAAGAAATACAAGGCATCCGACAACACATGAAGCATAAATATAAGGCAGATTGGAGGAAACAAAGAACTATATATACACAGAATGCAGATCTGACAACAGGACTGCACGTTTGTTAAATGTGTAAACCACTAGACTATTAAATCACCATAAAGAACTTTAAAGATATAACAGCAAAATGCTGTAGAAAACCAGAAAACTATTATTACTTCCTCATCAGAAGTGCACATAGCATGCCAAGAACTATAATAACTCAAGTTAATACAATATTACTCGCGCACTCGCGGTGCTGATGTGTATTCCTAACATTACAGCTGCACATTAGAGCTCTGAAACTCTAAATTGTATACACTTAAATTTTAAGGATTACTCAGTGTGTTCTTGTGTGACACTCAGCCTAATAAAGGAGGTGTAGAAGTCGCTTTAATTTGTCACCAGATCAAAGTGAAATTCATTTTGTTGACTACTAGGTCAGAATAGCTCCAGAACAGCCCGCATCACATGGCTGACGCAGAGTTCAGTGTTACAGCTACGCATGAGTCAAGCTGTTCAAAGTCAAGGATGGATTAAGCTGTCCTCTTGACCTGTTTGTTCCTTGTGACAAATTAAGCTCACAAGAAATAAACAGAATGTTCTGGCAAGACTCAAAGGACGCTACTAGACGTTCAGCCGTAATAACACAGGTGTAACAACTCTGTGATGGGCCCCGGGGCTGGTACTTTTTTGGACCCCTACCCCCATGTTGTACCACAACAAACACAGGGCCTCGCTTTCTCTTTCTCTCACATCTTTTGATCTTTTGAGAAACATTAATTTAAACTTATTTTATGACCTCACATCGTCTTCCACTGAGGCAGATACAGATTTAGCCTTGCCAGAGTAACATGAAGATAAGTAGTGACAATGTTTCAGTGCTTAACAAAACCAGAAACTACTCTCTCTATCTTTCAGCCCTTGCAGCAAGCAAAGTTATTGACAGTACTGCTCAAATCCTAAGTCCAGGTGTTATCCGGTCGTTAAGTCTGACGTCACTAGCCGTGTCTGGGCCTAAACTCCGCTGCAGGTCTATATATCAAACGATCACTATGGCATTACTGAGAGTTGAAAAGTCTTTCATCTTTAATAAAATGATCAGCGTTCTGCTCTACCAGGTGTAACAATTGAGTTTAACATCCAGGCATCCATGAAAACGGAATTTATGACATTTAAGCTTAATTTATAACAGTATTTATAACAGTATGTTTGCACTGAAGCACCGCAGCAATTTCCTAATGTTGTAAACCCGCTCAACATTTGGCAATAAAACCCTTTCTGATTCTGATTAACGGAGTTAGAAGTTAGCAGGAAGTTAGCTCGCTAGCTTCTATCTAAATACAATATAGCATGTCCTGACTGTGGGGTTTTGGAAACAAATTAAAACGTACAGCTCTGTTATCACTTCCAACATAAATGAAGACAGAAAACTAAACAGCAGTGACGTTTGTAGGGTTACTGAAGTTTGGCTAGCTGGTATATAATGATGTGCTACGTGACCGCTAGCGACACAGCTATGTTAGCATAATATAAACAAGCTAACTTTTTTTCCACTCAATAAAAGTTAACGTGAGTGTTCTCGGTGGTCAGGAACAAATGTAATCGCATGGCAGGATGCTGTAAAAGGACCAAACTTCAACCAGGAGAACAACTGAGATAATCCATCCACAATACGAGGTTAGTCATTCATATACTGCTGCATGGGCTGGGCTGTAGTTACATCCTAAGGTTTTAAAAACTGAGCTTAAATAAATGATTAGTGGTAATAAAAGCCGAGGGAGGTCAACAGTGATCACTGACTGTTTTAGTAGACTGTTTAAATAGAAGAAAATACAAAACATTAAACATGTTAACAACACAAAAGCCATATTAAACGCAGACTACTTTAGGCGCGGAAGTAGGATTCGTCACGTCATCACTTAACGACCGGATAGCTACTCTGCGCTCTTCACTCCTTCCTGTTTTGAGCACCACTTTTTTGCTCTGGTTTGCTGAACATAATTTAAAATGCCACTGAGACAACAAACTGCCCTTTAAGACACACTCCCAGAAAAAAAGGTGCCTAGTGGACATCAACATCTTCAGATATTCTGCAAAAATAAGAGCAGAGAGAGAGAAAGGTCGTGAAATATAAGTAATAAATTTCGAAGCATGCCCCTCTGCTATCAAAAACTGTTCAGAAAAGGTGCCCGTTTTAATCAGTGGAGTGTAAAATGACTGAATAAATGTTTGCACCAAAAATTTAATTCATAAGGAAAATGATTTCATAAAAAAAGAAGGCTTTGGTTCGCAAGATAGAACCATGACTTTAACAAATGATGAAACTTATTAAGTGTCCAGCTTTAGTTTAACCCTATAATGGCCATTTTATCATATTTGATACATGAGTTTCTGAGACCTCTATCTCATCAACATGGTCAATACTTGCCATAATTTCAAAATGTTATGGACAGAACTCTTTTTTTGTCTAAAAATAACATTGTTGTTAACAACAAGTTGTATCAAATGTATCAAATGCGATACAAAAATATATATATTAAACATATAATAAAAACATATCGAACACAACATGATATTTTTTTGATTTTGTTATTAGGGTTAATAAACATCTCATTACCAAAAAATCTGAATTTTCTGGCTATTTTTTGATGGGTTGGGTCTTACGGGGTTAAATTAAATACATATGTGTTGTATAATGTGGAGTGAAGGTCTAGTTTGATAGTGATGTTGGCTCAGTCTTTTCCCCCTTCTGGGACCTGGATCTGGGACCTGGAATTTAAGACATATTCAGACACTTTCATAGTTCATGTTTGAGGTATGTTTATTTAAGGTGCAATACAATAACTGAAAACATTGTTGGGCTATCTACAGTCTATAGGTAATCAGTAACAACTATGAAGACCAATAAAATTTGAAATTAACATTAAGAAATGCTGCAATTTGTCATGAGTCATGACTGAAACATTGGTTTCCCCACTACATGAGCTGCCTGCATATTCATTGCTCTGTCTATGTGCCAAGGAGCCGAGTCTCTCAGGGACTTCCTTCCCTCATCACTTTGTTTCTTTTGCTACTCATACTGAGGAGAAAAAAAGGCCTATTTTTCATCTTTTTTTTAAAAAACTGGTGGTGTTGCCACGGTGGATTCCATTCCTATACGCATCATTTTCATTTATAACCATAAAATACCTCAACATGTGTCTGCTCAGCACAGCTGTGTCATGTGATCACAGGACAACAACACAGAGCAGGAAGAAGGCAACAGCTTGCATTTTTGTTAGAATTCAAACAAAGGTAGCAAGACACAACATTTCAATGAGCCATCATTAAATAGCTTTAATAATCATGACCAACAAACCAAGTATGAGAAAAATAGACCCCTCCAGTTTTCTTCAGTGCACTCAAGTGAAGTAAACAGGAAAGATTTCAGCAATATAGCATAAAAAAACAAAAAAACAAAAACCATTTTATGAAGTTTCATGGTAATTCACCTCCTTTTCATTTTGTAGAACTGCAGCAGGTTCTTCTTCTTCTTTCAGCTGATCTTTTTAGAGCACCTCAGTGGATCATCTGCCTCCATCTCACCCTCTTCCTAGTCACCTACTCGTCCTCAGTCACACCAACCTGCCATATGACCTCCTTTGTTATAAACGTCCACCATGAACCTTCTCTGCGGTCTTCCTTGTCTCCTCCTGCCTGGCAGCTCCATCTTTAACATCCTTTATCCAACATATCCACTCTCCTTCGTCTGCATATGTCCAAACCATCTCAGCCTTGCCTCTCTGACTTCGTCTCCAAACCTCTCAGCCTGAGTTGTCCCTCTGATGTAATCATATCTAATCCTATCCATCTTCATCACTCCCTATTAGGGCTGCCACGATTAGTCGACCAGTCACGATTACGTCGACTATCAAAATCGTCGACGACTAATTTAATAGTCGACGCATCGTTTGAAGCTTTGTAAGATCACAAAAGACGCAGGAATAAGTAGTAGGATTTAAGAGTGTAATAACGGACTGAAACAGAAGATGGCAGCACTGCATGTACAAGGATGCCAGCTGCCGTTAAACCCCGAAGAAGAAGAAGCTGTGTCCCATAATTCATAGCGCGGCCCAGAACAGTTGTCAACAATGGCGGCAGCTGGTTAGTTTTAACTGCTGCTGGTGGAATAGGCTGTACGTTTTACGTCCAGTGGATGCATGATCTGATTAGTCGACTAATCGCAAAAATAATCGGTGACTAGTCGACTATCGAAATAATCGTTTGTGGCAGCCCTACTCCCTATTAAGTCTTTAACGTCTACAGCTCTGCCATCTTTTCTCACTTCCATGTCTCCAAACCACTTCCTGTTCACTCATGAAGTTCCGACCTTCTTTTTTTCATAACCCTGAAAATATATATTTTTCTAATTTTGTATTCTTTACTTTTCTGTGAATATGCATGCTCCGTCTGCCTGTCCCTTTGCTTCTGGAACACTTGAACTTCCCCAATGAGGACCAATAAAGGACATTTTTATTCTCTTCTTCTATTCTAAACACACACATTTCAGTGCTGGGCTTTGTTATTCAAGGCTCAGCAGCAGTGCACACTCAGTTGCCCAGGGTTAGTAGATATGGACTACTGTCAATCATACATTGGCTGTATTGCTTTCTTTTATTTAAGTTGTTTATGTGTGCTAAGAAAACAAAAAATCTCCACATTCACTCTCACACAAGGGCAAATGTTGTTGTGATATTGATTTGCTGCTCTGGAAAAAGCAACTCTGAAACAGAAGCACAGATACTGAGAGAGACGAGGCATCAGATTTAAAGGGAACTTCATCAAACCTCGAGTGACTCAGCTGGGCGATAATCCTGACAGGATGGTGCAGAGGTCTCAGGAGACAAGAACAAACTGGGAAACACAACTTAATACTTTGTCAACAAATAAATATAAAAAGTCACATAAAATCCAGTTCTGGCTTCCATCATCCAAATTATTGGCAAAACAAACAAACAAAAAAAAACAGTGTTAATTAGGCACGACAAGAAATCGACATGCAGGTGGTCATTGTTCTGCCAAATGTAATTCAGCCAAACAAACAGACAGATTAGGCTGCTAAATGTAGGATGCTAATGTATGTCTGGCACAGCCTTGCGTGTGTCTATGCGTGTGTGTGGGGGGTTTTCTCTCTTAATGACACAGGCCTGTCATTTACAAAATGAGAGAATCTGTTGCAGCTTTGGATTGGCAGAGAGACTCTAAAATTAGATTGGATTGTAGTGTCAGACTCACTTAAGGTGTTGGGGTCTGAGTACGCTGCTGAACTGAACCATTCATTTATGAATCTCATGATTAAAAGCCTGAGATGCCTTAGGAGAAACAAAAACAGTTTCAGTGTTACACATCAGCATGTCCACGTTCAGTCAGTCGACTGCTGTGATTAGTGAAATGCTACTAAAGTTAATCAAAGAAACCTGTCAACATCGCTCCACTTAACCACAAAAATAACACAAGTACATGCTCATATCATACCACAAACAAACAAATCCCTTTAAAATGTATATTCCTTGTTACTTAATGGAATATTAAATCTGTATTCACACAGGAAGTAATTCACTTATTAAGCAGCATTTTGAATCTTTGTTAGTGGGCATTCAGGCTCTGGTTTGGATTGATTTGCATGTCATTGATTGACACAAGTATTTGATGTTCAAGCCAAACCCTTGTTGGGTTTGCACACATCTCAAGAGGGATCCTAGCCTTCTCCTCTTTATGGAAACTTTCTAAATCCTGTAGGTTTCTTGAAGATTCAGCTCACTGCACAAACGTTTGAGGTCTGGACAGTAGCTAGCTATGAACATGATCCACCAGCTTTTTTACAACATTTTGCATGGAGCTCCAGACCGAGGGCCATTGATGGTCATTTTATATTTCTTCCATTTCAGAATTATCGTACCAGCAGTCGTCACCAATACTAACCTTCCTGCTGGTGACCTGGAGCCCATTCCCCCTTGTTCAGGTTTACATTCTTGTCCCTGATGTTCTTTGACAGCTCTGTGGTTTTGCCCATAGTGGAGGAGACACTGAAATTGAAGAAACTGATTCTGTGGATACATGTGCTTCACACATATAATGAGTTGGTCACACAGTCAGTCTGTGGGAGGCAGAATTCTAGCCGGGTTGCTTGGGATCAAATACTTGAAATGTGAAGCAGTTTATAACTTTTGTGTAAAGTGTTTTTTTCTGGTGGACATTCTGTCCCTTTCCATTAAAATTAAGATACCATAAAAATAACAGTTCATTTCTTTCTAAGTGAGCAAACCACACAACAGTATAAAGATCAAATCATTATTTCCCCCACTGTACCAAGAGAAGAACAGAAAACAAACAGAGGCTGGTGGAGCGTTCCCCTCTCCCAGCAATAATAATTCATAACACACCACAATAATTTGTAATAATTGCCCTTGCCTTCTGCTTACCTACATCGCAGCACTGTAATCACATTCTGTCATTGACAGAAGTGCAGGGACATTTCTTCAACCATTCGAATTGGATTTCAGCCTTTTGTGTTTCCTCTAAAACCAAACGAGTCCTTGGTTGTTTCAGCTTCCCCGGAGGCTGACCTACTCCCACACTCACTGACAGTGCTATTACTTACATAATATGGCACTCTGAATGAAAGGTGTATTTTGTTTTTGTGCAGCTGATGAATGGAGACAGGACCTTTGCAGTGAGTGTAAACTGCTACTTTGATCTTTGAAGCCTCACAAATTGGAGTCACCGCAATCTAAAAATAAGTCGTCCTGACTGTGACATCTCTACAGTATGTTTACAACTGTAGTGACAGGTAAATCTGCACTGTAATTATCATCTCTGCTTCACGCATGCAAGCTTTGACATACTAACTGCTTTGTCACTGAAATGCACACCCACACACACACACACACACACACACACGCACACACACACACACGCACACATAGCACCTGAGGCTAAATATTCATGACTTCATTTTCACTTTGATTCCCTTCATCCAAAGCTGAGATGTGCTTCACACTGTAACAGAGGCCGCAGTCAACATTTACACTGTTTTTGCTGTCCCTTATTTATTGCCAGGACGAGCACACCTGAGCCCCGAGTGGGCTTTTCAAGTGTAAAATGACTACCGACAGTGTACTAAACAAGCTTGTGTAAAGAGCGTGTCAGTAAGAGTAGTCAGCGAAGAAAACCTGACCGTCACGCACACATACATGCACAGATTCACCCGGTCAGAAATGAAGCTCAAAATTCACTTCTTGTTATTCTCAAGCTGTTTCTCATCTTCCCCAAATGCTACGAGTGTGCATTCGCATGTCTCTGCACGTTATGTTTATGCTTGTTTCTATTAAGGTCTAAGCTCTAATTTTCTCTCTTTTTAAAGTGTTTCCTTGTTGGACTTATTGTTGCATGAAGTGAAGAGAGGCCGTCCCCAGATGAGGCTCTGTCGGCACACTGGCGTGTGTCGCCTTCATCATCGATTTCCACTGCGCAGTATCCAAGTTAAGTAAAGCAGGAACCACCAGACTGTGCGCCTTGGCACCAAAATAAAGAAGACAACCTGGTAAGGCCTGCTCTGTAATGGTGATATGGTCAATTCCCATAATAAGTTAATGGAGAGTAATGAGCTCCAGAAATAGCTATTTCCTGTTTTTCAACTGCAAAGTGAGCAATGAATATTTTCCCACAGGGGTAATTTGGTGGCTTTGCTTTCCTTGTAAAAATCCTTCGAAATCAGATTTAAGAAAGAAAATGGTGCCTTAGATTAGCATATATTACCAAGAGGTATACTGCAGGGTGGTGTTTTCATTTGTGCTGTCTCGTTCAGTAAATGGAGCTCACTTGCACATTACGACAAGAAACAAAGGCCACGTTTTGAAGAGACGTTTGATTAATGAAGGGTGGATGTCAAAGGAAGGCACAACTATGCAATTTACGCATGCATTTTCCTGGTATGCACGACGGGATCAGCCTGATCATGAAAATTTCAAGCAGGCTCCCCATTACTTGTAAGAAAATATCCTTTGATGTTCATTGGCCAGAAACGAGCTCTGCGAAGCAATTTTTGTTTGCCTTTCAACTGAGAAGATGAAACGTTAAATGCAAACACTGCGGTGGTTTTAGTGCTAAGTGTGACTCATACATCGTTTATATTCAGGGAAAGTACTATGAGGTCGAACATGGTATAAGCTGCGTTTACCAGTGCACGGTCTGTTGTGTTGCTGTAGTCATATATTCAGTTCAGTGAGAAGTTAAACCACTTTATAGTATATTAAAGTGATGTGAATTATCTCTAGTTACCATGTTTCTACACATTAAAGTGATTGACAACCTTTCCACTCTGTGAAAAAGGTTTTGTGTTATATTGAGATTGGCTAAAACAGTATTAGAAATCACATCTAAATTATAGTCTAATGTTATATATAACATATATATTATGTTGTGTGCAAACTTACAAATATATAATTCATAGTTACTGCTGTGAGAAAAACAACCAGAAACATCCTTGTATGACATGTACCTGAAACTGCAGGTAGAAATCACATCTAAAATATGATGTTATGTTAAATAATACATGTTGTGTGCAATCTTACAAATATATATTTAATTCATAGTTACTGCTATAAAACACAGGGTGGAAAGGGGAATTATGAATATGTGTTGTTTTGCAGTTTGTTCAATGATAATAAGGTTCAAAAAATGGGGAAATAATAGAAGTCTGATCCCCTATGTGTCATATGCTGTGGGAGTGTCTGGTCGGGCGTGGTCCAGGTTCCTCTCATTCGTCCCTGGGGGTGGAGTTGGCCAGCTCATCACCTGTTGTCAATCTCCGGGGCTCCACCTAGAGGGTTTTTAAGCCGGCACGGCCTGCCACTCCTCGCCAGTTCGTCCTGCTACCATCTGTGGTAAACTCGCCCTCCTCTGAGCTCTGACTCTGTATATCTGGACCATGGGTTAATGTGTTTTTGTTTCCTGTATTCTTCAGATTCACCACCCGTCGCACTCATCAGTAGTGCTGGTTTGGTCTCCATTCTGTTCTTCCGTCTGCTCTGAACCCGAGGATTATATACTCCACTTCTCCTCAGCCTGCCCTTCAGTCCGTATTCTCCACCTCCTTGGAATCTGGACCGGACTCTCCACACTCTTGACCCTCTCTGGAATACTCCCACGGCAGCCCTTTCCCCGCCTAATAACTAGGGTCTCCAAGTAAGCCCAAGACTATCCACTGGCACTCCGTACCTCTGTCCCTTACTCGTTTTTTTCCATTCAGTAACATCTCTCTCCTGTGTTTACAGAAGTTCCCGTTAGAGTTCTCCCCGTGCTCTACGCCGGTCTCTCCGCCCACGGATTTCCCTTAGTTTCTGCGTATGGTTTCTGTTAAACCCAGTTCTGTTCACGTTTTGTTCTTTTCAATAAATTATACACAGTTCGAAGCAAATTGAGTCTGCTCTTGAGTCCACCGCATTCTCGCCCGTGACACTATGATGCTCTTTACTTAATGGGCTGATTTACTGTAAGCAATTATGTTACATGCTATCTCTCCAGAGGTTTTGCTATGATTCAGTGGTACTGTGCAAATTTACGCTCAGCGCCTGCTCAACTGTTTGTTAATTCAAATATCTAATCAGCCAATCAGACGGCAGCAACTCACTGCATTTAGGCATATAGACATGATCGTGATAAAGCTCAAACTGAGCATAAAAAGGCGCAACAAAGGTGATTTAAGGGACTTTGAACATGGAATGGGTGTTGGTGCTAGATGGGATGGTCTGACTATTTCAGAAACTGCTGAACTACTGGGATTTACTCACACAAGCATCTGTAGAAAGGTGCAAAAAAGGAGAAAATATCCAGTGAGTGGAAGTTCTCTGGGTGAAAGTACCTTGATGATGTCAGCGGTATTAGGAGAATGGACAGACCGCTTCAAGCTTCAGGCTGATAGAAAGGAAACAGTAACTCACATAATCAAACGTTACAACATGATTTCGAACCATGAAGCAGGGGAGCTGCAGCAGCAGAGGATCATGATTGCACTTCTGCAGCTAAGAACAAGAAACTGAGGCTACAATTCACAATTGCTCAGCGAAATTACACAACAGATGATTATGACTGTAACATTCGGACTGCATGGTGGGAATCTGGCAGGAACAACATGAAAGCATGGATCCATCGTGCCTTCTACATCTGTGGCATTTCATGATTTCAAAATGTAATCTTTTTAACATCACTCCAGGAATAATGTGTTTAATGTTTCCAGCACCTTATTAAATCTTTGCCTCAAGAAATTAAGGCAGTTCTGAAGACAAAAAGGTGTCCAACCCATTACTGCTCAGGTCTTATGTGTCCTCTGAGAGTAAATGATGAAGTGTTTTAATTATTATTTTTTTTTTTTTTAAAGGTTGCTGGTTACATGCACATAATTCAAAGCAGGCCCTCCAAGTGGTTATTTCTGTCCATTTTTACCATAAGACCTCAATCCTGACACAGCGTGTGATACAGTGGATGTGTGTATGAGTGTATGTGTGTGTGTCCACACAAGGGTCGTCTTCTGAATCATCCATTTTTCCACATATAGTTGCAGAAAATATGTTTGAGATATTAAGTTGTTTTCTTGGAACCAAAGGATAGATCACAGCACAGTCACATCCATTCCCAGTGTGTTGTGAGATACACATGTATCGCACACCTGCTGCATTAGAGGTTCGGACGTCTGAACTATAATGTCTTACTGAAAGAGTGACCCACCAGGGAGCCACTCACAGAGCAGCCAACAAGCACTCCAGAGGGTCACTCTGATATAATTTCACTTTCATCAGATCATGTGAAAGCTCGTACCCAAAGTGCTTCCTTTATTGATATTAAAACACTGTGGCTATAAATCAAAAGCAACGCCTTTATAATGATCCCAAGGCCATCACAGTACATGACACTGCTGTGAATTTATCTTCACCGGCTCCTCTTAACCCCCCACTTGAACCACTCATCAATATTACAGAGTACTTTGAAGACCTTAAGACCAGGATAAAGAAGATGAAAGTAAAAAGTTTCTTTGAAAAGCTCCGAAATTGATTGTCTTGAACAAAAACAAAGATCAATTAAATTATTCTCAAAACAAGGATAAAGAAACATTCAATTCAAAATAAAGACAGCACAGTCTTTAATGTTAAAGTAACATTAATGAAACTCTAAACTTTTGGGTAACGTCTCATCTTATAGGATTTAAAATCCTTCCCTGAGCCTGGTTCCACTGGAGGTTACTTCCTGTTAAAAGGGGGTTCTTCCTCCCCACTGTTGCCAAGTGCTTGCTCAAAGACTATTGGGGTTTTCTCTCTAATATTAAAGAGTTTTATTTTATTGCCTTGAGGTAGCTATTGTTGTAAACTGACTCCATATAATATGAATCTAAAAGCTTCCTAAATAACCATCCTAATAACTTTGGAAACAATTCTCATAATTTGGCAATAACTTGAAATATGAGTTCGGTAAAAAAAAAAATTTCAGTTGTATTTCAGTTCATAGTTAAAGCTGTGGGGGACACGAGGTCTCCACCACCCCTCACAGCTATCTACTGTGGATGAACCTGACCTCTGCTTGTTGCACCATCAGTGCAACACAGACCGATTGAGCTCTGCTGCCAAAACGACTGATGAGAAAATCCTTCATAACTTGTGCAGTAACTCTCTACATTGCACAGAGAATCTGTTCTTTCATGTTCATTTTCTTTCACCATGAAATGTCACAGATATTGACACACACTAAGCTACTTCATTACGCAGCACCGATCATGACACTGTCAAACTGAGCCACTTTAATGTAATCGAGTACCGACTGTACTCTGCCATTTCTCTGTTTTAACTTTGTTGGTTTTGAAATATTTTACATTGTTATTTATTATCCTGAAGTTATATAGCTGCAGACACTGGCTGTATATATCTATGATATAGTTATTATGCATATGTGCTGTGGCGGCTTTAGCTTTTATTTGCCCCCACAGCCCATGGCCCAGTGTTTTAGATTAAAATCTTGTTATACTACACCTACAATTAGAATACGGAAATACAGTCTTCACTTTATTTATTCATGAAATAAAGAAAGCATAGTGTAATAAATGCTAAAATAAATAAAGCTTTTGCATGGTGACCTGCTGAAACAGAGAGTTCATTGTAGAGCTTTGAATTCTTTGACCCCAGCAGTTATAATTCTCCCTCAGACATCACAAACAGTTCATTTGTGCAGGAGAAACAATGGAGTCTGGAGTATTTTCCTGTCTATATTTTAAATTACGCAATTTTTGGAGTCTATTTGACAGTTTTTGTTCCCTGTTGTGATATGCAGCAACAACATTTCAATGGAAGGAAGCAGAGGAAGTGGAGGAATCTACAAACCCATTGGGCTATGTGAGTGTTTTTGCTGAATTTAAACAGTTTCAACGATTTGACATATTTTAAAAGCTGACAAGGTGAGAATCAGGTTAACTAACAACGAGGAACTTCTTATTTATAAGACTGTGTGGATCTACTGGCATTTTCACAGCTGCAAGTCTCATTATCCGTCCAAGCAAAAACTGATACAAAATATCCCGTAAATGAAATGCATCCTGTTATTTTTAGATTTCAATGATGATGGAGTTCCTTAGACTTCAGCAGGAAAATCAGATTCCATCTCACATATGTGCTGAAGATATGATTGACCTTTTCCTGGAGGAGAGCCAAAGCAGTGAGCTACTATAACACACACAAACACAGACGAGCCACCTCACACCAAATCTCTTTCTAGTGAGTTTGTGTGGAGATGCTGAGATAAAATCCTATGATGAAGAAGAAGCCAACCATCTTTTAAAACCGTAAAGACAAGAAAACAGAGAAGATTTGCAGTAATTTATACAATTATTATTATTTTCATTACGTTCACATGTTGAAACAAAACTGCACTTTTTGTGTTTTTTATTTCAGGTGTGAGCAGCGAACTGAGGGGCACTGAGTCGGGTGTGGGGCTTAAATAATGCTCACCACTGACTGAACCACTGATACGACACAGGATGGATCCATGCTTTCATTTTGTTTACACCAGATTTTGACCCTACCATCTGAATGTCGAAGCAGAAATAAAAACTCATCTTTTTCACACTGTTCTCTGTAAGCTGCAGAGATGTCCGTGTGATAAAATCCCAGTAGATCAGCAGTTTCTTACTTACACCAGCCCGTCTGGCACCAACAGCAACGCCAAGTTCAAAGGCACTTAAATCATCTTTCTTTCTCATTCTGATGCTCGCTTTAACTTCAACCGTGTCTACATCCCTACATCCATTGACTTGCTGCCATGTGATTGGTTGATAAGATATGTGTGTTAATGAACGTTTGAACAGGTGTACCTAATGAACTGGCCACGAGTGTCGAAATCATAAAGGAGAACGAGACTCATCACACAGCCGATTACATTTATTCTTAACTAACAGAGACACGCTGCATTTTACTCTTGAAGTCCTTCAGTTTTACCTGACAGGACATTCAATTTGCAGTTTTGTTTTTCAGTTAGTTTTTGTTTTTTCGTTGCATTTTATTTGGTGTATTGTGTGGCTTTGGAAAGCACTGTAACACTGCACTTTGTAAGTGCTAAAAAAACAAACTTGATTACTGTTATTAATATTATTTTGAGCCATCTAATGGACGTGGTTAACCGGTTCATCAAACCCTGGAGCTGATCTGATTGTAAATCAGACAAACCATGGCTGGATTCATGGAGTGTAGATAAGTTACAGCTAGCTGGTGAACCTTTGCTAACCTGCTTGCTTGTGAACATCATTGGAGGCAAAATGCTATCTGACTGGAAGCTTTCTGTAAACAATCAGACTGGTAAAAATACTGAGTGCAACTCACATGCTTTCAATAGCTGCTTGATTTGATTCTGCAATTCTGGCTTTAGTAATATGTCTAAACATTAGACTCACAAAAACGTTCAGCTCCTGAATGAGCACAGGGTTTTTAAAGGGTTATTTTACTAATGCTTGCATCAGGACTGCATTTGCTTCTTGCCCCAGCTCTGTGTGTGTGTGTGTCCACAAACAATGTCTGTGGCCCGGCCTCTTCATAAGGAACTTCCTGTCGATCTGGTTAACCCTTTATTAAGGATTTAAACTTTGCTTAGATTGTAAATAAAATGATGAACTGCAGGAAATTGCTGTACAATCAAAAACTGCCTAGCAGGTTCATTTACAGGTTACATTAAGATTAATTATTTAGCTGATGTTGTTTGTTAGGAGGGAAAAAAAGCAAATACAACCTTCCTGCAAGCAAGCAAGAAATAAACCTTTAAAAACACTGAAACAGTAATATGTAAAAAATCCTCAGTTGGTCATTTCACTAGTATAACTGTGTTGTACTGTGTTCACTTCTAAAAAATTGTATTTCTTTTCCTAAGCAGCTTAGGCTAATGTTATAGTAGTTAAAAAGCCTGACCATCCTCCATTCTTTTTGTGCAGGATAGTGCTGCCTTCAGGGCTTTTTCTCTAAAAAGCTTTGTTTCATTTGGTACTACTTTCAGCTTGGTTTGGTGTGTGCATAAACTACCTGACTAGGTTTGTGAAAGATCACAGTTTGGGTCAAAATAGAGCTTTTGAACAACATTAACCACATCTCAGACAAGCTGCCCAGCAGAAAGCTTGGAGGGTAAAGTACTCCAGTATGTGCCAGACAGTGACCCAGTGGTAACTCAACAAAAATGTGGCAAGAAATGGGGATTTTTCATCCTCACCTGGTGTTTGGAAAAACTCCAACAAAGCCCAAGGACTCTGAAAGAAACCTTTAAACCGCTACTCCCCATTAAAGACGTATCAAGATGCATCAGTGAATAAAACAATAATGGTTAGGAAACACTCTGCAAGTATCCACTACTGTCATAACTGAGTAATGTACCAATGTTAAGCTAAGAAAAACATGGACACAAAGCCTGAAAGAAGCCATTCAGTCCATTTCTAGGATCACAGAAGAGTAGATTTCATGAGCTACCCAAGATGCTCTGCTGCTGTCACAGCTCATGCTATGACCTGAAAATTGAAAATAAGCAGTCTGTTTTTGCATCACACGCTGTACTCAGCATGAATGAAATCTGCTGTTCTGGAGTGAGAACTTTGAAGGACTAATAATGTTGTTTATGACATTACAGACGGTGTCTGGAACATGGATGCACCAGTGAAAGAAGCCCAACTGACTCCATACATGGAGTGTTGTATGGCTCAGTCATCTTAGAGTAAAAATAGGATGGCAAATTGCTGGTTGTCTCATTGCACTGTGCTGAATTATTTATTTTTTGGCCTAACGCAACACCGTTGACTAACTGGTCACCTAGAGGTTGAGGGTATTGCATGCTCACCCCCTGGGTGACAGCTTTCAATTGGAAGATGAGTGCACAGATTGCCTGGCAGGAGGCAATCGAGGTCAGGGTCGCACTGACTGCACGCACTCTTGGACAGATCAGCGAAGGTTTACAAATAACTGTTCTTTAATTTATAAACGCTGACAGCAATCAGTCTGAGTCAGTGTATGCCAGTGAGCACAAGCTGTGGCAACTGGTTGCCAATTGGTTGTAGTCTGGTTAGAATAGATTAGAATACAATAGCTTTTTATTGTCATTTTACATGTACAATGAATTTATGGGTGCTCCACACAACTGTGCAAAAGCTTAAAAAATATTTAAAAAAATATATAAATATGAATAAAAGGTGACAGAGGGCCTATATCACTTTACAGTTAAATTGCCCTCTTAGAGCAATCATGCCATTATTTTCAGTTTTGGATTTTTTTCTTTTTTAATTTCACCTGTTGAGAATGAAAAAAGAAAAAGCAGAAGAAAGTGTGACCAATAGAATAAACAACATCACGATGATATATGGGAATATAACAGTAAATACTAAATATTATCAATCAATCAATCAATCAATCAATCAAAGCTTTATTCGTCACATGCAGGTTGTCCTGCAGTGAAATGGGACCTTACACATATAGCACAAACATTACATGGGGATACAATATTAAACATTATTGTGCAGCACGTAAGATCGACAGCGCACAGTGTGCTTTTAGGTAGGAGCCAAAAAGGTGTGTGATCACCCGTGTGTACACCTGTGAGCATGAACGCGCTTGTTTTTAAAAGGTTCCTTCACGTAATGATCTGCTAGAGGGTGTGGGGGGGCCACAGCCCCGTCCTCCAGGGCATGAAGCAGGTATGGAGGAGATCAAAACTCCAGACATCCAGAGGCCCCCAGAACACAAGAGACCAAGGAAGACTAACAGAGGGGCAGCCGCGCCACTGTCCCAGAAAGAGCTGACGAGATTCCCAGATGAGGGGTCACTCAGCAGCCACGGAGCAGAAGGCGGGGGGGGGGGGGGGGGGGGGTTGCAGTGACGCGCCCGTGAGCTCCGCCGGCAGCCAGCTGTGCCTGAGTGACCGAGCCCCAGGCCGAGAGGCCGGGGGCACCCCACCCCCGAAGTGGCCCGAGCAAGCCCCAGGCTCCAGGCCCCGATAAGCAGCCACCAAGGAGTGAGCCGGTGTGTACCTGGATGCCCATCCCCGGACACAAAGAACCACCAACGCACTGATGTCTGAGGGAGTCCGCCACTGGCAGGGGAAGTGGTGGTAAGGGGAGATAGGCCTCCATACCATGGAGGGCCTGAGGTGTCCCCAGAGAGGTGGCGTCTGATACCCAACCTGACATATAGACACAGACATACAGGCACACACAGACACAAACATCCATTCCCACCCTCATGCTCTCATATGCACTTACTCCACACTCAACCAACGTGGAGACAGACATGAAGAGACGCTGTACACACGATCACACTCCCCAAGCGTACTCTAAGCCCCGGGTCTAGGTACCCTTGCCCATGGAGGGGGAAACTGCACCCAGACCCAGGTGGTGTTACCCTTTTCCCTGGGGTGAGGAGAAGCAGATCGCCTCGACTCCGCAGCAGCAGGAAGGCCCCCACATTCCAGACCCCAGACCCTCCACCTAGCCACCCCCGCTCCAGCAGGTCGCAGATAACGGGGGTGTGTGAAGACTCCAAACCTCCCTCCACCCGCTCTTTGTAGTGTTGATGCATGTGTGTTCTAAGGTGCATTTAAAACCCAGGAGGGCATGGAGCTACCTGCCAGAGAGCAGCAGGTAAGCGCATAGCCCCTCCTGATAGCCCTCAATGTCTACGTGTATTTAAAATTGAGAGATGGGCAACGACGCCAGGGGTGAGGTGTACACCCTGATGGTCTTTTGGATTCCGTGTAGCGTGCCCACCCCCTAGATCCTATATGTATGTGTTTTGAGAGTGTGAGTAATGTGAATGTCTAAGTTGTGAGATAAAATTGAGGCACAAGAAGCCAGAAGGGGACAGAGGGGGGGATGCCTCCCCTGCACCCTGGTGACACACCTTTACCCCAAGGACCTGCATGTGTGGGTGGTTGTGGTGGAGCGGGAAGAGGGAGGCAGCTGGAGATGGGGAGGGAAGGAAGGGGTCAGCGAGTTGGGTCAGCTCCCCCGCTGACCCCAGTAGGCACCCCCATACTCTGCAACCAGCCAGGGAAGGGGGGCCCAGGCCCATCCAGACCGGGGCCCAGTACAGCAGCACCGCCCGGCCCCACAGAGCCCGGGACAGCCCACCCGACCCCACCTCAGAGAAAACTGCACCCACCCCGTCATCCACTCACCTTCCAGGCTGAGATCTTCCTCCACCTCTCCTGTATCCAGGGGCGGATCTAGAGAAATTTTCTTAGGGTGGCATGAGGGTGGCAAAGAAATCAAATGGGGTGGCAAAATCAAAGCATTTTTTTTTTCCAAACACATATGCAGGTGGTTACATATGGTTAAAATGATTCAAATGCAGTAAGTATACACGTTTTTCATATAAATATAGTCTATAACTTAATTATTGTCTGTAGCCCACATAACTACACACTTTAGTTACATAAAACATGTGAGTTTTGACTCTATGTACTGTATAGCCTGTATAATAAATAAATATGTAGCCCAACAAGTATAAAATCCAGAAAGCTACACAATATGGGGCGGTTCATTTACAAACACAAGTCTAAATTAAGTTTCACACTGTTTTTTGTTAGAAAACAATCACATTGTTACAGCTTAAATTACACAAAATGTCAGAAATCTGTCATGAACAAAAATTTAAACCTAATTTTTCATGATTTGTTGGATTAACCCACTGAGGTCTGAAATACAACCGGCCATTTTTGACTTTTGAGTTTACGTTTGGATTTCACCCTCAGATTGTTTCATTTTATTTTCCCCCCTTGCCTTGTTTGGTATCATTCTTTTCAGCTCAACTGAATTTAGTTGTTTTTTTCACTGACATACTGCATTAGTACTACTATTACTATTAATAGTACTATTACTGATCTGAAATCACACAAAGAACTTAAAATCCTAGTAGTATTTTTTTTACTGTAAAAAAAAAAACAGACATGTTGAGTAAATTTTTATAACTTGAAATGCAAATATAATGTAATTGTACATTTTGTAAACATATACAACTATTTGTCTAAAAATGCAGCCAATACACCTGCCGAGTTTCTAAATTTTGCACAACCATTTAAAAATATTACTAAAACTAAAATGAGAGAATAATCTGGTTTTGCAATAAGATGCCCCACAAATGATGTGTGCCAGTAAAAAAAAAGTTTGTCCACCAAAATCACATCAGTCATGTGATCTGGAGGTGCAGCGTGTCCCACAGAGGGTTAATAACACTCATCTTCCTTCCATTTACAGAGTGTAACATCCAACCACCTGTGTAAAATCCGAAATTCCCATGGTGTTGTTCAAAATGTGCTCTGGCACAATCATAAGCATGGCTTGCTACTGAAAGCAAGAAAAAAGCAGGTCTTGCTATGGGCTGAACCATTTGTTAATGGTGGAGGGGGGGAACACTGCAATATATTCAGTTTTAGCATTTATATTCACTGTTGACTGTAACTACGCTCAAACTGTTAATGCTATCTTATTTTAATAAACAACACTGTCATATGCAAAACTGGGGTGGCACTTAGGGTGGCAAGGGATCATTTTTGGGTGGCACTTGCCACCCCATGCCACCCTTCTAGATCTGCCCCTGCCTGTATCTCCCCCTCCTGCAGAGTGAGTTCCTGAAGAGAGGAGAGCTCCTGCAAGATGCAACAACCTCCCCCACCAGTTGAAGAGCCCCCAGGTGGCTCGATGCATCGGCGGCACCCTGTGCCAGGACTGGGCCCCCATAATAGGCCATGACCGCTACCTCGGGTTGAGTCCTCCAAGGAAGATGCTCCTGGGGAACCCCCCGACGCCCTAAGCCTGTCCCTACCCCCACACCAATCACAACAGCGAAGGTGGGACTAAACTATGACCCCCCACCCCCACTAGGTGATGGAGCTGATCAAAAGAGCCCAGAGCAATTGATCAGATGTGGTGGCAGAGGCTGTATCAAGACTAATGTAATCTAATAGATAATTTCTATATTGGTTAGAACTAAGATTATTTTTATTTTTCCAGTTCATGAGGACTGTTTTCTTGGCTATGCATAGGGCAGTGAAATCCACGTCTTTACAAACGGCTATGACCCATGACCAAAGCATTTCTCTCTGTTCCAGTCTGTGACTGTCATCCTCGGTTGTTTTGGTTTGTTTTTTTGGGAGCATAAAATAAATGCTACCCTTAGACAGGCTGCCTGTGCAATGGTAGGTACAAACAATCGCAGATTTTTCAGTGTGAGCGTGACTTGTAAACAAACAACTCCAATTCATCATTATTTAATTTTATAAAAGGGGTGCTACTGTTTTATTCTATTCTATTCTACTTTATTCTATTAATAAAAATAAAGCAAAACTTCTTCAAGTAAAGTTAAAACAGTTGAAGATATATGAATGAACAGTGTGGTACACAAAAGATTTATTATTTACTAATAGGCATTTTTTGCAATCGTACTTTTAAACCTTTTCTAATATTATTTACCATCAGTTTTTGGTAATGTTATAGCCCTACTGTCTCAGTTTGTTTGTTTCATCCCAGCATCACATCACACACATACATACTATGCATTAGGATAAGAGTGAGAGGAAAATAATCAAAAATAATCTCACATTTACTCTGTTCCCCTACCAAAAATGAATGAATTAAAACATTCATATGAATATGTGAATACATAAAAATTGAGTTCTTTTTTCTGCCATTTGCCTGAAAGCATATGGAAAATGGATGAGCTGGAGACACAAGTCTGGTTGTAGGTTTGTTTCTACAATTCATCAGTGCAGGAGCGTAGCATTTCCAGATGACACGCTGCTCGTGGCTGGATATTACTGAAACTAATGTGACTTTCTGCAGAATACTTTGGAGAAGAAATGTAATAAAACTCCATAGATGGGGTGTGTTTATTTTAACGGCCATGTATAATAAAGGAGAAGACTGCAGCCAATCAATAAGGTATAAACAGGCTATGATGCTTGAGGAGGGGGAGCAAAGATGAGATTCAGTGGAAGCATGTGTTGTTTTAACCCTTTAAGTGGCTTTTTTTATTTATTTCACATTATTTATTTATTTTTCTATTTCTATTCTATTTATTTTAATGGTTAAATTAAATCTTAAACCTGCTACTGCACTGTAAGGCCAGTTCACTTGTTTTTTCCAGACAGCAGTTTGCTAATGTTGGTCTGAATACAGTCCTAATAACTGTTTCCTTTATTTTATTTCATATTCACGAGACAGGAAATGAGAGCTGGGAATATGTGGCCTAGCAGATGACTGTTGATGGAGCTTGTTTGGGTAGCCAGTACTCGGCGCTTCTTCCCAATATAGCCTGTGACTGTGTAAGACTGTGTCATGTTAACCTTTGCGCAGTGTTCCTGACTAGTCTGTTTCCGAAAGACATTTTATTCTCTCCATAATGCTTTCTGCACACTTCACTTTTTCATTGTCCTCGCCTTCTAATATTCCTCCTCATCTGTTAGAGCAATTCACCTTGCTTTTTGTGGTATCGCAAGAAATAAGTGGTTATATAAATATGAGTATACATAATAGTTATTATTCATAGATACCTACATCCTAAGTTCCTGTTAATCTTCTGAAAGAAACAGAATGAATGTGTTGTTACAATGGTAATGCCAGGAGAGGCAGTATTAGTTCTGTGTTACATTAATGTGTAAGGAAGTGGAAGAAGAGTGTGTCCTGTAGGAGGCAGTAGAAAATGGATGCTCATGTTCTGTACATGCCCTGAAAGTAAGGTACAGTAAACCAGTGCAACGATACCCCGGTGTAAGGCTCAGTTATTGTATTTTTATTTTTTGAAGATGCAACATCTTTTTGGCGACGAGGACGTTTAGGGGGAAGGAGTTTGGGCGATCGGACTGAAAGAAAAGAGAAGAAAATAAAGTGATGGAGTCGGCTACAGGTTTGGCTAGCTTTTCAAAGAATGCAAAAGTTTTCGGCTGGAAATAGAAGGCAGTGACCTCGAAGCGGAAATGGCTACAATTGGTACGCTAGTAGCGTTCGATCCAAAGAATCAGACTTGGGATGAGTACACGGAAATACTCGAGCAGTTTTTCGCAGCTAACGGGATCGACGATGCAGAGAAACAAAGAGCGATATTAATAAGTGTCGTCGGAGCAGCGACGTACAGCTTGATGCGAAACCTTCTCAGCCCGGCCAAGCCCAAAGACAAAACCTTCCAAGAGCTGGTGCTTCTGATGAAAAATCACTTCGATCCGAAGCCCAGTGAAATTGTGCAAAGGTATAAGTTCGACTCTCGCTCCCGCAAGCCGAATGAAACCGTCATGGAATATGTAGCGGAGCTGCGTCGCCTGGCACAGGATTGTAACTATGGCAACACGTTACAACAGATGTTGAGAGATAGGATCGTCTGCGGAATTAAGGATGACCGAATTCAGAGACGTCTCTTGTCAGAAATAGATCTCACTTTTGACAAGGCTCTGTCAATTGCAGTAGCCATGGAGACTGCAAATAAAAATGCACAGGATCTGCAGACCTCAGGGGCGTCAGCAAAATGTTTCAGTCTCGCTAGAGGACAACAGGAGAGTCGTACCTTTAAAGCAGAAAATAAAGAGTGTTATCGTTGCAAAGGAACCAAGCACACAGCAGCAGACTGTAAGTACAAACAAGAAAAATGTCATGCTTGTGGTAAAATGGGACACATAGCTAGAGCTTGTAAAAGCAAGACTAAACTGAACCAGAAAAAGTATGGATCGACATATGTAAAGAAAGAAAAAAAGCAGAGTTCACACTACAGTACTCACAATGTGGGCGAGAAAGCAGATAACAACAAAACTGATAGCTCTGAAGATGACTCTTTTATGTTGAACTGTGTCAAGTGCAGTCAAGGGCACAAAAGAAAACTGTTCAAGTTAGGGCGTGGCAGTGCGGTACACTTAAGAAGAGTAGACCCCTACACTGTGGATATGCAAATTGATGGAAAAAAGGTGAACTTTGAAATAGACACTGGATGTTGCCTAACAGTCATGAACGAAGCAACATTCAGAGAAACAGGGAAAGACAGCAAGCCCCCCAGCCTGCAGCCCATCAAAATCAAGCTCGAAACTTATACAGGGGATCCTGTTAAGGTGATTGGTGCAACACGAGTCAGCGTCAAATACAAGCAGCAGAAAAAACATCTGCCCCTGGTGGTGGTCGAAGGCGACGGCCCCAGCTTGCTAGGTCGAGCTTGGCTCGAGGAAATTAAATTGGACTGGGGTGAAGTGAAAAACAGTCCTAACGACAGAAAGCTGCACCAAGTCAAAACAACAGAGAAAACACTTCAGCAAGTGTTAAGTAAACATGAAAATGTGTTCAAAGAGGAGTTGGGCACCCTGAAAGGAATGAAAGCTGCTATTCATGTGAAAAGTGATGCCACCCCACGCTTCTTCCGTCCGCGTTCTGTCCCCTTTGCTATGCGAGCAAAAGTCGACGAGGAAATAGACCGACTGTTGAAAGAAGGCATCATCTCGCCAGTGAAATATGCTGAATGGGCGGCACCAGTAGTGCCACTCCTGAAGCCCACAGGGACAATAAGACTGTGTGGGGATTACAAGCTTACTGTAAATACCGTGGCTTCACTGGAGCAGTACCCCATACCCAGAATGGAGGACTTGTTTGCCACACTGTCCGGGGGTAAGCAGTTCTCAAAATTAGACATGAGCCACGCTTACCAGCAAATCCTCTTGGATGACGAATCGAAAAAGTACGTGACAGTAAACACATCGCGGGGGCTGTTCACGTATAACAGATTGCCTTTTGGAGTGGCCTCTGCTCCAGCAATATTCCAGAGGACCATGGAAAGTCTTTTGAAGGGGATACCTCATGTAGCAGTGTATTTAGATGACATCTTAGTGACTGGAGTGGATGAAGTAAGCCATCTACAGAACCTGGATGAGGTGTTGACCCGGTTGGAGGAAGCTGGGTTGAGGTTAAAGAGGTGCAAGTGTGCCTTCATGCAAGAGAAAGTGGAGTACTTGGGGCACATAGTGGACGCCCAGGGGCTCCACCCAGTGGAAAAGAAAGTTAAAGCAATCATGGACGCACCTACCCCCACAAATGTCACTGAACTGAAAGCATACTTAGGTTTGCTAAATTACTACAACAAATTCCTTCCAAACCTGGCAACCCGGTTGGCACCCTTACATGAACTTTTGAGACACGAGGTACGGTGGACATGGCAAAAGAGACAAGAGGAAGCATTCCAGAAATCTAAGAACCTGTTGAACTCAGCAGAGGTGTTAGTTCATTATTCTGCTGACCGTGAGTTGGTTCTCTCATGTGATGCATCCCCATATGGCGTAGGCGCCGTATTGTCACATAAGATGGAGGATGGAAGCGAGAGACCTTTGGGGTTCATGTCACGCACACTCTCTCCTGCTGAGAAAAAGTATTCTCAGCTTGACAAAGAAGGTCTAGCTGTGATATTTGGCATCAAGAAATTTCACAAATACTTGTATGGCCGAGTTTTCACGATTTACACAGATCATAAACCCCTAATCTCACTGTTCAATGAAAAGAAGCCTATACCTCAGATGGGCTCACCAAGAGTACAAAGATGGGCCGTGACATTGAGTGCTTACGAGTACAACATCAGGTACAAGCCAGGAAAACATCATGAAAACGCGGATGCGCTCAGCCGGTTGCCGGTACCAGACTCAGCACCTGAGCGAGAGATGGCTGAGCAGGTTTTGATGATGGATGTACTGGATGACACATTAGTGGACACTGCACAGATCAAACGATGGACAGCTAAGGATGTCTTGTTGTCGCAAGTCCACGAGTACACCTTAAAAGCCTGGCCAACTGAGACCGACACCTGTTTAAAGCCGTATCGACAGAGAAAGCTGGAACTGAGTGTGAGGGATGGTTGCGTGCTCTGGGGAGCCTGAGTAATTATTCCCACCAAAGGCCGAGACAAAATATTGAAACTCCTGCACCAGACTCATACAGGCATGTCGAAGATGAAAGGCTTGGCAAGGTCGTATGTATGGTGGCCAGGGATGGATGAGAACATTGAAAGAGAAGTGCAGGCATGTGAGGAGTGTCAGAAACACTCCAAGTCACCACCTACTGCACCATTACACCCTTGGGAGTGGCCGGAGTCACCATGGTCCAGAATCCATGTGGACTATGCAGGGCCTTTCCTCGGGGAGATGTTTCTAATCATTGTGGATGCTCATTCCAAGTGGATGGACATTTACCCTGTGAAATCCTCTACATCACAGGTAACTATAGAGAAACTGCGCCAGAGTTTCAGTGTGTTTGGACTACCTAAAATGTTAGTTTCAGACAACGGAACATGCTTCACAAGTGCTGAATTTGAGTCATTCATGAAGCAGAATGGAATTGACCATGTAAGATCAGCACCTTTCCACCCTTCTTCAAATGGGCTGGCTGAGAGGGCGGTCCAGACCTTTAAGGAGGGGATGAAGAAAGTCAAAGGTGATACCTTGCAAACCAGACTGTCCCGATTTCTGTTCAGTTATCGCATCACACCGCATGCCACTACTGGTTTATCACCTGCAGAGTTGATGATGTCACGGAGACTCAGATCAGTTTTGGACTTGCTCATGCCTGATGTGAAAACAAAAGTGCAGCACAAACAATCGAAACAGAAAGAAAATCATGACACCAAGAAAAGACTGAGAAGTTTCACACCAGGAGACAAGGTCTTCATCAGAAACTACTCCTATGGCCCGAAGTGGATTCCCGCAGTCATTGTGAGAGCATCGGGTCCAGTGTCTTACATTGTTACCATTGGATCAGGTCAAACTGTGAAGCGGCATGTGGATCAGGTGAGAGCAAGAGTGGCTGACACTGTTCCCAGTACACCAGACAGGGAGGTGGAGCCATTGCTTGACAAAGAATCAGTGCCTGAGTGCTGCTGGCCATCAGAGTTGGACACATCGCCACAACCTCCGGCAATGGAGTTGCCTTATGCTCCGGAGACTCCAGCTCCCGGAGACTCCTCAGGGACACCCGTGTTGCGACGTTCCCAGAGAGAGAGACGTCCACCAGAGACTTTAAAGGACTTTGTTAGGTAGTGTGAGATCTTCCAGAAATAGAGCAACAATGCGCTCTGATCTCACAGGAAGGACGTACCTTCCTAGTTAGAAAAAAAAAAAGAGAAACATGGAAACCTATGTACAGTTGTATGGTTGTATGGTTACCTTAATTACATGTTGATTGTTTGTTAAGCATTCTTTAGATAAACAGTTATTTTGTAAGTCAAGGGAGTTGTTGACTTAAGGGGGGAGGAGATGTGGTATCGCAAGAAATAAGTGGTTATATAAATATGAGTATACATAATAGTTATTATTCATAGATACCTACATCCTAAGTTCCTGTTAATCTTCTGAAAGAAACAGAATGAATGTGTTGTTACAATGGTAATGCCAGGAGAGGCAGTATTAGTTCTGTGTTACATTAATGTGTAAGGAAGTGGAAGAAGAGTGTGTCCTGTAGGAGGCAGTAGAAAATGGATGCTCATGTTCTGTACATGCCCTGAAAGTAAGGTACAGTAAACCAGTGCAACGATACCCCGGTGTAAGGCTCAGTTATTGTATTTTTATTTTTTGAAGATGCAACACTTTTAATGTAGACGCTTTTTATTGGTGAGATCTTATAAGCACTTACAATAATGCTTTCAATTATTTCTCCATTTATCTGGCTGTTTGTTACTGCTGGTGGGCATGTAAGATCTGCCGTATCAGCATTATAAAAACACTTTGTGTCGTACTCTGGCACTGGTTTGTTTTTGGTTTTGATTTCTCCACCAGTGTGGGATGGCTGAGAAGACATTCTCCACCTGTTTTGAGCTGGAGTTCCAGGATCTGTGTTCAGTCTCTGTCAGAGTGTCTGGCTCCTAAGTGTATGCCTCGATGTTGGGTATAGAGTGCGTCACTTATCCAAAGCCATATCCAACCCATTCCTGTTGAGCTAGTGATCTCTGCTGAGACCTGGAATGTTCATCTGTGATCTTCTTGTACCCCTGCAACTGCTCAACCATTCCTTGCTTTTAAATAAAGACTGTAAAACTTAATCACAGTGGTGGAGGATTGTCATATTCATCCACATGGATCATTGGGCTTAAACAGTCTTGATGGAACAATATGGCCTAAACATGGACTCCGACCCATTAAAGATCGCAATCTCCAAGCAGGGGGCAATTCCCAGGGAACATGCTGTAACCGTACAATAACAGATTACCCATCAGCAGTTTGAGGATTTGTCAGTTTCATGCAACAATGTTCTCCGTTTCCTCCACAGAAAACATGGCCTCCAGAGGTTCATGGAAGATGCGATGGTGTCTGCAATTCCAGCTCCCAGCCCGCAGCCTGCTGAAGTGTTGGATAGACTTGTAGTCATGATCGCCTAAACCATGGCCAAGACTGAGACCAGAGGGTATCGAGACCAAGACAAGACCAAGACCAAGACAGGGTGGGGTGGCTGTAGCTCAGGTGGCAGAGCAGGTCAGCCACTAATCAGAAGGTCGGTGGTTTGATCCCAGGCTGCCTCCTGGCTGCATGCCAAATATCCTTGGGCAAGATACTAACCCCGTGTTTGCCTACTGGTGGTGGTCAAAGGGCCCGGTGGCGCCAGTGTCCGGCAGCCTCGCCTCTGTCAGTGCGCCCCAGGGCAGCTGTGGCTACAATGTAGCTTGCAGCTGCCCTGTGTGAATGTGTGTGTGAATGGGTGAATGACTGAATGTAGTGTGAAGCGCTTTGGGGTCCTTAGGGACTAGAAAAGCGCTATACAAATGCAGACCATTTACCATTTACAGACCGAGTCAAGACCAAGACAAAGTCGAGACAAGACCGAGACAAAAAAAGTCTTTAAACTGCAGCAAGATGCTGCTTCGTTTATGGGTGTCAGGCATATTTATGTGTTTTTGCGATGCACTCGCACAGCCCTCCTCACCGCTGTCTACTGTCTCACTCACTGAGAGGACAGACGCATGCTCCACTTGACTGTCGCGTCTCTTACCCTCTCTGTTTTTCACATAATGATATTATCCTATAGCCTCGCATGTGACTGGCCACAACATGGAGGGATTGGAGCATAGCTGAGCCACTGTGTGAGAGCTGAGCAGCAAAAGGAAATTAAGTGAGGAGCCGGCTCTTGCTCAATGGGAGTCGACTCTTCTGATTCACTACAAAGCACTCTCTAAGCACGGCTCTTAGAGCTGATGCTTTTGTGTGTGTCGTGGATACTGTTGACTCCAAATCTCCACTATGTCGATCTGAGACAGCAAGACCGAGGGATCCGAGAC
Source organism: Copadichromis virginalis (assembly GCF_057382275.1). Lineage (NCBI taxonomy): Eukaryota > Metazoa > Chordata > Actinopteri > Cichliformes > Cichlidae > Copadichromis > Copadichromis virginalis. Next base: position 13,357,328 of record NC_140623.1, on the reverse strand, counting down.
CAAGACAAGACCAAGACCAAAGTCCGTCGAGACCAAGACAAGACCAAGACCACGTAAAAGTGGTCTCGAGACATCCAGCTCTAGTGTTGGATAAGAGCATGATGAATAGCATGTCCACGACACTTGCAGAGGCTGCTGGAGAAGGTAAAAGCAGAGTTTCACATGCCTTCGGTAACATTTCAGGGTTTTGCCTTGGAGGGCATGCAGGTGAAGACTGAGCCCAAGATGATCAAAGCCATCCCAGAATGGCCAACATTAACCAAACAGCTTAAGTGCCTCCACAGATTCTTCCAGCATTTCATCAGGAACGGCAACCAAGAGTAGTTAATCTCTTTGAACATCCCTTTTGTTTGGTCCACAGAAGCAAACCTGGTATTTGAGCTGCTGAAGGACAGATTCATCTGGCTTCTATCAACCCAGCATAAGTAGAATCATTACATTTCTAAAACTTTATTTTTGGTAGTTAACTTTGGAAAAAAATTTAAGGGAATATATTTCAGCCCACAGTAAAAGCAGGTCTCAGCCCCCATCTAGTCTTCTGGTTTACAATCCCTTTCAATCCTTGACAGACCTTGGTCCCATATTGCACTCAATTTTGTTACTAGCCTACCTCCTCCTAATGGAAAGACTGTAATTCTCTCCAACAGATATATATTTTCTAGGTCAGCTCATATCCGAGCTTGTAAAAAACTACTCAGCGCCACTGAAACTGCAAATCTCCTTGCAGGCAATGAGACAGGCAAAACAATGCAGCAGTGTATTGGGCAATCTACCGTAGTCTTCACCAGCGCCCCGGTACACCGGCTCTCACGAAACTAATCAGTCATCACTCCTTCTGTTGCACATTTAAAGCTCCCTGCTTCTCTGAGAATTTAACATGTATCCCAGATTAAACCTCGTCTTTCCTGGCCTCTGTTGTCCTAATCTGTTATATTTATTGGTTTTGCATTTAGCTTAATCAGCCTTAACAGTCAGTAACACAAGTCAGTATGTTTCATTATCAGCCTGATGCAGTTGGCATTACTGTGGTGCTTTAATCAAGCTTCTTTCCATGGGTTTACTCAACCTTCATGCATGTGATAAAATAACATGCATAGATGTGATAATGTGATCAGTGAACTCTTGCAGTCTAGCACTACATAAAATTGGTTTTATTGGTGAAAGTCACCATTCATGTGTTAATTATGGAATATGTATGGAGGAGGTCAGAAGAGAAACACAGTGGGTGTCCACAGCCATCTGCAACAAATAGTAGAGGCTCTTTTATGATAATGATGTTGGGGATGGAAGTTGGCTGAATTTGATCCAGAATGCATTACTATTCGGTACCAATGATCCCAATAAGACTGCCAGTCCAGTAAATTTATACGTGGATAGAAAAACACACAATGGAACTACTGGCCTCTCCAGAGCCTGGAGCCTGTCAGATCCAATTTACAAACAGAACAAAAGTCAGCCAACATTCAGAGAAGAGCTTTGAATGTCCTTCAAGAAGCCCAGGGAACTATTCCTAAAGACTACTGAAATAAATTCCATGCTTCAATAAATCGCTGGAGCTATGTTTGGTTTTCCTAATAAAATAAATGAGGGGTAGTTCAAGGTTCCTTGTTCATGTTGTCTATTTCTGTTTGCAAGTGTTTTAAACTATTTGTCCTTTTTGCGTCCCCTTGCTGTCGGTTTGCATTTTGCTTCAGTATCTCTGTGCATTTAATTGTGTTCATTGTGTAGCTGTTGTCTATGCTTTATTTTGAATCTGCTTTTAACTGCTTTCCATCTCTTTCTGGTCTTTTTGATTCTTTTTGTTGACAGCTGTGACTGCTGCTGTTAGATTGGCCAATAAGACGGGTTGACATTTCAAACAGATTATCTGGACTAGGAGTCAAAGGCCTGCGCCTGTGCCCAGTTTAGTAATCTATCATGACAAGCCACTTTTGCTCACAAATAGCTTTTTAACAAATGAAAATGTACAGTTACAATGGAAAGCACAACGCTTGGCCCTTTCTCCCCAGCTGGCCCAGTCACACTGAGAAGTAGATGAAATGGAAAATATGTTGGAGTAGACTGCCTGCCTGAAGTATATGATCTGTTTGGACAGATCATATATCTCTCAAATGGTAATCTTAAGAAATGTACTTTTTTAAATCAGGCGAGCTATTTTCCTTTGCCTGCAGTCTCTTTTGCTAAGCTCATGTACTTGTCTCCTGGCTCCATACTTAGGTCGTGACCTGAGATCGGTCATCTAAAGTCCTGTTTCTCTTTCAGACATGCGTGACTTTTATGTTAATGTGCTTTACTTGGACATGACAGCACATTTATGCAAAGACTTCACCTGGAGGAAGCATACAAAAGGAGAGGGCTAATTTCACTTCCCTTTGTAGCGACACCACTTTAGATTTTAAACCCTGTCTTTCTGTTGTAGCTTTAATGAATCATGAGGGATACCTGCAACCACTTCAGCACAGAAACACCTGCTGCATATGTATGCGTTTCATCATTTTATGTTAGGCTACATGATGCTTTATAAAAGGTTATTTAAAGTGTTTGATGTATGTTTATTTATTCAAAGCTGCAGCTACCACGAACAACTGGACATATGTAATTATGTACATAATGGAAAGTTGACCAGCAGTGATGATCAAGTTACTTGAAAAAAAGTAATCAGTAAATAATTACTGATTAATTCCCCCAAAAGTAATCCCGTTACTTTACTGATTACTTATTTTCAAAAGTAATTAATTACTTAGTTACTTTTTAAAAACACGATTTACAACCTGAATAGGTGATAAAGCAATAGATCTTTTGGCCCAAGTCTACTTTTTCTACATAATCCATCATACAAAATGTAATCAAATGGAAAAGTTTCTTTTTAAAACTTGTTTTATCAGTTTTAACCTTTTAACTTTATGCATCAAGCAAAAATTTAATTATATGCAACATTCTCTGACTGGAAGAAATTTGTTTAACATTTAAACCTATTTTCTGCACATTCCAGCACATAAAATAAAATAATTTTTTTGTGTTTACACTCAAATAGATGCAAGTAAAACACAGCAGAAAATAAATAAAGTCAAAGACTTAGCGGTCCTGTTGCTCTATTTTACCTTTGTAAAGCAGGAGTGGGGTAGGCGGAGGTTTGCCCTGGTGCAGGTGTGCCGCAGCGGTCAGTGGAAGAATCCGCAAGTTTCTCTGTGAGTTTCCCATTACGTCGTAGCGCACTCGGTGCTTGCTCGGACGTTTAGGGGTTTTGTTCACTGTAAAAAGAAGTTTTCTTCCCACGCACAACGGACATTAATGTTTTTGTCACTTTTTATGGAATCAAACTCAAAGTAAGGTCAGTACTTCCACACTTTACACGCTGCACGCTCATACTCTCTTCCGCATTCGATATATGATCCATTGTTGATCTGCACACAGCTGTTGTCACGAACGTCGCACTCGCTTACGTCACCGTCATGAGACATTCTCGCAAAAAACTCGTAAGTAACGCAGTAACGCAGCGTTCCTACGGGAAAGTAACGGCAATCTAATGAACGTTTTTGCAATCCCTTACTTTACTCATTACAAGTAACGCGTTACTGCCCATTTCTGTTGACCAGTGTTGTGGCCATTGCTCAAAAGTAATGTGTTACACTTTCCTTACTACTTTTTTATTTAAGACATATTATTTAAATATAACACGTGTTTTCCCATATGGAAAAGATATATATAAATCTTATAAAGTTTGTATCTGTCTTCTACGAAACTTGTATGAAAAGCATACAAGAGTGAAAACACATATAAGATCCCTTGAAAAATTATATAATGAAACTTGCATGTTTTGTATACTTACTAAACAAATATATGAAAGTAATGAGAAAGTGGCCACTTTCATGAGTAAATCATATATGGTTTTACTATTTCTTTTCCATATGGGTTACCTACAGTCCCACAGGCTCACATATAAATCCCTATCCTAATGAGGACATACCCATACAGCTGTCTTTTAGTGTTTCAGCATGTGCACAGAGCTGATAGCAAAGCTACCGGTAACAACCAAACCAAACAGCACTTTGAAGCAATCACCACTGCAGTTATACTGTAGAAACATGCCAAACACACACAAGCAAAGCTACTGATGTGTGTTTTCTTAGGAATGTGAAGACAAACCCAGCACTCGATTTAGAAATTAGGAGTTCCTGAAACAGCAGGAACAGCAAGTGCTTTTCGGAGAGAGGCTAGAGGAAGAGAAAGAATCAATGAACACACACACACACACACACACACACACACACACACACACACACACACACAGAGAATAAACTCTCAAGAACTCATCAAGCTAAATTGAATCCAGTATTAATGGACAGTGCACAACTCATGTCAGTTATCAAACAGGCAATAATGCGTTGCTAATGTTAGATGTTCGCCTTGTTCCGGATTTCCAGTTTTGACAAGTTATGTAAGTTAGTTACAAATTAGTTCCTTTTACTTGTGAAACCCTGAGGCTGCCTATTTGCTGTGTATTTGCATATAAACTGTCACAGCCTTGGAGGCTTATTACGTTTTGTCTACCAGATAAGAAACTGTTAATAAGGTGAGAAAAGAAATCACAGGGATGATAGCATAAGTAAAGGAGTCCATGAGAGGCAGTGGAGATTTCAATTCTCTTCACCAGAAGTAGTTATCAGTTAAATAATCTTTAGTGTATATTTTTAAACTAAAAATTTAAAACTAAGAAGTCAAAGGACTCTTTTTATAGCTAATAAATTAAAATCTATTCATATTTATTATCATATATATTTTTGAAATTGCTGAGTAATTATATACCGTCATGTCATACACATAACATATTACTGTGTGTGATTTTTTTCTTACAAAACCTAAAGTTTTCCTAATTGTACTGTCATTAACTTTAACATTTAATATCCTAACTGAGGCCTGTGGAGTCTGAGATGTAGCTCTTGGTTTTGTTGCTGTTTCTCTTAGCATTGCTCGGAGTGAATTGCACCTTGGGGTGAATTTGGGACATCCAGTCATGGGAAGATTGACAGCTGTCTTAAAACTTTGTCACTTCTGGATAAGCTTTCTCACTGTAACACTCCCTAGATTGATGGACAGCTACAATTGCTTCTCTAAGATCATTGCTGATGTCTGTAGTTCCTGGCACTGTGTGACTGCTCCAAACCAGCAAACTGCCAAAACTCCTGGTTTCATAGAGGTGGTTGCATGAGCTGACGATCAGTTAAACAAGTGCATTTGAACAGCAGCACCTGACCCCATCTTCTCTATTCTTACAGAAGCAGCAAGTTAGTCAAGTAAGTAAGTAGTATAAAGGTACTTACAACTAATAAAGTAGTTTTTCACAAAGTGTTTCTACATTTTTATCTTAGTTTTTGTTCCTTAAATAGTGGCAGTGTGTTATGTCATGCATTAGAAATTCTAAGGATACACAAAACCTTAGAATTGAAGGAGGGTGTACTTTTCTTTTAGCATGACTGTTTAAATCCAAGAGCATTGTGCCAGCTTACCTTATTACAAAGAGCAAAGTGAGCGCCCAAGGCCAGATAAGTACCACCGCTGTAAGAGTAGGAAATAATTAAACTTTCAGCTTTGGAAACCAGGAACACACGGTGCGATCCTTCACTCATGGACTCACCAGGTTGTTCTAAACAATAGCGAATAAGGAAAGAAACATGCATGAGTAAAGCTGTAGTTTTGTAGACAAGCTAATCATCTTTTTTTTTGTGTGTGTGTTTTTATTTGCATTTTAAATTAATAACAGAGTTAATTTCACACTATGGTGTGCATCTGTATTAATCATTCCATCTGTTGGCAATTGCAATTTCTTCCATGTTTTTAATGTCCTTATTCATTGGTTTTCTGAGGTTGTTTTAGACTAAATTGGTTTTCTTTCAAGCCTACAATCTTCCAAAGCTTGTCAACAGGCCCATAATTAGAAAGGACTATGTCAGGAAAACACAAGGTTAAAGGTTGAACTGCACTGAGTACATCAGTTGTTCAAAACCCAAAGCATTTTTAAATACCCCTTCTGCTAATGATCAAACATAATAAAATATCAGTTTTAATTTATTACAAGTCTAATAAATCATTTACTGGAATATTACAAACAAGTCATCAGTAAGCAGCTAATAATACTGACAGCACATAAACGCTGACATTTTAGTCTCTGATAAAGTGAACATGGCTAATGTGCTACCAAACAAAAACCTTTTATACATCCAAAAGGGAGTTTTGCATCTGGCCAGCTGTTGCATTTTAAGTGCAATGTCCATCTTTTTTAAAGGCCACATGGATCACTATCTCTAATCAGCTGCAGCCTAACTTAGCTTGTTAATCCCGGGTGTGAGGTGTACAAGGATTGTTTTTTTAGAGCTTGTTTACTGAACTGCCTGTTACCCCTGAAAGAAGACACTGATGGGAGCGCTGACACTGAGCCAAAGCAGCTGCTGGTTTCATACCTATGAGAATAAGTTCAAAGAAGCAAAACTGTTCCAGCTGAAGTAACTGCATTGTTGGATTAGGAATCTCTGTAGGTTTGTCAGCGCCAACACCTCCTTTAACATTACATGTTGTCATTTGATGGAGTGTTAATCCAAAAGCTTGATGCTGAACCTTTACTTCTGCGCTGGCCGACTGAAGTAAAACAGAGACCGGTTTATGCATCAGACCTCATGCTGCCAACATAGCGTTTTTTCCTCCATGAGTGGTTTATTTCTAGGAAAATGTTGATCCAAAAATTCACAGAGGGGGTGTTTGCATAAGACCATGAAGATTATCGCGATCACGGTGCTTCCGCTGCCTGCTGATGTGGCCTTTTTTGTTTAGCTTATATCTAATTTAAGAAACCCTTCTCTGCTCAGGCATTTTACCGCAAGACACATCTGAATTACGAGGCTAAATCCTGCTGTGACTGCCTTCTGTCTGTTAAATAAAATTGTGTACCTTGCCGCAGGCTTGATCTGGTGGGCAGCTTCGTAAATTCCCTATATTACATACAGCTTGTATCTGCAGCCGGTCGTATTTCTTTAAAGGACTTGTGAAAACCTCAGTTTATGTAATACCTCTGAATGACGCTCTGAATTGAAAAGCATTCAAAAGTTCCCAATTCTGCTTTTGCTCAGTAAAAAAGTAAATATATAAAATAAACTACATACTCATAATGGCTGTTGACCTGTGTGACTTCTGACAAAGGCTTTTATTTGTCAGCATTGAGTACTGCATACTCAATGCTGTTTGACAAGGCTGAACTACCAACCCGGCCAAGTGCCCAGTTTGCTGTGCGTCACTTGGCCGCGGAAATTGCATTAAATGCAAATCCGCTGCCAATTTGCTTCCCATAACATAATACTGAATGAGGAGAGCCGTGAATTATTACTTAATGTTAAAGCTTCAACAATATCGACAGTAAATAAATCATTCAAAGCACCCAAACTCAAGTCTGCACCGACCACTCACTGGAACACATCCTTTTAATTATAGCATTTGGACCATCAGTGGCCTCTGCTCATGCATGACACGTGCGCATGAGTGGACATGCTACTCTTTGGAAACCAATGCTGCGGCTGCTGCCGATGCTTCCACTAGTGTTTCAAACGCCAATAATCCTGTACATATTCCATATTTGCATGAGAAATCTATTAATTTCATCTCTAGTCATAACTGCAAAAACATCAACATATCAGCTTTCGAGTCTATTGTATTTTATTTTTTAAAGTGTTAAAGCATCTGTTTCAAGTGCCCAGACTAAAACATGTTCAGAGATGCAACTCTATTACAAACACATAAATCTTGGGCATTATCCATCATCAAATGCATTAACTGTCATGAAACGCTGTGTGGCAGGCAGGGATTGGACCCAAACGCAAACTCACGGGGACAGAACTTGAACTCAAAAGCACAGCTTTATTGCTGGAAAACAGAACACAAGCAATACAAAACTAAACTGGGAAAAGCTAATTTATAACACATACCAGAAGACACGGGGAGACTCACACACAGAATGAGGGACGACACGACACTGACTCAGAGAAACACAGGGTTTAAATACAATGGGAAGTAACGAGGGGAATGAGACACAGAAGGAGAGCACAGCTGGGAGAAATCAGAACTGACAAGACAAGGGAGCAAAGTAGGATACACTCACATGAGACACAGACCTTCAAAGTAAAACAGGAATTAGCACAGATGCAAACTAGACTAAGGGAGACAGAGCAACTAAGAAACACAGAGGGCAGCTACTAAATACTCAGAGAACTAAACAGAATACAACAACACCAAACTAAGACACTACACTAAAGAACAAGCTAGGACAACAACGAGAACTAAGAACATAATACAGAAAACTCAGAGGCACAAGAAACTCAAAACACTGGGTCACTGACCCAGGATCGTGACATTAACCCTCTCCAGGCAGACGTTGCAGATTTGCAACAGTTAAGGACTAAACCTGATTACCCCACATACATATTTTATGTGTTGTTTTTTTTGCTCAGAAGTACCACTGCAGGACTTGGTTGTGCATTAGCAACAAAAAACTTAATTTGAGCCTGAGAGGGTTAATGATGTTATAATCACAAAAACAGAGAGGATGACTGAACGCTGGCATTAAGGAGGAAAAGCAAAGACATTGGCGAAGAGAGATTTCATCACACACAGCTCTGTGGACATGAGGTAGGCGATTCAGCTGGAAAGCAGGCGCTCCCCCCTCTGTGTGTGAGGGCACTTTGCTAAATGAGCTTTGATGCATTTTATGCTCAATAAACTGTCAGCTCTTGGGTCGACCCGGCCGCTGGAGGACCCGCGACTGCCGCTATTCATAGCAGATGTGAGAAGAATCCTGCTGAGCCTGAGTTCACTTGGATAGCAAACAATGACGCCCATTCATATCAGGAAATCAATCTTTCAGTGTGCACAGAGAACTGCCCAGTGTCAACAAAATTTTCTAGGTGGTTGCTAATTTAAGTGGAAAAAATAGGGTAAGGACACACATCAATAAAGCAGGTGTATTAATAATAGAGCGCCACTTCCACTGAACTCATCCTCAACAATCTATTTATTCATTTATAACTTTTGTTTCTCTCACTGATACAAGTGGACTGAATCTGCAAATCAGCTTAAATAATATAATTTTGAATGATCAAATGTTCATACATTTTGGTCTCCAGCACTTTGTGAGGTTTTGCACTTGCCATGGTGCTGGTGAGGTCACGTTTTGATTTTCATTTCGGTTACACATGCAGACACAATAAAGCAGTTATAGTCTTCATATCATAGCTAGCTGGCAAGCTGGAAAATAGTGGCATCTTGAAATTAGCATCTCATAAAACCTCCATTAACAGCAACAAATCCCATCAGACTTCTTCCCTCCCACGTATGAGTCATATCAGACGCAGTGATGAGGATGAATTTGGGACCCTTTCTGCTTTGAAATCCTTTTTCAGGTCAGCTATATTTCTTGGATGTCTTAGATGGATTAGCCCTCTTCAGGTGCTCCCAGAACATCTAGTGCTACGGGTCGTTGCATATCATGATGCTTCTCCCCCTGTTTTGGAGCCGGGATGAGATACATCTTGACGTTCGCAGCCTTTTTTCTTTTATCTCCAAAGAAAGCGCCGCGCATTTTGATTGAAAGTCTGTCGACACCCCAACACTCTGTCTTGGAAGTGCTGCAGAACATCAAACGGGTCTCTTCCAAACCTGAGATCTTTTATTTGGTGTTTTTCACATTAACACACATTTTAGTAAGTTGTGGAGAATTTTGCATGTGTTGTATTGTCACCTTTACATGTTTTTTTCCCCACCTCCTTCAGGTTGTGATGCTGGTGTGATCCTCACTTTGAGAGAGAATTTCGTCTACTACTTGTTATTGTGGATTGATGGACACCCAATTCTTTAAATAAAAAGATACTGCTACTACTAATAATAATATTAACAATAGCAAGAAACCTATATTCTGAAAACAAATAATAGCCCTATACATGTTTAATCAGGGCAAACAGCTTACCTCGAGAAATCCAACAGACAGCACACAGATCATTTAAAACAAGATCAACAGAAAGCAGACCATGGTGCCCCTGCCTCTGCTTTCAGTACTCTGAGATAACTTACTCAACTTATACACTTGGGGACATCATTTCCTGCTGTGTCTGGTTTAATACAACAGGCAGGCTGAACAGGTGCTGGTGCTCCAACAGCATTTTCAGATCAACACATTTGAGCCAAGTTTAACTCGAGGAGGAAAAACAGCAGCTCTGATAAAATATCAGTAAAATACCTGAACTAACTAGAAGGGGAGTTAACCCACGAAGACATGGGTAGAGCAAACTCCAAACAGAAAGGCTCTGTCAAGATGGTGGATGTAGTTTTGCCATCAGCCTCTATAAAGTAAGACTTTATTTTGTTTCTAAAGGAGCCACCCCTGTTTCCATGATAAAGAATGTTGTATTTCTTTTGATTTGTCAGTAGACATCATAGCAGCATCAATAGACTCAATTTCTGAGACTGACACTGCATCACATTGATGTTTTTCTTTTTCACCCCTTCTGTTGTAGATTTGCTGCTGTGCTCCTTATGCATCAACCAGTTTCAGCCAAGCTTTAGCTGTCAGGCAGCTGGCCTCAAGGTGGCTGCAAAACAACCACAGATCATTAGTCTTGTGGTTGTAGCTGTGCCATTTGTCATTATTTTACCAGGTGTTAGCTGAACTGGGCAGTTTGTAATACTGTGGTACAGTGATGGACTATGTTGTACCGATGCAGGGCTGAATCTGAGATCCATAGTCACTACGAGGTTAGACAGAAGAGAGTGAAAGGAACACTGAAAGAATTCAGTGGAATTCAGTAAAATTTGAGCGGTAAAGGTTTTTTTTTAAATAATCATTTGTGAGTAAAATCAGCAAACCTTTAAGTTATTGTAGTCAGATTTGATTATACATCCTGTACATGCAGTTTTTCTGGCCTGCTGATTATTGAAATGAAAGTTAGTTCGAACAATGCTTCAAAATAGGATTGTTGCCAAGAGGCTGGCACCATGGCTGCTGAGTAACAGGACTTTCCTGTAGAAAGACTCGTAACTTTAAATTAAAGCTGATGAGGTTCTTTAGTAACACTTGCCAAATTCCATCTTGATACTAACTTTATATTGGTTAGTGGTTGGACAGGGACCATGATGGCTCATGCAATATCTATATATATATTTACTGCATAATGTAATTAACAAAAGCTAAAAAGAACAGAAAACCTCAGAATCAGCACAAATTAGCTGATCACAGTCTGGACACAGAAGATCTACTGTAACTGATGTGACTCATTACCCACGCTGCCCTGCTACACCAGAACGTAGGCTGAATCTCACTGTCGTAACGTGTATATTACTTGTCCACTTTTTTAGGTACACCTGACCACAATGTACACATCTTCTGTTGGTCGTGTCCAGCAGGATAACGCACCATGTCACAAAACTCATATCATCTTAAACTGGTTTCTTTAACATGATGATGGGTTTACTGTACTCAAATGGCCTCCACAGTCACCAGATCTAAGAGCAATAGAGGAATGTGGCAGAACAAGAGATTCACATCATGAATGTGCAGCAAGCAAATGTGCAGCAAGCAAATCTGCAGCGAGGATTGCTATCATGTCAGTATGGACTGAAATATTTGAGAAATGTTTCTAGAACCTTGCTGAAGAAATAAGGATGTTTTGACGGCAAAAGGGGGTCTGATGCAGTACTCGAACTCAGGTGAAACTAATAAGGTGAATTAGGGGGAACAAAAATTGGCTTTCAGGGGAACCTCACTTTGAAAGGTCACTATTTATTATCATAAAGTAAATGAAACACTTTTCATTTCTGGATGGGATTGGCTGACAAGGTGAGGGTTTGGAATGAATGCAGGAGTTTGATGATAACAAACAAAAGAAGCATTACTGCTCATGTGAAAATCTTGATGAATAAATGGCCTGCATTTGTACAGCGCTTTTCTAGTCCTTAAGGACCCCAAAGCGCTTTACACTACATTCAGTCATTCACACACAGGTGATAGCAAGCTACATTGTAGCCACAGCTGCCCTGGGGCGCACTGACAGAGGCGAGGCTGCCGGACACAGGCGCCACCGGGCCCTCTGACCACCACCAGTAGGCAAACATGAGGTTAGTATCTTGCCCAAGGATATTTGGCATGCAGCCAGGAGGCAGCCCAGGATCGAACCACCGACCTTCTGATTAGTGGCTGACCTGCTCTGCCACCTGAGCTACAGCCACCCCTAAAGACTATTAGGGATCCAAAAGCAGAATAGCAGATTTTAACTGACTGCTGGTGGTGAAGAAGCGATTGTAGCTTCTGTGAAATAGTTTGTGTGTGGGCTGTGCAGCAGTTTTGGTAATGTATAAAGCTAATCAGTGATCCTGACAGAAATAAATGAATTAGTGGGAGAATATAAATCGTCACCAGCATTGCTGCACCAGCATTGTCCTAAGGTAAGGATCGCTTCATCTGGCCTGACAAGCTCCTCACTGTGTAATCTTTCTTAAATGATAAAAAGTGGTTCCAACTATGTGCTTGATGTGGCTCTGGAAAATGACTTCAACATGTAGCTATCCACAGACAGAGACTAAAAGTGAAAGGATGCTGTTATTAATAGAGTGTACTGTGGCAGTGTGGATGGAGAATGGATACAAATGAAAGCTGTAATTAGCTGAATACAATCCCCCCCCCCCCCCCCCCCCCACTGTTATACCCAACGACTGTAGTCTCACTCAGTGTCAAGGTTACTTTTGTACAATGAAAGCTTTGACCTGAGTTTACTTCAGTTCCATTCATTAAAGAGCTGAATGAGTGCAGGTTGACCCAGTGTGTGTATATATATATATATATATATATATATATATATATATACATATATATATATATATATATGTGTGTTTTCGAATGTTGGAACACTGAGCTACTAGTTGTTTCGCCGTCATTGTGGATGTTGGGTATCGAAGAATCCATAGGTCCCTCATCCTATTCATGTAGCCCCTTCCGCCGGGGTTACTTGCGTAGTAGCATTCCAACAACACCCTGAACAAGAACAAGATCCGAGCCATCAACACGTACGCCCTGCCCGTGATCAGGTACCCTGCTGGGGTAATAGGCTGGCCAAAGGAGGAGATAGAAGCCACTGACATAAAGACAAGAAAGCTCCTTACCATGCATGGAGGGTTTCACCCCAAGTCCAGCACCCTGAGGCTGTACGCTAAGCGGAAGGAAGGGGGCCGGGGACTGGTGAGTGTCAGCACCACAGTCCAGGATGAGACAAGGAACATCCAAGAATACATTGGGAAGATGGCCCCAACTGACCGAGTGCTCAGTGAATACCTCAGGCAGCAGAAACCCAAGAAAGAGGAGGGAGACGAGGAACCATCATGGAAGGACAGGCCCCTGCACGGTATGTACCACCAGCAGATAGAGGAGGTGGCTGATATCCAGAAATCCTACCAGTGGCTGGACAAAGCTGGACTGAAAGACAGCACAGAGGCACTAATCATGGCAGCACAAGAACAAGCTCTGAGCACAAGATCCATAGAGGCTGGGGTCTATCACACCAGGCAAGACCCCAGGTGCAGGCTGTGTAAAGATGCCCCAGAGACAATCCAGCACATAACAGCAGGGTGCAAGATGCTAGCAGGCAAGGCATACATGGAACGCCATAACCAAGTGGCTTGAAGGATAAACCTCCCGCAGGGGCGTGCTGGGTGTTTTTTTTTATGTGTGTGTGTGCATATGATATATATGTATATGTATACAGCAGAAGCTGAACTGAACAATTATTCATCCTATTAAAAGAGAATTATATAACATGTTAATTAAAATAATTCATAATAATAAGACACCACTGTATTGAATGTTTTATTTTCAGTGACAGGATTATTGGATTTCAACATTTAAATATTTGTACTGTCTAAACAAAAAAGCTTTTGTAATGTTTAAATTAAATTGTGGTTTTTTTTAAAAATGTGGTTTCTGTTCTTTGTTTGTCATAAACTTAAGGATGTTAAGAAGGACATAAAGTCACGTGAAAGTTTTTACAGGACTCTGCAGTCCTCGCTACATTCTTACTGCCTTCATAGGTAAAAAGAGGGTAAGTAGCAGCTGGGTGCTGCTAATCAAATGCACTGGGTTAATTAATCATCATCATCAAGTGTGACCAACTCAATAACAGCTGAAGTTTTGGCCATTTACTGGTCTGGAGCATTCACATGTGTGTTAATGCAATGACATGCTCGTTTCAGGAGTGTAGAAGAAAATATTCCTCCAGTTCAAATCATGCAAACATCAAAGCAACTGTAAAAATGCCAGGAGCTTCATCTCAGGCTCTACAGACCTCGCTTAGCAAGTTTATAACAATTCAATTAGAAAAAGATTAAACAAGTATGGCTCATTTGGAAAGGTTGCCAGGAGGAAGCCTCTTTTCTCCAAAAATAGCACGGCTTAGGTTAGCAAATTTACATCTGCACAAACCACAAGACTTCTGGAACAATGTCCTTTGACAGATGTGAGCAAAGTGGAGATGTCTGGCCAAACTGCACAACAGGACGCTTTGAAAAAACCAAACACAGGATATCAGCACAGACACCTCATACTATCAAGCACAGTGGCAGGGTGGTGAAGATTTGGTCTTGCTTTGCAGTCACAGCCCCTGGGCACCTTCCAGTCACTGACTTCACCATGAACTCCTCTGTACCAAAATCAGATGTGAGGTCATTTATCCAAAGGCTAAATGGGTATTGCAGCAAGGTAATGATCCCAGGTACAGCAGCAAATCATCAGCAGAAATCCTGGAAAAGGACAGAATTGCAAATATTTTTCAGTCATTGCAAAAAGTGCTGCAATGATCCAGTCAAAGTCCAGACCTGAACCTGATTGAAGTGCTGTAACGGGACCTTAAGAGAGCTGTACATAAATGATTGGCTGCAAACTTTAGTGATCTGAAGCAACACTGTAAGGTGCGCCAAAAGTCTTTTACAGCAATGTGGGAGATGATGAGGTGATACAAAAACTACTGCTGCTGAATCATAGGGTGTACTTAGTTTTTCAAAATTCTGAGAATAATGTGTTTGTTCTTTTGTTACTTCATTTATTAAAGCAAACATTAGATTAGCCTTTTAATCAGCGATCATCCAGCAGTTTCATTTACAGATTTTCTGATCAGTCACAACATCTAAAGGGCTTACTGCAGTTTGTTTGACACATTTCTGACAAATGGTACTGTGGCACCCACTATACTTAGCAGCTCAAAACCTTTAATCCATGAGCCAAAATGAAGTTTTCTCTGTCAATAATAAAGTCATCACTATTAAAATCAGACGTTTCTTTGATATTGTGTAAACAACAGAAGTGAAAATATTTGGATTTTGTATCACATTGACAATACAGTATAAAAGAGTATTCATCTTCTAGTTTCCTAACATGCTTGTCCTGACTGTGTTCATAGACACTGAATTCTGACTGGGACCCCAGCAATCGCTGGCAGCTGTTACAGCCTGCTGGACCAGACTGTCACCACTCCTGACTGCTATAGTTCATCATCGTGAATGCTTTTCAGATGCTGAGTTGAAAAGCACAAGCTATTTCATTATATTTCCATAAAGAAAATGAGACTCATTTGCATGTGCGTAAGTGAAAAAAACATTCTCCTATGCTCCCACAACAAACTCAACCACATTTACAGTAACGGAGGGGGAAAGAACTTCTACACAGCACTGCAAAGATGAAAAACATGTAAAAAAACATGACTATACGTACCAAAAAATACTGTGGAAACAAAATATGTGCATTACTATACTATAGTAACAGAATCACTGGTCCACATTGGTTCGCTTTGATCTCACACCTAATGGTCTCCCTTTCATCCTGATGGGGGAGGAGGACATGTTCATATCCATTTTCTATGCTCTTCTGCATCTTCTGTTTTTTCCCTTGTAACACCTCCACACGTCTTTACTCCTCTTTCTCTTCCATAGACAGGCTGTAAAGTGTTTTCTGATCATCAATATTTTCTCTGTATGCTTTACAATGCTACTATTTTGACAAGCATGACTTACACGGTAAAAATAATGGCAGAGAGAAAGTTATTCAGCTGTTAAAAAACATTATCTGTTGTGATCACAGAGACAAATTGGAGACATCTGTGTTCTTAGTCACTTCCCTAAATGTCACAGAGCATTTGCAAACGCTAACGAAGACTGGGGAACGCTGTTTCTGGTGAGAGGTAGGAATAAAATGTTTTCACATGTTGTTTCAGAAACTTTATCTGTCATTTAAGGTTGAGCCAGAGAAAAAGAAAAAGTGTACAAAGATAAACAGAGAAAAACTGCATTACAGTGCTGCAGTTTGCTAAGAAACTTGGGTCCTGTTGATGTTATTTATTTTTACATGTACCACCCCTGGTCTTAGCATTGTTTCAGCCTCAGGGTGGTTAAGCATGACTTTGATTTTTATGTGCCTTAATGCTTAGAAGGAAAGACCTCATTTATTGCACAGGTTTCTGTCAAATGAGATATAACAATATGCATTATGTTATCTGAAGTTTCTGTTTCTTGCTCTAATTTGTTTACCATTTAATTTGTATTTATTTCCAGGAATGAAAGAAGGCTGTGTGCTGCTAAATAAGATTTGTTTCCACGCTGATTAGCTGTAATGCTGCTTAGACACAATTACCAAGAAAAAGAGTAAACATTTTAACAGCTTTTGGTGAATAATGTCTGCTGAAGTCACTCTGCTGGTGAGGTAAATGACAATTAAGATTAAGAGGCAGGAGTGTCTATAATAATGCACTGGACCCTTCGATCCAAATTAAACGCTGTAGTTATTTTAAGCAACCTTAAATGGAATTATTTAGTTTTCCTGTTATAAGAACATCAGGTTATCACTTGAAATGTCTTTATCATAACAAACTTGGATCACTGGTGAAAAATATGTATTCCTAGATGAATGGCGAAATCGATCTCGATTGTTTTCTTTCACTAGCAGATTGCTTTGATTGCCTGTGTTTTGCACAGAAGACAAAGACTTACCTGCAAACACTCATCAAATAGTTGGCCATCATCCTTAATACCATTTCAACAGGTGCAACTTTTACTTTGAAGGCAATACTTTTCTTTTTCACTACCACTCTGTGAGTAGTTGGCAAGTGTTTGCAGACTAGTTGCAGACTAAATAGCAATCTGCCATCAAAGATTGCAACCACACGAAGCATCTTTTTCTAGCCAGTTTCACTTAGTGACTGCCACCAACCCCCAGCAACCGCATTTCTTTCATAGCAGCTGGTAGTTGCCAGGAGGTTACTGGGCAATCTTTTGGCCTGTGTGACTGTTGAGTTAACCGATGCACAGATTAGCGAGCCATCCTTCAGTTTGATGATCTTAAAAAACATGTTTTCCACTAAATCCAAGCAATTCATTCATTACTGCATTACAGCAACTTACTACTGCACATAGTAGCACTACATATCTTACTGTATTGTGAAAGAAAAACCCATTTTTCCTCACACAAGGCATGCAAATATAACTGCTATTTTTCTTTAGAAAGTAGAACCTTGTGCTCATGGAATCAGTGTCTTGGAATACTCACTTTGACTCATAATAGCATTCAGGCATTCACAGAAAATCAGCAGCCTGGTACAGCAGGCACTAAAGGTCAGTGGAAACAAGTACTACAAGGATGTAAGGAAATTCCAGCTCCATTCTTTTTTTTTTTTTTTTTTTTGCCTGTCCCGTTTGGCTCTTTTGCCATCAGAATTGTTGTCTAAAGGCAAAGAAAGATGCCCAACGGATTTACTTTACCAAATTGACCATCCCAGCCTTGCCGTAATGGTCCATTTGAGTCACCTTTTATTGTTTATTTTATTTTCACTTACTGAATACGGGACAGACTTGACTGGGGGAAAGAAGGGGAGAAAGAAAGAGGGAAAGAGAAACAGCTGAGAAGAGGGACGGGGGAGAAGGGCAAAACACAAAAACCAACAGAATGAGCAGAAAAAAGAAAAGAAAAAGCATATATCAATCACCTGGATCACCTGCTGAGAAAGAAAAAAGAAAACAAGCAGAAGAGAACAAGAGTAATAGAATAAACAGCATCACAATGATATATGGGAATATGACAGTAAATACTAAATGTTAAACATTATTGTGATCAACAGAACACAGTGTGCTTTGAGGTAGGAGCCAAAAAGGGTGTAGTTTGTGTGTGTGAGCACCCGTGTGTACACCTGTGAGCATGGACGCGCTTGTTTTTTTTTTTTAAAGGTTCCTTCATGTAATGATCTGCTAGAGGGTGTTGGGGGGCCACAGCCCCGTCCTCCAGGGCATGAAGCAGGTATGGAGGAGATCAAAACTCCAGACATCCAGAGGCCCCCAGAACACAAGAGACCAAGGAAGACCAACAGAGGGGCAGCCGCGCCACTGTCCCGGAAAGACCTGAGGAGAGTCCCAGATGAGGGCTCACTCAGCAGCCGCGGAGCAGAAGCCAGGGGGAGTTGCAGTGACGCGCCCGTGAGCTCCGCCGGCAGCCAGCCGTGCCTGAGTGACCGAGCCCCAGGCCGAGAGGCCGGGGGCACCCCGCCTCCGAAGTGGCCCGAGCAAGCCCCAGGCTCCAGGCCCCGATAAGCGGCCGCCAAGGAGTGAGCCGGTGTGTACCCGGACGCCCACCCCCGGACACAAAGAACCACCAACGCACCGACACCTGAGGGAGTCCGCCACCGGCAGGGGAAGTGGTGGTAGGGGGAGATAGGCCTCCAAACCTTGGAGGGCCTGAGATGTCCCCAGAGAGGTGGTGCCTGACACCCAACCTGACATATAGACACAGACATACAGGCACACACATATACAAACATCCATTCCCACCCTCATGCTCTCATATGCACTTACTCCACACTCAACCAACGTGGAGACAGACAAAGAGACGCTGTACACACGATCACACTCCCCAAGCGTACTCTACAAACCGGGTCTAGGTACCCTTGCCCCTGGAGGGGGAACTGCACCCAGACCCAGGTGGTGTTACCCTTTTCCCTGCGGTGGGGGGAGGCAGACCGCCCCGACTCCGCAGCAGCAGGGAGGCCCCACACTCCAGACCGCAGTCGGACGGCCAACTCCTCCTCCTAGCCCCCCCGCTCCAGCAGGTCGCAGAGAACGGGGGTGAGAGAAGACTCCAAACCTCCCTCCACCCGCTCATTGTAGTGTTGATGCATGTGTGTTCTAAGGTGCATTTAAAACCCAGGAGGGCTTGGAGCTACCTGCCAGAGAGCAGCAGGTAAGCGCATGGTCCCTCCTGCTAGCCCTCAATGTCTACGTGTATTTAACCTTGAGAGGTGGGCAACGACGCCAGGGGTGGGGTGTACACCCTGATGGTACTTTGGATTCCGTGTATTGTGCCCACCCCCAAGATCCTATATGTATGTGTAGTGAGAGTGTGAGTAATGTGAATGTCTAAGTTGTGGGATAAAATTGAGGCAGAGGCAGCCAGAAGGGGACAGAGGGGGGGGGGGGGGGGGGGGGGTAGCCTCCTCTGCACCCTGGTGACATACCCCTACTCCAAGGTCCTGCATGTGTGGGTGGTTGTGGTGGAGCGGGAAGAGGGAGGCAGCTGGAGATGGGGAGGGAAGGAAGGGAGGGGCAGGTGACCCCTCCCTGGGGCCAGCTCCCCCGCTGACCCCAGTAGGCACCCCCATACTCCGCGACCCGCCAGGGAAAGGGGGCCCATGCCCATCCAGACCGGGGCCCAGTGCAGCAGCGCCTCCCGGCCCCACAGAGCCCGGGACAGTCCACCCAACCCCGCCACAGAGAAAACTGCACCCACCCCACCATCCACTCATCTTCCAGACTACATAAGACAATAAACACCCAGGCTGAGATCTTCCTCCACCTCTCCTGTATCTCCCCCTCCTGCAGAGAGAGCTCCCGAGGAGATCAAAGCTCCTGCAAGATGTGACAATCTCCCCCACCAGTTGAAGAGCCCCCCAGGTGGCTCGATGCACCGGCGGCACCCTGCTCCAGGGGTGGGCCCCCATGCACCCACCCGCCCACAACCCCGGCAACACACCAACCAGGACCCAAGCCCCCGAGGCCCGGCCCGGGCCCCAGCCCAGAGACGGAGCGCCCCCAGAACCTCACGCCCATCCCGGACCCACCCAGGGGCAGACAGGCTACCAGGTCAGTAACCCACGTCCGTCAGCACAGACCCTCCCCTAGCCCCGCTGCACACAGCCGCGAGGAAACAGTCACCTGAGAGCCAACAGAGCCCCTAACCGGACATGACCGCTACCCTGGGTTGAGCCCCCCAAGGAATATGCCTCCGGGGAACCCCCCGACGCCCTAAGCCTGTCCCTACCCCCACACCAATCACAACAGTGAAGGCGGGACCAAAGTGTGACCCCCCACCCCCACTAGGTGATGGAGCTGATCAAAGGAGCCCAGAGCAATTGATCTGATGTGGTGGCAGAGGCTGTATCAAGACGAATGTAATCTAATAGATAATTTCTATATTGGTTAGAATTAAGATTATTTTTATTTTTCCAGTTCATGAGGACTGTTTTCTTGGCTATGCATAGGGCAGTGAAAACCATATGGGCGATATTCTTTTCTGAAGTGACATTATCTAAGCTGCCCAACAAACACACTAAGGGGGAAGTTGGAATGTTACATTTCAGACACTTCGATAAGTCTTCACATATCTTGCGCCAAAACTTCTGCACTGGTGGACAGAACCAAAGAGCGTGGATATAATTGTCCGGTGAATTGGTTTGGCAGTGTGAGCAGTTGTTGGTAGACGTAAAGCCCATCTTGAACATCCGATGACCTGTATAGTGCACTCTATGTAATATTTTGTATTGAATTAATTGAAGATTGGGATTTCTAATTAGATGAAAGGTTTTTAAGCAAATCTGAGACCAGAAGTTTAGGTCTAAGTTAACTGATAAATCCGCTTCCCATTTTGCAATAGGAAGTGATATTGATTCATCTGTTTTAGAAAGCATTCTGTATATTTTGGATAGTAATTTGGGGGTTTTAAGAGTAAGAAATTGAACCACACTTGGTGGTGTTTGTAGTTCAACTTGACCCGGTTTAAATTTCTTTTTTACTATGGATTTAATTTGTTGATATTCTAAAAATCTTTTCTTGTTGATCCCATATTGTGTAACTAGTCCGTCAAATGAGATAAATTCTGTTCCTTCTAGTATATGTTCTAAATATTTGATTCCTTTATCACTCCAATCTGAAAAGTTTATCATATTATTGTTTTGTAATATGTCAGGGTTGTTCCAGATAGGTGTACGTTTGCATGGGATTAATGAAGACGCCGTCAATTTTAGAAACTCCCACCATGCTGTCAGAAAAGAGCTGATGTTGATGCTTTTAAAGCATTCATGTCGTTGGATGTTTGAGCTGATAAATGGTAGGTCTGAGATCTCTAGATTATTGCAAAGTGCTTGTTCTACATCTAGCCAAGGTTCATCTAAGAGGGTATGTTTTAGCCATCCTGAGATAAACTGAAGCCTGTTGGCTAAGAAGTAGTGCTGAAAGTTAGGCAGTTCTAGTCCTCCTTTATCCTTGGTCTTTTGTAGTGTTTTTAAGCTTATACGTGGGGGTTTATTTTTCCAAAGGAATTTGGACATACATGAATCTAGAGATCTGAACCAATCTTGTGGCGGTTTAGTTGGGATCATTGAGAATAAATAATTTATTTTTGGTAAGACCATCATTTTTATAGCGGCAACCCTTCCCATGAGTGATATGGGTAGACATTTCCATCTAGCCAGATCATCTTCTACCTTCTTTAAAAGTGGGATATGGTTTAATTTAGTTAGATCTGCAAGCTTGGGAGAGACATTAATACCTAAATATTTTATGTTTCCCGATTGCAGTGGTGTAGAAGAGGAATTATGGGGGGAGCAATTAATCGGTAGAACTGTAGATTTTGACCAGTTCTACCATTCTGAAAAAAATATCTGAACTTTGACCAACTTGGTTGATAAAATGTCGAAGGAATTTGTCATTTTTGTGGCAGTTACTTGTTCATTAACGCAAAACCTCATTTTGACTTATGAACAAGACGTTCTAGTGAGTTTGAGCCTGTTGCAGGTTCAGTATAATTTTTCACAGAGTTATTTTGGAAACCTCATCATCTGAAAATGTTGCAAGAAATATGACACAGAAATGGAGCAAAACGGTTATTTTTTATTTAATTCTCGAGTACAATTACATATATTTATTGATGTGTACTGTGCTGTTACACCATACAGACGATTACTCTACAAGGCTAGATCGATTGTGCTGTGCGCTGCAATTTAAAACATCCCGAAGAATCACTGGAGCTGACACTGGGTGGATTAGTTTGTCAAATCTTATAAGCAGGGGAGAAGCATGGAGAAGCTGGTTTCTGGAAATATCCGGTTATTTACAATGTGTTTGGTTGCCAGTTTGCACAACATAGAAGAGTGGACTCTTCATCTTGAATGAGGTCTGCATTTTCTACGAGCCCTCTAGAGAAATGTAGTATTTAGTGTCCAGCTGTTCTTTTTACATTTCCCCAGAACTTGTTAATGTGCTCAGCAACTGTAACGAACCAAAATCACTAGTTTCTATTTAAAAATTATATAGAATTAAAAAAATAATTAAAAAAAACTCCTGAAATATAAGTATTGCTTTGGTGTGCGTGCAACACGGTGTTAATAATGGTTATTGCCTTTGTCTTAGCACAGCAGAAACACAGTTATTCACCAGTTAGTACCAGTGTAGCCATACTATTGACTATTTATCAGTACAGAGACAAGAATTTGTTGTTATTTTTAAAAGTAATATCATCACACTGACAAAGATGAAGATGAATCTACAATTAAACAAAGCCCAGATGGAAGTTCATAGGCAAATAACAGGAAATAAGGGCATCAACCACATTTATTCATCGTGATCATTGCACTAGAATTACTTGGAGGCATTGCTTTTAAGTTCAGGTGAACATGACAAAAGCAAGCTGGAAACAATTAGGAGACGTACATCCTTTACCTTTCAAAATGGATTTTCTTGTTTAAGTACAACAGAGCACATGTTTCAGTGCTGTCACTGACCTTCAGTCTGACAGTGTAATTCACCTGACAATGCTGTGTAGTTTAACATACAGACAACATGGCACATGTTGGAGAATGTGATTCCTTAAATTGCATACAAGGTGCAATTTGCCAAGTGGTATTGGCAATTATTTTTTTATGCCCGGTGCGGATCAAAGTTTATCCCACCCTCTCTAACGCTTGTGATCTTGTGACAGTAGAAATGATAAATGTAGGTATGTGAGGATCTTCCATTTCAATATTACATTAAGCCACCGTTATATCACTGTTGTTTCCATGTGAAAACTACCACTAATTAAATAAAAGAGAAATCAAAAGGATTCAGATTTTAAAAGCGGTTCACAAAAGTCCTAGCAATATTCCCGAGTGTCACCCACATGCCTGATGGTCTACATCAGGATTCCCTACAAAAGTGAGATCATAGCCTTACTATGAAGGGTATCTCAGAGCCTGTGTGTTTCCTTTGCAAGTGATGGTGCTGTGATGAGGAACAGAAACACTGAGTGAAAAAATAATCCCTAACTGAATATCATACACTGAATACACATTGTTTACAGTTAGAACCTGTGGTGCATGATGCTGTAAAACACGAGCCGTTTTTTCATTTTCACATATTTATTAAATGTTAAATGCCAAAATCTGCTGTTGATTGCAGTAAATGAACATGGTTTCCGCCATCCATGTATAGAGATTTGCATATATGAGTAAAAGAATCAGAAAGCAGAGCAAAGCAGAACGAGTCTTTCATTTAAAGCAGAAATATTAAAGCTGGAATCTAAAGAAGAAGAAGAATCATAAAGTTTCTTTAAACTGTTTCTTTTAAACAAAACAGTATATATACTGTCATGGTCCTGCGGCCATGACTCAGTGACTTTGTGGTTATGTTCTTTATTGTTATTACTTTCATTATTATTCTTGGGCTGTTTTGGGATGGTTTGTGTTTGGGATTTTAGACACTGGGTTCTGGGTTTGTGCTCCCTCTATTGGTCCCTGGTGTTAGTGTTCCCCTGTCTCGTCAGGTTAATCAGGTCCAGCTGTTTCCCCCACCTGTGTGTGATTTCCCAGTGTCTCTTTGTGTACTTATAGTGTGTGTTTTCCTCTGCTCCTCGTCGCGTCGTCTGTATTCATACCTTGTGAAATCCCCTGCGTGCTCTCCCTGCTGTTCTCCCTTCATGTTCAGGTTTGCCACTCCTTTGTGTAGTTTATCCCAGTTTAGTTCATCCTTAGTTCTGTTTGCCATCTCCACTTTATGTCTGGTATTGTTAATAAATCACCCTTCACATCTGAATAAGTGCTGCATTTGAGTCCTCCTTCCACTCTTCACACGGCCGCTGCCCCGAACCGTGACATATACAGGGTGGGCCATTTATATGGATACACCGTAATAGCATGGGAATGGTTGGTGATCTTAAAGTCCTGTTTGTGGCACATTAGTATATGTGAGGGGGGGCAAACTCCTCAGGATGGGTGGTGACCATGGTGGCCATTTAGAAGTCGGCCATCTTGGATACAACTTTTGTTTTTTCAATAGGAAGAGGGCCATGTGACACATCAAACTTATTGGTAATGTCACAAGAAAAACAATGGTGTGCTTGGTTTCAATGTAACTTTATTCTTTTATGAGTTATTTACAAGTTTCTCTTTGTTCACAGCCATTGACATGTCGAACAGGTTAACACGTGAGGAGCGGATCGAAATTGTGTTGATATCTGGTGAACGCAGTAACCGGGTCATTGCAGCAGATTTCAATGCAAGACACCCTACGAGACCACCCATCTCCCATGCTACAGTTAGCAAACTGCTTGCTAAGTTTCGTGAAACTGGTTCAGTGTTGGATTTGCCAAAATGTGGAAGCAAGAAAACTGTCACTAATGAAGAAACATCAGTGGCTGTCCTAGCTTCATTCAGCAAGAGCCCACAGCGTAGCACTCGCCGCATGTCACTGGAGAGTGGGATTAGTCGAACATCCCTTCAGCGGATATTAGCTACTCACAAATGGCACCCTTACAAACTCCAGCTACTGCAGCATCTCTTTTTTTTTTTTTGCCTGTCCCGTTTGGCTCTTTTGCCATCAGAATTGTTGTCTAAAGGCAAAGAAAGATGCCCAACGGATTTACTTTACCAAATTGACCATCCCAGCCTTGCCGTAATGGTCCATTTGATTCACCTTTTATTGTTTATTTTATTTTCACTTACTGAATACGGGACAGACTTGACTGGGGGAAAGAAGGGGAGAAAGAAAGAGGGAAAGAGAAACAGCTGAGAAGAGGGACGGGGGAGAAGGGCAAAACACAAAAACCAACAGAATAGGCAGAAAAAAAAATGCATATATCAATCACCTGGATCACCTGCTGAGAAAGAAAAAAGAAAACAAGCAGAAGAGAACAAGAGTAATAGAATAAACAATATCACAATGATATATGGGAATATGACAGTAAATACTAAATATTAAACATTATTGTGCAGCACATAAGATCAACAGAACACAGTGTGCTTTGAGGTAGGAGCCAAAAAGGGTGTAGTTTGTGGGTGTGATCACCCGTGTGTACACCTGTGAGCATGGACGTGCTTGTTTTTTTTTTAAAAAGGTTCCTTCATGTAATGATCTGCTAGAGGGTGTGGGGGGGCCACAGCCCCGTCCTCCAGGGCATGAAGCAGGTATGGAGGAGATCAAAACTCCAGACATCCAGAGGCCCTCAGAACACAAGAGACCAAGGAAGACCAACAGAGGGGCAGCCGCGCCACTGTCCCGGAAAGAGCTGAGGAGAGTCCCAGATGAGGGCTCACTCAGCAGCCGCGGAGCAGAAGCCAGGGGGAGTTGCAGTGACGCGCCCGTGAGCTCCGCCGGCAGCCAGCCGTGCCTGAGTGACCGAGCCCCAGGCCAAGAGGCCGGGGGCACCCCGCCTCCGAAGTGGCTACTGCAGCATCTCAGCGAGGATGACCCAGATCGGCGCACAGAATTTGCAGAATGGGCAAAACAAAAATTGGAACAGGACCCTCAGTTCATGCAGAAGATTTTGTTCAGTGATGAGGCAAACTTTTATGTGAATGGTGAAGTTAACAAACAAAACCACCGCTATTGGTCTGACAATAAGCTACATTGGATGGATCCCTCCAAGACTGTTAGAACAACAGAAGTGATGGTTTGGTGTGGTATATGGGGTACAACGATAGTGGGTCCATTTTTCATCAATGGAAACCTCAAGGCCACTGGATATTCTAAATTGCTACATGATGATGTGTTTCCCTCTTTATGCACTGAAGCTGGCACGTTCCCTGAGTTTTTCCAGCAGGATGGTGCACCACCACATTATGGGTGCCAGGTCCGAGCATTCCTAGATGAACAGTTTCCTGGAAAGTGGACTGGTCATCGTGGGACAGTTGAATGGCCCCCAAGGTCTCCCGATTTGACCCCCTTAGACTTTTATCTTTGGGGTCATCTGAAGGCAATTGTCTATGGTGTGAAGATACGAGATGTGCAGCACCTGAAACTACGGATACTGGATGCCTGTGCTGGCATTTCTCCTGCAGTGTTGCTATCAGTGTGTGAAGAGTGGGACAAGAGGGTTGCATTGACAATCCAACACAATGGGCAGCACATTGAACACATTTTATAAGTGGTCAGAAACTTGTAAATAACTCATGAAAGAATAAGGTTATGTTGAAACCTAGTACACTATTGTTTTTCTTGTGACATTACCAATAAGTTTGATGTGTCACATGGCCCTCTTCCTATTGAAAAAACAAAAGTTGTATCCAAGATGGCCGACTTCCAAATGGCCACCATGGTCACCACCCATCCTGAGGAGTTTGCCCCCTCACATATACTAATGTGCCACAAACAGGACTTTAAGATGACCAACCATTCCCATGTTATTACAGTGTATCCATATAAATGGCCCACCCTGTACTATGCTGTGCATCTAGATGCTATATATGCATAGTATAGTGGTAACACTACATGCCTGACTTCAGGTCGGGGGTTTGGCTCCTATCTAGGAAGGGTCCCCAAGATAGCTGTGCTAATGAAGTCTTGCTCAGATTAACAAGGTCCGGTCAGGTGTTTAAGAACTGCGACACACTGTCCAGAACCACAAAGATACTGCACAGGACCCTCAAGCTCCCAGGCCTGGTAGTCTCAATAAATAGCTTAAAGATAGTTCTGAACAACTCGCCCCAAAAATATTACATAAATATCATACCAAAAATGACTCCCTTTACAGAAAAAAAATGTGAAAGCTGAGGTTACAGCTCGTCTTTCACACCTCCACACAGTCAAGGCACAGAGAGGTCACATTTTCAAAGCTGGCGAGAAAATGATAAACAGCCTTTCAGCTTCAGAGAACTGAAACTACAGGCTCAGGTATGAAACCGTCCTTGTTTGATAAAAATGTGCTTATACAATTTTAATCGAGACATTTGCAAGAGATAAAATCCTCATTTGCGAAACACTCTGTTACACACAAACAATCAAACGCACACACGGCTGTGCTATGCAAGATAGTCCAATCTGCAATGCAAGGCATTTTATATTACTCTGATTTATTTTGTTCTTTTCTTTGACTCTCAGAGACATGCTGGGGGAATTTATAGCAACACAAAACATCAGCAAACAGTTTGATGTTAGACTACTGATGCGATGTATTTCCAGTCTTATGGAGTAAATATAGCAATACAATAGAAACATGAGTTGTAAATATAGAAGCAAATAAATCTGTTGTCATCCACAGTTAGTTAGAAATTGTGGTATAAATATGTAATCACAACCATTTCCAAGGTGTGTCATGCACAGCACAGCACAATACACTTACACTTATATAATATATATGTGTGTGTGTGTGTGTGTGTGTGTATATATATATACTAGTGCTGTCAATAGATTAAAAAAAATTAACTAACTAATCTCACAATTTTCTGTTATTAATTGCGATTAATCTCAATTACTTTATTAATAGCCTGGCTCCAATTACATTTTTTTATTCTTTATATTTTTAAGTAATTATCGTTGTTCACCGAAGTCCAGTGGTCTCCGGTGAGAGCGACATTCCTTACTTGCACAAGCTTGCTGGACTGCTGAGCCCTCTGGTCCCCATACAAAGTGTGCAGTCTCGACACAATGGTTCCTCTCGAGGGCAGATTGTAACACTCATCTCCTGATGCAGCACGAATGACTTCTCTCAGTCCATCATCTTCTACTATGCTAACTGGTCGGCAGTTTTTAGCTATCCAAACAACCAAGGAATTGGTTACCTTTTCTCTCACATTTTTTGTTATTCGTCCACAAGCACCATACTCCTGAAGCGTAGACTGGCGAGGTCCCGTAGAGGTGGATTCAGTTGGGTGCTCTCAGGTGATACGCCAGTGATGAACTGCTTCTGTGGTACTTGAATTCAGTGTTGCAAATTGTGCATCTTACTCTCGTTTTGTCCAACAAGCCATCAGGAAACTTCTTAAAGAGAAACTTTCCACCCAAAAGTCCGCCCTCGTCCATGCTTGCGTGTGTTAGCTAGTGTTAGCTAGATAGTAGCATGGTGTCACTTCTTCTTCTTCTTCTAATCATTTCTGTCAGGCCAAACGCCAGCATAGCACACTGTTGCCCCCTCCTCCAGAGGTGCTCATGAATTTAAAGGTCTTAGATTACAGGAAATTAATAAAAAAACAAAATCAGCGTTAAATTTTTTTAATGCATTAAACATTTCGCGTTGATCTTAACAATTAACGCGATAATTTTGACAGCACTAATATATACACACACACACACACACACACACACACACACACACACACACATATATATATATGGCCAAGCTTGAAACCTGGATCCCCCGTAGCCGGTTACCAAGATTACGTGAAGTACCCTCAGGAGGTCTGCTAGATGATGTTAATGCAGCACTACGGGCAATACCTACAACCACGATTACCGACACTAACAAGCTGATCTACAATACGGCAGCAGTGATCAGTGAGATGCTTGGCTACAAGTTGAACAGCGACAAGGGGCAGTACCCTCCATGGAGAAGGAGGCTAGAGGGCAAGATCAAAGTAGCACGGAGGGAGGTTAGCCAACTAACGGAGTTGCAGAAAGGTGCGACAAATAAGGTGCATAAGAAATACAGCAAGCTGTCCATACCTGAGGCCTTGGAAACTGCCAAGCAAAGACTCACAGCCTTGGCCAGCCGCTTGAGGAGGTACACCAGAGAGATAGAAGGCAGGAGAATAAACCAGCTGTTCTCCACAAAACCAGCAAAGGTGTACTCTCAGTGGCAAGGGAACAATAAGAGAACAGCACCACCAAGGCTGGAGACGGAGCAATACTGGAAGAGCATATGGGAGAAGGATGCAACCCATAACGGCAATGCTCAGTGGCTAGAGGATCTGAGGGCAGACCACAGCGACCTCCCTGAACAGGGTCCAGTAACCATCACAGTGGCAGATATCCAAGAAAGGGTCTCCAGTATGAAGAGTTGGACAGCACCAGGGCCCGACATGGTTCACGCCTACTGGCTGAAGAAGCTGACTGCACTCCACGAGCGTCTGGCAGCACAAATGAACCAGCTGCTAGTTAACGAGAATCACCCGGAATGGCTAACTGAAGGCCGGACGGTCCTGATCCCCAAGGACCCCAAGAAGGGACCGGTCCCCTCCAACTACCGACCAATAACCTGCCTCAGTACTACATGGAAGCTCCTGTCAGGCATCATATCGGCTAAGATGAACAGGCACATGGGTCAATACATGAGCAGGACACAGAAAGGAATTGGCAAGAATACCAGAGGCGCAAAACACCAGCTACTGGTAGACAGAACAATCAGCCGAGACTGCAAGACCAGACTGACCAACCTGTGCACTGCCTGGATTGATTACAAGAAGGCCTATGACTCAATGCCCCACAGCTGGATACTGGAATGCCTAGAATTGTACAAGATCAATGGGACCCTAAGAGCCTTCATCAGGAACTCAATGGGGATGTGGCGTACAACACTAGAGGCCAACTCCAAGCCCATAGCACAAGTCACCATCAAGTGCGGGATCTACCAAGGAGATGCTCTGTCCCCACTGCTGTTCTGCATAGGCCTGAACCCCCTCAGTGAGATCATTAACAAGACTGGCTACGGATACCGACTACAGAACGGAGCAGTTGTCAGCCACCTCCTGTACATGGATGACATCAAGCTGTATGCCAAGAGTGAACGAGACATCGATTCACTGATCCACACTACCAGGCTATACAGCAATGACATTGGAATGTCGTTTGGACTGGAGAAGTGTAGTCGGATGGTAACAAAGAGAGGGAAGGTAGTCAGAACTGAGGGGATTGAACTACCAGAAGGCAACATTGCAGACATAGAGGACAGTTACAAGTACTTGGGGATCCCGCAGGCGAATGGGAACCATGAAGAGGCCGCTAGAAAAGCTGCAACCACCAAGTACCTGCAGAGGGTCAGGCAAGTCCTGAGGAGTCAGCTGAATGGTAAGAACAAGATCCGGGCCATCAACACGTACGCCCTGCCCGTGATCAGGTACCCTGCTGGGGTAATAGGCTGGCCAAAGGAGGAGATAGAAGCCACTGACATAAAGACAAGAAAGCTCCTTACCATGCATGGAGGGTTTCACCCCAAGTCCAGCACCCTGAGGCTGTACGCTAAGCGGAAGGAAGGGGGCCGGGGACTGGTGAGTGTCAGCACCACAGTCCAGGATGAGACAAGGAACATCCAAGAATACATTGGGAAGATGGCCCCAACTGACTGAGTGCTCAGTGAATACCTCAGGCAGCAGAAACCCAAGAAAGAGGAGGGAGACGAGGAACCATCATGGAAGGACAGGCCCCTGCACGGTATGTACCACCGGCAGATAGAGGAGGTGGCTGATATCCAGAAATCCTACCAGTGGCTGGACAAAGCTGGACTGAAAGACAGCACAGAGGCACTAATCATGGCAGCACAAGAACAAGCTCTGAGCACAAGATCCATAGAGGCTGGGGTCTATCACACCAGGCAAGACCCCAGGTGCAGGCTGTGTAAAGATGCCCCAGAGACAATCCAGCACATAACAGCAGGGTGCAAGATGCTAGCAGGCAAGGCATACATGGAACGCCATAACCAAGTGGCCGGCATAGTGTACAGGAACATCTGTGCCGAGTATAACCTGGAAGTCCCGAGGTCAAAATGGGAGATGCCCCCAAGGGTGGTGGAGAATGACCGAGCTAAGATCCTGTGGGACTTCCAGATACAGACGGACAAAATGGTGGTGGCTAACCAACCGGACATAGTGGTGGTAGACAAACAGAAGAAGACGGCCATAGTGATCGATGTAGCGGTTCCGAATGACAGCAATATCAGGAAGAAGGAACACGAGAAGCTGGAGAAATACCAAGGGCTCAGAGAAGAGCTCGAGAGGATGTGGAGGGTGAAGGTAACGTTGGTCCCCGTGGTAATCGGAGCACTAGGTGCGGTGACTCCCAAGCTAGGCGAGTGGCTCCAGCAGATCCCGGGAATAACATCGGAAATCTCTGTCCAGAAGAGCGCAGTCCTGGGAACAGCTAAGATACTGCGCAGGACCCTCAAGCTCCCAGGCCTCTGGTAGAGGACCCGAGCTTGAAGGATAAACCGCCCGCAGGGGCGTGCTGGGTGCTTTTATATATATATATATAAAAACCATGTGACTTGGATAGATTTTTTTTTTTCATTATTTTTTTCTATATAATTATTTGCATTTGTTTTGTTATGAATTCTCTAATATATGATCTTATTATTACAAAACCCCATTGTGTACACACTTGAATGTGCAGTCACGGGCCACTGACCTCCATGATGTGCAGTCGTATTGTGATGTTCTGATGGTAATAATTAATTCTCATCAGACATGGCTACTGTGTATGCATTCATTATGCTGGAGGCGGACAGAGAAGTCAAAAAAAAAGGGCAGAAAGAACAAAGAAATCAAAGCTGGACTTAAAACATGAACAAACATTATTAAGTCTTTTTATCCCCACTAGCATTTACTGGAGAAGATGGATCTTTTTTGAAAAGTGACTAAATGACTGTAAAATAAGAGCATGATTATAACAAATATGGCTGTGCTGTGCGATCATTTCAAGAAGAGGAAACATGATAAATGAACTGGTTTGGCTTTGAAATTATTAGATAATCTTAGCCAACTTTTCACAGATGACTAAAGAACTGGAAGATCTGGAAGGTTATGCACAATGGTATCGTGGACTGCTTTAATCCGATGAGGTGAAATATGATTCAATATAATATTTAATCTAATATGATCTGTGAACAATTACACTTTGCCCTGTTCTATAGGCCTTATGTGCACATAACTGTAAATAAAACCTAAATTATTACTAAATCATTTGAAGGCAATGGCTGCCCAAAGTCTGGAACCAAAACCCAAAGAAGCATTTCCTCTTTTGTTTTTTGCCATGTGTTTTCTACAGCTGACTTTGCTTGTTGTTTGTTTGTGGATCATTTTGTTTTATATATAGCAATTAAATTACAGCCTGATTCAGTTAAGATGAAGTCACAGCCGACTTGGCATATTTTAAGGCTTTTCCTTCAAAAAACTCCAGGCTGGCTTTCCTCAGAATGTTTTGGGCCCGGGTCCATGTGGGTATTGAAGTGCCGCCCGATCAACTTTGGCTGAAAATGAACAGAAAGCTCTACACGCTCCATGCTCCACTTCATCTTCTGTATTCTGTTGTATCATAAATGAACACCAGCAATGTTCTGTGAAACCACGCATTCCTGTGCTTTACAGCTTCATCAGATGATATTGAATGCCTCGTTATGCGTCATTTACAAACCTTTTTCTTCCAATCAGTCTGCTACAGGTTGTGCTTAAAGAGCTGGACTCAGTTTAAAAAAACCTGCTGTTATTGAAACTGCTCAGTGGTTTGCAACTTGCGTTGAACCCCCCATTTTAGGTAAGCATATTATAATTAATGATGAACGTACCTACTGGAGAGTACTTGTCGAGCTGTTTTTATTTAACACAGAAAGGATCCTGTAAGTATACCCCATTGTCGTCTTGTATGGACATCCTGACCTTGTTATGTTGCTAAGCTCATCATTCTGTTTGCTATTAACTGAAAGTATCAAGCATTTGATTTGGGTTTCCTTCAGTCTCGTTATTTCTCTTTTATTTTGTTCTTGCAGTCTAAAGATAGCCTGTTTTAACTTGTATTCAGCCTTTCTTTGGCCACATGCTTTCAATGACATGAGTGCAACACTCAGAACCAACTTCATGTGAGACCATGAAGACATGGGACTGCATTGGACATATAGAGCGGCCCTATTTTAACTTAAGAGCACAGCTGTTTCTGAAAGTCAGCCTCATATTAGATTTTGTGATTATGCTAAACTATATCCATTTTTCATTGCTTCCTCTTTTTGTTTTTATTGGTTTTTGTCTTTAAACCTTTTTTTTAAGCTGTGTGTGTGTGTGTGTGTGTGTGTGTGTGTGTGTGTGTGTGTGTGTGTGTGTGTGTGTGTGTGTGTGTGTGTGTGTGTGTGAAGGAAAAATGTCCTCCACCGAAGCTTGCAGCACTGCTCTGTGCTGGAGTGGAGTGATGATGAATGGACCCACTGCTGACTAGTAAAAGTGGTGTATTACTGAAAACCAAAGCTACTTACATGGAAACAAAAGGTTAGCCACATAGAAAATGTGTGAGCAGCACTTGAAAAGATTATAAAATGTGAGCGAGTGTACTGCAAAAGAAAGCAATGCAAGAAATGACAGAATGTCCCCAGATGTGCAGAGCCTGTCAGCATATTTCAGCTGATTGAATTCACTGCAAACAACATTGATGTTTTGATTCACTTTCACCACTCTGTTCGGCACTATTTTCAGCAGCTGGGTGATACATTGTCCTGCATTTTATAACGTTCACTTTCTGGATAGCATGGCAAAGTCAAAAATGATAACATTAGATATTAGCAGCAGCTCTAGCTACTAAAATAACAAATTCATTAGCTGGCTGGGACCACATCCAGTGTTTCTAGTAGATATGGCAGATAGGTTGGGCATGAATTGAAGCTGCGGTTTGGGGAAGGCCTCTGAGGGGACTGGTGGTGGCTCCCGGGCAGGGCAGATCCCCGTGTACAAATGAGAATTAAATGAATTGATTAAGGGAGGGTGGTTAAAGAACAGAAAGATAAGTGATCTCCAACAGAGATATTTACAGTTATTTAGACAAGATGAAATTCCTATATGGTTCCTAAAAATACATCAGATGTCATTTGAACCTTTTTTGGTTATTGACAAGACTGAATTTATATTAAATATCTAGAAGAAAGTTAGGA
This sequence comes from Copadichromis virginalis, assembly GCF_057382275.1. Classification (NCBI taxonomy): domain Eukaryota; kingdom Metazoa; phylum Chordata; class Actinopteri; order Cichliformes; family Cichlidae; genus Copadichromis; species Copadichromis virginalis. The sequence continues at coordinate 13,322,917 of NC_140623.1, read as the reverse complement.
CCTAAATATATGCAAATTACTTACATGCATTTAGTGAATATTAGATTATCACTTTTTAATTAAATTGCCTGTTTTCATCTGCATGCTGTGAGTTTTCCTAGACGATAACCATTTACCTTCATTTTGGTCCCACATTTAATCAGAATCAGAATCATGTTTATTGGCCAAGTATATGTGCAGACACATACAAGGAATTTGGTTCCGGTAGATGGTGGCTCTCCAGCACAGCAATGTAAATCACACACACACACACACACACACACACACACACACACACACACACACACACACACACACACACACACACACACACACACACGTGTCTATATACACATTACACATACATACACAACGCTGTGTAAACCAACTATAAATAACTAATCTAAACTTATATACATAAAATACAGAAATGAAATGAATACTACAGAATGTAAATAAGGTGCAGTTGCAGTCTGGCAGTGGGAGCAATGTGACAGGTCAACTGTTTAGAAGGGAGATGGCGAGGGGAAAGAAACTGTTCCTGTCGGGTGGTCCTGGTGTGCAGGCTTCTGTACCGTCTGCCAGAGGGCAGCAGATCAAAAAGTCTGTGACCAGGGTGTGAGGGGTCTGCGATGATTTTCCCTGCCCGTTTCCTGGTTCTTGAGAGGTACAGATCCTGGATGGAGGGCAGGGGGGTGCCGATGATCCTTTCTGCTGCCCGTACAGTCCGCTGCAGTCTGTTCCTGTCCTGTTTAGTGGCTGCACCATACCAGACTGTGATGGAGGAGCACAGGACAGACTCAATGACCGCAGTGTAGAATTGGATCAGCAGCTCCTGTGGAAGACTGTACTTCCCCAGTTGTCTCAGGAAGTACATCCTCTGCTGGGTCTTTTTGAGGATGGAGTTGATGTTGGTCTCCCACTTCAGGGCCTGGGAGATGGTGGTACCCAGGAACTTCACAGTTGACACAGGGCTGTCTGATATGGTGAGGGGGAGCAGAGTTGAGGGATGTCTCCTAAAGTCCACTGTCATCTCTACAGTTTTAAGAGTGTTCAGCTCCAGATTGTGCTGACTGCACCAGAGTACCAGCTGCTCAACTTCCTGCCGGTATGCAGACTCATCACCATGCTGAATGAGGCCAATGACAGTGGTGTCATCTGAAAACTTTAGGAGTTTAACAGCCGAGTTCTTGGAGGTGCAGTCGTTAGTTTAAAGGGAGAACAGCAGTGGTGAGAGGACACATCCTTGAGGGGCACCAATACTGAGGGACCGAGTTTCAGAGGTGATCTCCCCCAGCCTCACTTGTTGCTTTCTATCTGTCAGGAAGCTGGTGATCCATTGACAGGTAGCTGGTGATACGCTGAGCTGGAAGAGTTTGGAGGAGAGAAGTTCAGGAACAATGGTGTTAAAAGCCGAACTAAATTCCACAAACAGGACCCTGGCATAAGTTCGAGGTGTTGCAGGATGTAATGCAGCCCCATGTTCACTGCATCATCCACTGACCTGTTTGCCCAGTAGGCAAACTGCAGAGGGTCCAGCTGGTGGCCTGTAATGTCTTTCAGATGGGCTAACACCAGTAGTTCGAAGGATTTCATGACCACAGACGTCAAGGCGACAGGTCTGTAGTCATTCAGTCCTGTGATGGTGGGTTTCTTGGGAAAAGGGATGATGGTGGAGCGTTTGAAGCAGGAGGGAACTTCACACAGCTCCAAGAATCTGTTGAAGATGCGAGTAAAGATGGGAGCCAGCTGTTCAGCACAGGTTTTGAGGCAGGAGGGTGAGACACCGTCTGGTCCGGGGGCTTTCCTGGGCTTCTGTTTCTGAAATAGTTGGCTCACATCCTCAGTGTGTATTCTGAGTTTCAGGGAGGAGGAAAGGGGGGTGAGAGGTGTGGTGGAGGTTGTTGAGTCTGGATTGGAGAGGGCGGTGGTGGTCGTTGAGTCTTGATTGGGGAGGGTGGTGGTGGTCGTTGGGTCTGGATTGGGGAGGGTGGGGGTGGTCGTTGAGACTGGATTGGGGAGGGGGAGGGTGAAGGGGAGAAAGGTGGAAGGTGTGTTGGGGGTCAATGTCTGAAGCAATGTCTCTGGGGAGGGGAGGGTGAGGCATGGGAGTCTGTCCGTCTCAAACCTGCAGTAGAAAGTGTTTAACTCGTTGGCCAGGTCTTTGTTTGCTTCAATAGTGGGTGGGGGGCGTCTGTAGCTGGTGATTTCCTGCAGGCCCCTCCACACTGACGCTGGGTCATTGGCTGAAAGCCGTTCTTCCAGCTTCTGGGAGTAGATCCTTTTAGCTGCTTTGATCTCCTTGGTCAGTGTGTTCCTGGCTTGCTTGTACAGGGCCCTGTCACCACTTCTGTAGGCGTCCTCCTTGGCCTTACGAAGATGTTGGAGTTTAGAATTGAACCATGGTTTATTGTTGTTGTATCTGCAAAAGGTCTTTGTTGGCACACACCCGTCTTCACAAAAACTGATGTATGATGTCACAGTGTCCGTGAGCTCATCTAGGTTCTCAGATGCAGCTTCAAAAACAGTCCAATCAATGGAGTCAAAACAGTCCTGCAGTTCCTGCTTTGCTGCGTTAGTCCACTTCTTCACAGTTTTGACTACAGGCTTGGCACGTTTGAGTTTTTGCCTATAAACTGGAATAAGATGGACCATGCAGTGATCAGAATGTCCCAAAGCTGCCCGGGGCACAGAGCGATAGGCATTTTTTAGAGTGGTGTAACAGTGATCCAGTATGATGTTGTCCCTGGTGGGGCAGACTATATGCTGTCTGTATTTAGGGAGTTCGTGGTTTAGGTTTGCTCTGTTAAAATCCCCAAGAATAATTGTAAAGGAGTCTGGGAATTTCCTCTCCAGGGTAGTAATCTGGTCAGCAAGCTCGCACAGTGCGTTGTTCGCGTTGGCCTGTGGAGGGATGTAAACTCCAACCAGCATGAAGGAAGAAAACTCCCGCAGTGAATAAAACGGTTCACAATTGATGAAAAAACTTTCCAAGCGTGGGCTGCAGTGTTTCTGTAACACTGTGACATCAGTACACCAACCTTCATTAATGTAGAAGCAGACTCCACCACCCTTTGTTTTCCCTGAGAGCTCTGTTTTGCGGTCCGCCCAGTGAAGTTGGAAGCCCGGCAGATTTAAGACAGTGTCTGAGACTCGCTCACTGAGCCAGGTTTCAGTGAAGCAGAGGGCAGCAGAGCGTGCAAAGTCCTTATTAGTCCGGTTTAAGAGCAGTAATTCGTCGACTTTGTTTGGAAGAGAGCGGAGATTCACGAGGTGAATGGAGGGGAGTGCCGTGCGGAATCCTCGCCGACGTAGTTTCACCAGCGCACCAGCGCGACTCCCCCATCTACGTCTTCTCCAGGAGCCACAGAGAGCTGCTGCGCCTCCAACTAAAATCTCCAAAAAACTTTCCGGGTTTGTGAAAAATGGATAAGAACTATAGTGAGACGACTGCCTGATGTTTAGCAGTTGATGTGCAACTAACTCCAAAATGCTCCATGAACTAACATCATCACCATTATTCATTCAAGGTTATTCATTGCCTTTGTAGGGCCTGTGACCACAGCTACTGTTTCATCTGCATGCAACACCCACATATAAACATTTAAGCAATGCAACGAAGGCCTTCTTTGGTGTAGAAGAAAACATTTTAAGCAGAGAAGGAGTAGCGTAAAAGTCTTTTCAGTGATCTGTATTTGAAGTTGGTCCTTCAACATTCCCTTACACCTCATTGTGTTGTGCTCTGACATGTCTACGAGTAAGAGCACATTGCTCTTCAGCCTCTATCTTCCATCCACCAAATTCAGTCAAAGGCATTGAATCTGCGCGGTTCATGGATGAGTCCTTCTCTACATAAACAGATCATGGAGCGCTGCAAAGCAACATCCATTGAGTAAACTTGCTTGTCTAGTTCACCATATGTTCTAGACCACTGCAGGATCACACTAAAGCACTGAGGAATGGTTTTAATGCTATTTAGATTGCTGCAGATAAGCACTGACACATCTTTATGTGTCATACTAAAGTGTTCACCACTAGTGTTAGAACAAACATACTGGGGGGAACACTGTGAAAAAGTAAAGGCTACAAATTGACAATGATCCAGCCAACATACGGTCTGCAAACTGTGAGTACTCTGCACGTGGAGAGCAATTGAATTTCCTGTCATGTATACGCTACATATGAACATCAACATCTGGGAAATAACATTAAACCAAACGTGGCCTTAGGCCATGTAGATGTGCTGTGTTTAAAAGCAGGATTTGTTTCATTAAAATGGAGCTCAACTTCGGGTTGTCTCTGTGAGTGGATGTAAAACACTGCAAAGACCCTCCGAGAATATTTCTTTAGCGTACTTCTGCCTGATGGCTGTATTCGCCATCATTTTCAGACTAGTTATCCTTTTTCCCCCCTTTTCAATATACATGTCCGCACACATACAAATGTATACTCACAAATCAAAGATTTTAACATGATTTACGTGCATGAAGCTTAATTTTGCTGTTTATGATCACAGCTGTAAAAACAACCTCTGCTAAAGCTTGCCAGATTTATTTTACCGTTGCAGTTTTTTTTTCAGTCTCTTCCTCCATCCAGCCGGTTGTACTTAGCTTGTTCCATCCCAGCCGAAGCTGTCCAGTCAAGGTGACTGAATGGAAACAAAGCCCGAAAAGGGATTACAAATAAGATCACTGAATATTTATCAAATGTGTTTGCCATTTTTTTTTGGAGATTTCTCTGCTGATTCTCAGATTCTTGTATCATGTCAACAGTTTGTGTTGAATGTACATTTCCCCCAAAATTACTTAGGGCCGAACACGGCAGATAAAGCTCCCCACAGGAAACCTCTGTGGGACTCCAGGGACCAAATGTTATGTATCTTTGTCTACAGTCTCTGAAAACAACATTCTTTCCTTTTGAGCTGAGTGAACAGGGAACAATAATTCTGGTCTAATTTATATGCAGACCTCATTTTACACAATAACAAATATGCTCGTGTGACATATTACAGGGAACATATGGAGTAAAAACTGCAGTAGTCCTTATTATTATTTTTCTGAGGACTTAGAGACTTATTTTACTGCAGATGGATGTGGTGGACTGAGGATGTAATTCATGATAGAACTGCACTGTTTGGTTACCTCTGAAGGAGCCTTCATAGCATGTGATAAGTTCAAGTCTCAGGTGCCTCCAGTGTCTTAACAGTGTGACTGTGGAAGTTGCCAAAAATCCTTTACATCCAATTTCCACAGGGCGGTCTTTTATTGGCTCCAGCTGCCAACTCTGCAGTATTCCCACCCACCTACCCGTCTCCTTCTACACACACACACACTAAAATGCCCACCCACCTCCTGCACTGTCTGTATTGCAATCTAGCTGATGCAGGCATCTTGAAGAACAGAGCAATAGGTCTGTGTGAGTGCAGAGGTTTCTTTGCATCCCTAAGTATGTATAGTTTGACAGAAAATAGAAAAAATAGAAAATAATCTTGATGTTTGATATTTTTAGATGTAGAAGTGGGACAGTACCAGACATCTGCGTTGTAGTTTTAATTAAATGTTTGTGATTATGTAAAATAACCCAAAACAAGTTCTTTTTTCTTTTCTTTTTTTAGTAAAGATGAGTGTGTGTGGTTTTTGATTGAAAAAAGGCCAATATGCTTTAGATGATGCAGTCTCATCCATCCATCGATTTTCTTCCACTTAAGGTTAAAACCTATCCCAGCTGTCATAGAGTGAGACGCAGGGTACATCCTGTACAGGTCCCCTGATAATTATTACAGGGTAACACAGAAATAGACAACTATTCATGCCTACAATCAGTTAGCTTAGCGTGCATGTTTGCAGACTATGGGATGAAGCCATGCAGAGTACCAGTGCAGGTAGAGTTAACATTTGTTCCTCTATAAAAAAAACAAATGTTGTTTCTGGGGATGTTTCAAACCCAGAAACATTTTGCTGTGAGCCGATGTTGCTAACCACTGCACCGATGTTTGTAGTTATTCATCACACGAATAGAAACTACAAGGACAAAGTCTCAAGTAATCTCAACTTTGAGCCTCACATTTTTTATCACCTAAAAAAAATCTGGTCTCAGTTTATAAAGCACTTAAATTTTGAAGTGCGTCACGCAAGGAACAAGACACTCAAACCCTTTAACAGCAAGTAGAAAATGAACCACCATACAAGACATAAAACCAATTTAGTATAAAATGATTTTAGACAACATAACACTCCGACAGGGAAGCATTTAAAGAGAATATAAGGGGATCAATAACTATTAAATAAAATCAGCAAAGGATCTCTGGTAAGTGTGTGTCTTGTACAAGAGGTCAAGAACTTATTTCATTTGATTTTCCCAAGTGGTTTGTGGTGTTGATTTAGTTGCACTTTTAGATGCAGTTTTTCTGCTGGAGGCTCTCAGGTTACATGCAGTCTCCTGAGAGACAAGAGCTCTGATATAGGAGTCTTAAAAGTGACAAGCAAAATCCAAATTCAGCTCTGAAACATACTCGCAGTGCAAAAGCAAGTCTTGTTGGTCTAATATTGAAAGAATAGGAGTTGATTTCTGTCAGGATCACTTTCAATGGATAAATTCATGCTTACAAAGTGGCTACACTCGGAGGGAATCCAGCTTTAAAATTTCAGAATCAATTGGTCGTTTCCATCAAGCTGATTTGCAGTAGTTGTGATTAGACGTGTCTTAAACCATTAAAAAGTCCAAATATGAATCTACAGCTATAAAAACGGAGGCCAAATTAAAATTACGAGAACTGTACACATGGTTAAACAAACTGATTTATAGACTGTTTTCAAACAGCTGCCACAGAACAAATAGTAACAACAATAATTAAAAAATAAATATGTCTGAAATGATGGCACACATGTACTAATGTATGTGAGGTTTCAAAATAAACCAGGCCTGAAGGCCGAGGTGAAAAAGGAAAAACACAAAAACGGTAAAGTTTAATGCTTGCATGTCTTCCCCCTGACTGGCAGCAGCTGTTACACTTGCACCGCTGGGTTAGGCGGGTAATGGGCTGTGGAGGGCAGTGATGACATGCAGGTGATGTGGGATAGTTTGATGCTCATGACCTCCTTAGGTCACTTAGCTGCAGTGGATGAGGAGGAAATCTGTAATGGTCAAAGGAGGAAAGTAAAACACAGGAGACAGTGTAAAAGTTCATCCAGGCCAAAAGCATGCACGAGTAGGCAGTCAACCAGGCAGACAAAGCAGCGAAGGAGCTGGCAGAAGGCAGAACACATAGACGAGTCCAGAAGTCATGCAGGAAAAGGTCAACTATCAAGAAAAATGAGGAGAAAATAAACGTAGAACACTTGGAAATGCCTGGAAGTTTGACTTGTGAAAAGAGAATCCAGGAAGTGACAGAAGGAAACAGCATATTTATGGATGATCTGATATCCTCGTGTTGGTGTTGTTCCCAGATCATCGTGAAAATGTTGTTCCAGGTTCAACATTGCAAGTGACCAATCACATTGTTGTGACGTTATTCTTTTGCGCGCCAAGCCATTCGTGCATTTATGAAATTCCAATGTTGCAAGGACAATATCAGTTCTGCCTACCGTTTATTAAAGGGTTACGGTTAGGGTCAGGGTCCGTTGATCGGCGGACAGAGGCGGTTTCTCGCAGCTTAAGTACAGTTTTTTGTTTTACGGCGATTTTTCCCGAAGTCACAAAAGTATGACGTTACAACATTCTGATTGGTCACTTGCAATGTTGATCCTGGAACAACATTTAGTATGATGATCTGGGAACAACACCAACACCACGATATCAGATCGTGCCATGGCTGTGGACGGATTAAAGGAAGACTTTTTAATGAGAGTACAGCTTCAAGTCATTTACACTTCTGGGATATTGATGTGCTCAGTTAAGTAGCAGTCGGAGTTGTTAATCAGTTTCAGCTGCTTTGTTGTTAAAGAAATTAACAACAAGGGCATAAGAGGGGCAACAATGAGGCAAGCACCAAAACAGGAATTGCTTTTTCATCTTTTCTGACTGTTCTTTTTTATTTATTTATTTTTTTACTAATTTTGCATTTGATACATGCAATTTCCAGAATGTTTGCTGTGTCTCCTGCACAGTCTCAAGAGCAGGGAGCAGATTGCAAAAGACACACGGTTGCTTTAGGAGCGCTAGACATCACCAGGCCCGGTGTCTGCTCCTTTGTTCAACTTAGGAACAGGATGAGCACTGCCAGAGCTACAAAATGACCTCCAGCAGGACACTGGTGTGAATGTTTCGAACCAAACAATCAGAAACAGACTTCATGAGAGTGGTCTGAGGGCCCGACGTTCTCTAGTGGACACTTTAATCACAACCTGACACTGTAGAGCTCAATTGACATTTGCCATAGAATACCAGAACTGGCAGGTTCATCACTGACACACTGTGCTTTTCACAGATGAGAACAGGTTCACCCTGAGCACATGTGACAGGTGTGAAAGGGTCTGGAGAAGCCATGGAGGAAGTTATGCTGCCTGTAACATCGATCAGCATGACTGGTTTGGTGGTGGGTCAGTGATAGGAGTTATATACACAGACCTCTACAGAGTGAGGAACAGCAGCCTGACTGCCATTAGGTTTCAAGGTGAAATTCTTGGACCCACTATCAGACTGTACACTGGTGCAGTGGGTCCTGGGTTCCTCCTGGTGCGGTACAGTGCCCGGCTTTATATGGCAAGAATATCCAGTCAATTCCTGGAGGATGAAGGAGCTGATACCATTGACCCCCATTTTCCCTGAACTAAATCCAATAAAACTCCTCAAAATGTACTAGCTCAGTGGTCAGCAACCTTTATCAACCAAAGAACCATTTGGACCCAGTTTCTACGCAAAAGAAAACACTGGGAGCTGCAAATACTTGAAGATAACACTGTATATATTGTTTTTTCTACCTTTATGCTTTGTGTGAACAACTAAAGTGTGTTGCTTATGAAATCCATGAAGTGCTACAGAGAAAGTTACATTTTATTTATGTAATGAACACATTTTGAACTCTTAAAGAAATATAACAAAAGAAAAGACACCCAGCTGAACTAAAATGATCCATGTAGCAAAGAAAAACCGTTGAGAGCTGCCAGCCTTATATCGCCTTTGGACTTTTGGAGCCTTGACCTGAATTTTAAAAAATAATTGGAAAAAAGCACTATGCTGCTAAAAAAATGAAAAATAAATATTTGCAAAATTCTGCATAAATATTTGTTTAATTACTTTTATTTATTTTACATGGTAAATGTGTGTGGCGGGGCTTGGTCTGCAGCGCCGCTGCAGGGGAGGCGTACGCACCTGAGCTGCACCCACAATCACGCCTCGCCGCCTTAAAGTCTGTGCTCTCTTTGCTGTTGTGTTGTCGGGCTGTGAGCTGAAAAGCTACAGCCGGCTGTATGCGCACAGCAACCGTGTGTGAAAAGTGGTCAATAAAGAGATGCCGAAAAGCGTGTTCATGGAAACATCGTCAGGTCTGCCGTGATATGTTTACAATGGGACTTCTGCTCCTGAACCTCTGCGCACAGTGAAGTCACTTTCATCTTTACGCAGGACTGTAAGCTGTCATCTGTGACGCGGGAGCCGTGTTTGTTTTTAACATAGTTCGCGGTGGAGAATAGCTGCTCGCATAATGTGGATCCGAAGATCCATAATTGGCCTACCTGGGGTTGAAAGTCTCGGTAAATGCACGGCGTTTCGGCGAGTATAGGGCTTTGGAGCATGATGTCACGGGAAGTGGCCAACGCCCCCTTCCGCCATGACAGTAGGCCAGACACAGGATACAGCTTCAGCTATGGTTCATACGTGTTGTGTTGTCGGTTGCAACGTTAGATCACAGGATCGTGAAGGCAAGAAACTGGATAACGGGCTCTCTTTTCATCGTTTTCCATCCTGGAGGCAACGTGAGAGATCCCATGTATCCGATATTACTAAACAAAGACGTCAGGCTTGGATTGCAGCGGTGAGACGAGCGGATATCGAATTCTCTGCAATCCCCAGCTTTTTGTTGGTTTGCTCGCCGCATTTTCTTTCCGGTTAGTTCCAAATGAATTCATATCACTATTAAAAGGCTTTTAGTGTTATTTGCAATGCGCTGAGGTCATAGATAATGAGATAAAACATGCTAATGTGTGATACTGCAGAACCACGTCATGTCGTCATGTCGACTGAGTAGCTTATGATTTGGCATTATTGCAGGCAAACCAGCATATGAAATGCATGTAACAAATCCAGACTGGGCACCAACACTGCACATGGGCCTCTAAAAACATACTAAATTGCTATCATTGTACACTAATCCTCACATAACTTCCATATGAGTCACACACCTGTCATTGGAATATTGGTGTACATTTACCTTATGTGTATCCACTAATTTTAACTTACAGGCTTTCGTTATGCAGCTGCAGAGTCTGAAGGTGTGCCCCGTGCAGAAGTGATCGATGAAGATCTGACAGAAGACCAACAACAAAATCACAATGTCATGGAGGCAGTGGACAGCAGTTGTGTTGGACAAGTGGAGGTTGAGGTACCAGCTGCAAATGTGGACAGTGGTGATCGGACAGACAGCGTCACGGAAGCTAAAGGGCATTGTGTGTGCAGTGAACAGGGCAGAGCAGAAATAAACACAACACTGCTTGATAAGATTGTTAAGGTTTGCTGTGTTTTGGTGAATATGTGCCCCAGTGTGGTTGTCAAACCAGGGCCAAATGAAACTTGCTCTTGTTGAGTATTCATAAAGCTGTTGTGTTGCATGTGTAGTTCATTGTAAATAATTGTACTTTGTGTGAAGCAGTTTCAATAAAACAGAAAAGAATAGTATATTTGTTTGTTTTTTATTCTTGATCTGTTCACATGTACTTAGCAAGTACATAAAAATGAAATGCAGACTATTTACATGGCAACACACAGCTGGCATCAATCTTGAACCACAAAATGAAACGTTACAGGCTATTTAAGAAACTTTAGACAGTCCACCTGAAGATCAGGAAGGCCAAGGGACTCAGCGTCTTTGTTGTGTAAACACGCCGGGGATTGGGGCAATGTGGGTGACTGTGTAGTGTAGTTGGTGTAATAGTTTTCTATTCCACACAAACTCACTGCTTTGCTGTGGTCCTGCAGTGTATCCAGTAATGGTGACAAATCCTCCAGCGTTGCAATAGGAATCCGCCTTTTGTGCGATCGCCTCCTTTTGCCTCTCGATGCAGAGGGTGTGTTTATGATTTCATCAAGACCACGTTTTTGGGCAGCTGCTGAGGAGAAGTCGATGTTATGTGCAACCCCGGGCTGTATCTTGGTCATATTTCCGGGCAATACCCAATATGCAGACTCATCTGTTACAGTTCTGGTGCCTCTGATACACACTGTAGCCTCGACTTTAAACAAAAGAGCAGCGACATGGGTGCAGGCCTCTGCAACTCCGGCCATGCATGTGCAGTGAGCAGCCTCAACCCTCCCATTGGTGCTCACAATGACCCATGGCTGTAATGCAGTTTCATTCAGTCGTTGTGAGTGCAGTACCTGAAACACACAAAAGCCACTTTTAATAAAAGGTCTTTAATTAACCAAGGCTAATATAGATGGGTTGGCTGTACGAGTGTACGTGCAAAGCAAAAACGGTAACAAGGAAGTTGTTTAGAAAGTTATCAAGTTCAAACCGACTTACCTTTGTCTTAACGACAACGTACTCGCAGCGTGGAGGCTTAAAGATGGACAAATCTTGCACCCAGCCGTTTGTGAATTGGATGTGGGCCTCCAGGGATTTATAATTCTTAAACTGGTTCGCTGTGTATGCGCTGACTCCACAGACAAGGTATGCGAAGATATCGGGATAGGACAACGGCGGTAGGTCGTCTGGGTTTCCACTCCACTTCCTTATTTCATACGGGTCCACATTACCGATGCACGCAATTTTTTCAAAGTACCGTCTCTTGGCGTCTGGGCGCAATCGGTCGCGATACAGCCCTTTGTCTTTTGCGCTGATTTTGAGCATGGTTCTGGCAGTCCCGATTCCAACACTCCAGCACTGTGCGCTCGTTTTGCTTTCTGGCCTACTGACATGGCGCCGCGATCCCACAATGCACTGCGGCGTGATGTCAACTCCAAAGCGAGTGTGACGCTTATTTTGAGCAACGAAAAATAATAAAATATAATTTTATTTTTATATTTCAATATCACAATAATCTTTCAATTTAGAAGTACAAGTTTAAAAAGAACTAATACAAAAAATACACTTCAGCTAAATACTTGTAATTTATTTTCCTAAACCATGCAGAGCCGCAGTATAACGACTAAAGAGCCGCATGGGGCTCCGGAGCCGCAAGTTGCCGACCCCTGTACTAGCCTGTAACATCATTTTTTCTCTGTGATTTTCGGGGTGTCTTTTAATTCCTAACACATCCATATCAGTTTAGATATCTGGCATGATTTTTTTCCCCAATTGTTACTGAAGTGCAGTATATAAACAGGAAATTCACTCATCTTTATGGAACAGAAATAAATGGTGTAAGATACTGAATAGCACTGCTGTCATGTTTTTGCAGTGACCAGACCCAAAGAGCAGACTCAGACCGTGGCTAAGGGTTTCAAACGGTTTATTTATAGAATTCAGGGAATTAACAAAGGGCAGGCAGGCTATGGCGCTGAGCCCTTTTCCATCAGCTAAACTCAGGAGGACAGGGAGACAGATGAGAGCTGGCTGATTATGGCAATTTGTGAAGGAGAATAGTTAAAAGCCTCTGAGGCCTTACTTGCTAGACTGGATGATGACAGAGTTTGAAGAGTTACAGGTGGGCCGGCAGACTTCTAGGAGACTTGAGGTGTGTTCATGGGCAGGCAGGTAAACGATAGGTGAGCCTTAGTTTCCACAATGGTGAGTTAGTTCCAAAGACCCTGACAACTGGTAATCTCTTTGCTCCTAAAATAAAAAATAGTTAAATCCAAAAGTGTCTGCTTTAGTTCTTTGTGATAATAACAGGGGGGAAAGCACTAACTTAGCATGGACAGACTGCAGTAATACATTTATTATAGCGACTAATTTGTTACATTTTTATTCATTAATATTACATAGATATCTGCTGTTCTGGGACTGAACACACTGAAATAATAAACAACCACATTAATATGCAGATACAAGGCAACAATACTTATGTCCTCTTTCTTTGTTTCCACAGTCCTCTGAGATTCTCCACCTTTTATTTGTGTCACGGCGGGGTGCACCGATGTGTGTGGAAACAGGACCCAAAAGCAGATGATGACGAGGAATTGTAATGATTAACAGAAAGGTGAACCTTTAATGCGATGACGGCAGGGAAATGAACCAAGAGACCAAAAACAAACAGGCAAAACACTAAGAAACAAAATACTAAATGGTACTGAGACCAAAACCTAAACTATGACTGTGGTGGAAAAATAATAAACAAAGACCATGACTAAGACTAATAATACATAACAGATGAAAACTAGAACTATGACTGAGGTGAGGTAAACAGGCTAAGACCATGACTAAAACTGTGACCCTGGTGAGATAAACAGACGAACCGACAATGGCATGAAGAAAACAAAAGGCTTAAATACAGACATGAGGTGATCAGGGGAAGTGGGGACACATGGGGGAACAGCTGACAGACATAAACCTAATGACAGGACCAGGAGAGAAAGCTAAATACAATGAACAAAGAACACATGACATTGTCAAAATAAAACAGGAAATACTAACAACTAAACATGACAACACAACTCAACAGATCCAACACGTGATGAATAAATACCAAACCCCAAAACATAGAAAACCCAGGAACAATAACCAATAACTGCCTAAACTAAAGGCAAAATAGGAAATAACACAAACTAATAACATATCAAAAAATACAAAGAAAACTCAGAGTGCTGGGTCGGAGACCCAGCCTGTGACAATTTGTTCCCTTCCTCTCCCTTCATCCCACCTGCCTGACACCACTGTCACGCTTTCTCTCCCTCCTCCCACAGAGCGTGTTTCATTTTGTTTATTGTTTTTATTCCTACTCCCTGTCTATTCACTTGGATCTCCCAAAGCAGTTTCTTGACGCTTTATGTTTGTGTGTCAATCAAACCACCCTGCGGATAGAACGCCTCTGTGACTGGTCATATCCCACCTGATGCCTCACATAAGTGGGCAGACAGCTCCATGGACACACACACACACACTCTTTCATATCACAGCAAGTGGAATACTGTGGTGCTTTATGGATTGAAGACATGTAAACTAGACTTTTTAAAAATACATTTCTTGTATGCGTCCATTGTGTGTGGGGTGTATCCCAACTCTTACTCTGTGTCTAGTGCGATAGGCTCCAGCAACCCTGAGCAAGTAGTGAAGAAAATGAATGCACGTATGGATTATATCCAAACAGGCACCACACTTTTGTGAAATGACGGTGTGTTATACGCACAGTTAGCATCTATTTTGGGTTTCACATTAATAACTTAGTTTTTTCTCTGCTGATGATATTGCTGCTCTCTGCCCTGCAGACGGTTTTGAATGTTTTGAAACCTCGGGGGAGAGAATTCAGAAAATGATGTGACACACGCATCTCCTCCCCATCAGGCTTATCCCACAGAGACTGCTTATTTCATTAATTAGTAAGCACAATTTATTTTTAATTTCTCCTCTGATTGTGGCTTCTTTATGCATAACTGGGTGCCTCTGCATCTTCTTTGTCCCCCCTCCTCCCTTTGTGTGCACAAGCATGCACGCCTGTAAACTAATATTGTTCAAATATTCCCCGGGGCTCCAGAGCACTGAAAGCCTGAATCAGCTATTGGCTCTGTCCTCCTTCATTAGAAGGGTATGAAATCACTATCTTATTGATTCTTCTCATTAACCTTTCTCTCATCTGATCTGTAATGTTGTTTTCTGTCCCTCTCTGAGCCTTTTCTCTGCAGCTTTCCTCATTTCGCCTCCCATGCCTACGTTTTCCCCCCCATCACACTCTTCTTTGCACTTTATGAACCTGCCATGACCACAAATTTCCTTCTGCATTTCCTCATGCCTGCTCTTTCTGAGCTATTTCACTTTATCTTTCACCCACTCATAAAACCCACAATAGACACTGAGGTAACACACTATGTCTGGATGACCTTGAGGTGACCTATTTTTGCCTACTGTGGTGTGACTAAATACAGTTATGTTTTCAATTATGTGAATTAATTCAAAAGGACGATGATGATGGTTACAGTGATGTCTTAAATAATGTGTTTAATGGACACTGAAAGCCTGAATTACACTCGTTCATATCTTTCATTGTCATTAACTGCAAAGCTGTAAAAGCTGATATTGCTGCCAATCGGGTAACGACGCAAGAAAGAGATTTTTCTCGGTGTCAGCTTCCTAACCTTTTGCAGTTCGCATGACATTGTGTATGTTTTGATGTTTACAGCTATGGGTGGAAAAAACACCCCACTGAATGTGAAACGGCTTCCTGTGAACTCCTATCACATTTCTCTCAACAGATGGCAATGAAGGGCACATCTGCGGGCACTTCTGCTGATTTACATCGTACGCCGTGTGTGTGTGTCCGTGTGCACATGCAGGAGTCTGAATTTGAGCATTTGCGTCACCTCGCAGGGAAGGCTGCATCCACGGGTCGACTGCTGGAGGACCGACGCAGGTGGAGATGCTGAGGACGGCGACTGAATACCCAAGAGAGACAGGGAGGGACTGAGTCAGAGTATGACAGATAAAAAAAGACAGTGAGGAGGGAGGGGAGGGGGAGAAAAAAAGGTGTTCTCACCCGGTGAGAGAGGGGAGATTGTAGGACCATGAAAGGAAGGGATGAGGGAGGAAGAGAAGGAGGGAGCTAGGAGAGACAGTGGACCAAAACAGGCTGAATTCTCTCGGGGGTGAAAGGATGAAAAGGGAAGAGACAGTGACAGAGAGAAAGGGGAGCTCTTATGTCACTCTGAAGAGGAATTGTCTTCTGTTTGACCTTTTCAGACAAATTCACACCCTTTCATTCAATCCCTCTTGAATCTCACCCACATACAAAAAAAGAAAATCATAAAAATCCCTCCGTGGACCCTCCTCTCTTTTATTTCATGTTTTCCAGCTCTTTTCTCACATAAATATGGACTGGGCACCGGGCCTCACCTCTTGTGCACCTACTCTGCTCTCAGCCAAGTCATAGAGAGGTGATTTTGTAATTACAGCCTTTTCTTTTGTCAGATGATGACAGCATAGTCATTATTCTCTTGTGCGTCCGTTGCAGCTTGTTCCAACCATCTATGAGCTGCTTGTCTGCGTCTTTTTCATCCATGTATTCTGAAACTACAGAGATCAGCACTCTCAAGGTCTTGCCTGTATTTTGCTGTAGATATTCTTACATAAATGCCCCAAGGTCTCACTTCCTTTACTTCACTCAGGAAGGGCATGAATGCAGGACAGTCGTAAAGAATTCCTTGGCCGTGACCTCAGACGGCACAAGGAGAACTGGAGTTGATTCTCAGCTGCTATGCCGTGACTGTCAAGTGCAGAGGTTTTTTCCACATGGGAATAAATGAAGTATTAATGAAGATGCAAACCGGATGCACAAGAATGAGCATCACCGTTGTTTGGATCAGGAGGATCGTTCAAGGCGACTTATGGCGATTTAATTAAACATGAATTAAAATGCTTTTGGACGTGACATTGTGGCACAAATGGTTGTAATTCACATCGTCCGTGGCACTGCTGCCATCTGTAAAGCTGTGCCATTAGTGCCTCCCTGTGAGTGATACGCCTTATGCTAGAGGAAAAAAAAGCATCATTTCCATACCAGTGTGCTATGTAAGTACAATATCAAGATCTATCCACATTTGTGTGAGTTCTAGTAATGCGAAGCCAATCACAGCTTATTATTTGTACAAAGACGAGGCTTTACGCCGAGGCAGACCTCTGTGTCCACCAAAAGACCATGCTTTGTAAAATATAAACTGATAAATATAGCAGTGCTGCCCTCTGTTGGAACAACTATGCCAGTAAGGCCCCACAAATCCAAGCACATACAGGTGCTGGGCTAATGGGATACAAAAGTAAATACACTATATCATTTTTGGTCATTTCTAACAAAAGCACAGTAGTGCCATGTAGATCATCACAAGCATATTTATAAACCTGGTTAACTGGTCAATGGTTTGCTCCTTCTAGCCAAATTATTTAGTCTATAAATTAGGCCGAATCTACAAAACCCCCATAATGCAATACTGTGCTTTAATTTTGAGGCATGAAATAGCATGAGTTGCACTGATTCATTGTTTCAGGTCTGTTATTTACCCACTGATTAATTAGGTAAATGTAAAAGAGTAACACATGCAATATTTATCAGCTATTTTCTGGACTGATGATAAGGATGAGGAGGATTACTGCCTTTTAAAAAGTGACTTAGTATATGTGAGGGGGCAAAGTAACCGGGTCATTGCAGCAGATTTCAATGCAAGACACCCTACGAGACCACCCATCTCCCATGCTACAGTTAGCAAACTGCTTGCTAAGTTTCGTGAAACTGGTTCAGTGTTGGATTTGCCAAAATGTGGAAGCAAGAAAACTGTCACTAATGAAGAAACATCAGTGGCTGTCCTAGCTTCATTCAGCAAGAGCCCACAGCGTAGCACTCGCCGCATGTCACTGGAGAGTGGGATTAGTCGAACATCCCTTCAGCGGATATTAGCTACTCACAAATAGCACCCTTACAAACTCCAGCTACTGCAGCATCTCAACGAGGATGACCCAGATCCAGGCACGTGCAGAGGGGGGAGGCTAGAGGGGCTTGAGCACCCGCCCCTTTCCTGATGGGTGCCCAAAGTGCCCTTTTGTTGAGGCAACTTTAAAAAAAAATAATTTATTATTATTATTTTTTAATGTGTGTGTAAGTGCGGAGTCCTGTCTGTGCCCCTCAACAATAATATTTAACTATTAATCATAGTTTTGCTAAATAAAATCTGGCTTGCATCAGTCACATGATCACATTTAACCAATGATCGCCCTTGTCGGCAGAACGCGCTGGTTACGAGCCGGGAACGAGGTCACAAAGAGCACGCGCATTTTTTGCGGTCCGGAGCTGTAGGAGAAACACAAGTTAACTCAGAGACACAGACTGATGCGACAAACCCAGTAAGTAGGTGTACAGCGTACACTGTAGTGTGTAGCACACAGGAGTATTAGCTTATTACGTACACGTTGGTAAGCTGTCTTGTTGCAACTGACGAACTGAAACAAACGAGCGTGCCAGGGACGTGCAGAGAGGTTTAAAGGGGCGGGTGCTCAAAGTTAAAAAGGGGCACATTGAACCATGCTGAATAACAACAACACACATTCATCAAGAATCTAATATGGGAAGGGCAGGGCTGTGTTGATCTGAGACTGTAAACATTAAAAAGTCCACAGGAGAGATGGTAGCTGATTAAACAAGTGTCATGAGATAATAACAAAATGCAAAGATTGGTGACAGCGCTTGGAACCATAAGGCAACGAAAAACTGTGACATAAACTCGGCTCTGCCTGTGAATCACTCTTTGCTTCTCTTCTTCCTTCCTTCCCATCATTTCATATATCGCTCTCCACTTGCTGTCTATCTGAGAACAAGGCACAACTTGCTATTGCAATAAACTATAATCTAATTATCCACACCTAACAACTCTTGCACTTAATCTATAATAAAATGATGACAGAAAAATGTTATAGCCCTGCCTTTAGTAGCCTCATACAGCTCCTACTGTTTCCTCCTCATGTCCTTACCAGCCATGTCTGCACAATGTTATATCATGAGTAATAATTTTAAAAAATCTATATACATAAAACACACACATGTGACATTTTAGACCTTCTTCAGAATACTGTATATACTATGGGCATCCTTACATTATTATTTATTACTAGAGCTACAATAATAAAGCAATGAGGAGGGGGAAGTAATAAATATGAAATAATGTATTTATGATGATTCCATTTGTTTCACTATCCACTCTGTGCAGGGCAAAGCTTATTACATTTTTAAACTGTAGAGATACAATCTTTTGTCTTATTTAAAATATAAATCTAATATAATCTGCTTCTTAATGTATGTTCTTTAAAATACAGCGTGTGTTTTTTAATATATTATAATTATTATTATGTGGACATGCATATTAGATCGTTTTTTAGTAAAATATAATCCCTCCAGAAAGGCAGGAAATGCCCAGAAACTTACTTTAAAACTAAATATGTTCCCTAAAACGGTGACAGAGCTACAGACCCATGACAGCCTTACACAGGTAGCCAGCAGCTGTGACCAGCACTACTTGTGCAGTTAATAAAAGGACAGGTAATGTTTGTCGCGCTGTTGCACACACAGCACGCTTGTTTGTTTCAGTTCGTCAGTTGCAACAAGACAGCTTACCAACGTGTACGTAATAAGCTAATACTCCTGTGTGCTACACACTACAGTGTACGCTGTACACCTACTTACTGGGTTTGTCGCATCAGTCTGTGTCTCTGAGTTAACTTGTGTTTCTCCTACAGCTCCGGACCGCAAAAAATGCGCGTGCTCTTTGTGAGCTCGTTCCCGGCTCGTAACCAGCGCGTTCTGCCGTCGAGGGCGATCATTGGTTAAATGTGATCATGTGACTGATGCAAGCCAGATCCTTTTATTTAGCAAAACTATGATTAATAGTTAAATATTATTGTTGAGGGGCACAGACAGGACTCCGCACGCACACACACATAAAAAAAATAATAAATAAATTAAAAAAATTTAAAAGTTGCCTCAACAAAAGGGCACTTTGGGCACTCATCAGGAAAGGGGCGGGTGCTCAAGCCCCTCTAGCCCCCCCCCCCCCCTCTGCACGTCCCTGGAGCGTGCTGTGTGTGCAACAGC
The DNA here is from genome assembly GCF_057382275.1 of Copadichromis virginalis. Taxonomy (NCBI): domain Eukaryota; kingdom Metazoa; phylum Chordata; class Actinopteri; order Cichliformes; family Cichlidae; genus Copadichromis; species Copadichromis virginalis. The sequence goes on along the minus strand of NC_140623.1, from coordinate 13,303,064 downwards.
GCGACAAACATTACCTGTCCTTTTATTAACTGCACAAGTAGTGCTGGTCACAGCTGCTGGCTACCTGTGTAAGGCTGTCATGGGTCTGTAGCTCTGTCACCGTTTTAGGGAACATATTTAGTTTTAAAGCAAGTTACAGGGCTTTTCCTGCCTTTCTGGAGGGATTAATTACACATAACATATAATGTAATTGCAAGGAGGTATTTCTGTAGTCTGTAGATACTAGATAGTGGAAAAGGTGTGGGATTAAATAAGCTTATGCTTCTTCCTGCTCCTTTTTGAACATGGACGTTATTTGGAGTTGTGGTTGCTCGTTTTCCTTTTGTTTGCTTTGTTCATTTGTCTCTTTTAATTCTATTTTTTTTTATACTTTTTCAACATGTTCAAAATAAAGATTCAATCAATCAATCAATTATATTTCACTAAAAAACGATCTAATATGCACTTCCACATAATTATGCATTATTATAATTATAATATATTAAAAAACACACGCTGTATTTTAAAGAACATACATTAAGAAGCAGATTATATTAGATTTCTATTTTAAATAAGACAAAATTTGGATTTTACAGCAGTAAAATGATTGTATCTCTGCAGTTTAAAAATGTAATAAGCTTTGCCCCTGCACAGAGTGGATAGTGAAACAAATGGAATCATCATAAATACATTATTTCATATTTATTACTTCCCCCTCCTCATTGCTTTATTATTGTAGCTCTAGTAATAAATATGTAAGGATTCTGGATCAGCACCATGATGCCCATAGTATATACAGTATTCTGAAGAAGGTGTAAAATGTCACTGTGTGTGCGTGTGTTTGTTTTATTTAGATGGATTTAAAAAAAAAAATTACTCATGATATAACATTGTCCAGACAAGCCTGGTAAGGACATGAGGAGGAAACAGTAGGAGCTGTGTGAGGCTACTAAAGGCAGGGCTATAACATTTTTCTGTCATCATTTTATTATAGATTAAGTGCAAGAGTTGTTAGGTGTGGATAATTAGATTATAGTTTATTGCAATAGCAAGTTGTGCCTTGTTCTCAGATAGACAGCAAGTGGAGAGTGATATATGAAATGATGGAAGGAAGAAGAGAAGCAAAGAGTGAATCACAGGCAGAGCCTAAATTATTTCTCACAGTTTTTTGTTGCCTTATGGTTCCAAGCGCTGTCACCAATCTTTGCATTTTGTTATTATCTCATGACACTTGTTTAATCAGCTACCATCTCTCCTGTGGACTTTTTAATGTTTACAGTCTCAGATCAACACAGCCCTGCCCTCCAGCACTATCAGCAGCAACCCCTCAACAGCAACATTGTACCCATCGGCTACGTTTGCTTTGCCTTGTTGCCCATATTAGATTCTTGATGAATGTGTGTTGTTGTTATTCAGCCTGGTTCAATGTGCCCCTTTTTAACTTTGAGCACCCGCCCCTCTCTGCACGGCCCTGCCCAGATCGGCGCACAGAATTTGCAGAATGGGCAAAACAAAAATTGGAACAGGACCCTCAGTTCATGCAGAAGATTTTGTTCAGTGATGAGGCAAACTTTTATGTGAATGGTGAAGTTAACCAACAAAACCACCGCTATTGGTCTGACACTAACCCACATTGGATGGATCCCTCCAAGTCTGTTGGACCAACAAAAGTGATGGTTTGGTGTGGTATATGGGGTCCAACGATAGTGGGTCCATTCTTCATCAATGGAAACCTCAAGGCCACTGGATATTTGAAATTGCTACATGATGATGTGTTTCCCTCTTTATGCACTGAAGCTGGCACGTTCCCTGAGTTTTTCCAGCAAGATTGATCAGACTGATCCAAAACCCTGCCGCCAGATAAGAATGCTTCATGAAATTATTCCTACCAATCTCTGTAAAACTGCAAAATAACTTTTGTTTATGTGATAGCTGAATCACGCTAGTCCCAAACATATTACACAGTGTATAGTATACATATTTATTAATGCAATTTGCGCTAAGATTATTATTAAACCTGGGTTATATGGTAAAGTGGAGGTGGTTGACCTCTAAGGGTAGGAGTGGTATGACAGAGGTTGTGCAAATGGTAAAATTCTGTCTAATACCAATTGTAAGAAAACAGCTCTACCTGAATAGTGCCGGAGTTACCAGGCTTTTCCAAGCGTCATTGTATTTATTATTAGAAAACCAGAAATCAGAGGGGGGAAAAAACAAACTAACAAAGAAACGTTGAATCAAACTGATAACAGTGCACGATTTATTCGTTTTTCCTATTAAACCCAATGACTGTAGAAAACCTTTCTACAGTCATTGATTAAAACCAAAACAAACAAAAAAGTTTGCTTTTGATACTCGCGATATGTTACCAAATCTCGCGATACTACGTACATCCCATTCGAGCTAAACTGGAGGGATTTCTGTAGTATTGAGCGAGCAGCTAACACGTTAGCAACACTGAGACAATCTATTTGCAAATAACTCGCTCCTTAAAAAAGGAAACCAAGCCGGCTCAGAGGTGAGGACGTATTCTTACAAGCGATGCCCATTTGTTAGCTACTTAAACGTAGTTTAGAGAGAATAGCTGTAGAAAACAGTCATGGTAAACTGAACTCTTGTGTAGCCTGTGGTGATACAGGAGTGAAGCAGTTTATACCGTTCTTAACAAACCAGTGAATACCTTCTTGAGATAATTCTTGATAATTGTCAAATATGGCAACTAACGTAAACATTAGCTTTTGGTTAAGCTACTAAAGTTGGTTTCGTGTTTGTGCAGCTGAGCAAAGAAGCTAATGCCACTTTTATCTTACTTCGCACTTTTACGTAGTTAATGCTAGGAACCTGTCTGCATATAACATTAACGTGTTAACACTTTTATCGTAAAGTTATAAAGCATGAAAATGGTGCACTTTAGAATTGCTTAGCTAAACTTTACATGGCCGTAGTGTAGTCTTTTTTTTACTCGTACTGTGAGCCTTTCGTTTGTGTGCTGCATCTTCCAGGATGGATTTAGAAGACGACACGACCATTTTAACAACCCTGAAGTCCTTCAATTCCTTCATCAGCCGCCCCGAACATCCACAGCGGCTGTCAGAACACTCAGCAGGGAGTGGAATCCTGCAGAGTCAGTACAAGCGCAGCATGGAGGTACATACAGAAACTGTTTGCATCAACAGGGGGGCAAAAAAGCTGAACAAAAATAGCACCAGCATTCAGCCTCCGCACTTACTAGCATATCCTTCTTTTAGCTTTTAGAAGCAGCAGAGAGGGTTCACTCCAAGAATCGCTACCTGCAGTTGGACCAGGAAAAGAAACAGATGGAGCTGAGTCACAAACGGGCTCGTTTTGAACTGGAGAAGGCAGCCTCAGACAGCGCACGAGACTTGGAGGTACATGCCATACATACTCCTTTAATACCACATGACCAAGGCATCAGATAGCTCACCACCTTGTTATGTTGCAGCATGAGGTGGATCGGAACCAGGAGCTTTTGGGACAAATAAAGAAGCTGGAGGAGAGAGCGGAAGAGGTGAATAAGAAGCTAACAGAGCAGAAGGAAGCAAATGATGCTCTCCAGAAGAACCTGGAGGGTCTAAACAAGACACTGGAGGAAAGAGATGATAAGCTTGGCACAGCTAACCAGGTGCACGCATGCTTGTAGATTTGCACGCACAGTTATTTTGCCAGTCTGGTAGTGCCTCTTATCTTATACTGGATTACCTCTGTTATCTGTTTGCAGACCATCAGCTCTTTGAAGGATGAGATCAGAGAGCTCAGGCAGAAGATTCAAAACCAAGACTCAAAAATGTCTGCTCAAACGCTCGAAAACCAGGAGTTACAGGAAAAGCTAGATTTGCAACAAAGGTACACACACAAACAAGGACTGACACTTTGCTCTTTTTCATGCTAATAAATATTGAGCTGTACTGCTTAATATAAATGCTGACCATGCAGTTTTCTTTGATTGCTGTTATGATCAGGAAGTATCAGGAAGTCTCTCAACTTTGCCAAAGTCTCCAAGCTGCGCAGTCCTCATGCTCTGATCACATAATCAAGATTAAGGTACGAAATGCTGTCGCTTCTATTGGGCTCCTTATGGTTTCACTTCAGAGTTTAAATGGTGTACGGATTTGTCTGTAGTTCAGAACATTCCAGTGTCCACAGTTCATGGAGAGAAACTAGTTGAAATAGTTAAACATAGCAGTTTGTACGTCTTTGCACTGATGTAGACGGTGTGGTTACACAGTGTTATGTAGCTCACTCTACAGCGAATGTAAACCTACTAAATATGATTACGATTTAGACGTATAACCAATGCATGTGCAGTATATCAGTTCAATTTTCTACATATCAGCTTTTTTGTTCAAACTACCTTTCTCCTTCAAATTGCATAAAATGAGTTTAAATGTATTTTTTCCCCTCATAACATAAACTTATCGAACATACCATTTTGCCTTCAGAACAGCCTTAATTTTCAGAGCATAGATTCAACAAGGTGTTGGAAACATGCCTCACAGATTTTGGTTCATATTGACATGATGGCATTACACAGTTGCTGCAGATTTGTCTGTCTGTTGGACTGAGATCTGGGGACTGTGGAGTACAGTGAGTTCACTGTCATGTTCAAGAAACCAGTTTGAGGTGATTTGGAGTCTTGTGACATGTCACGTGATCTTGCCGGAAGCAGCCATCAGAAGTTGGGTACACTGTTCATAAAGAGATGGACATGGTCGGCTACAATCGTCAGGTAGGGTGTAGGTTTAAATGATGCTTAGTTGGTACTAAAGCCCTTTTTCCATTAGTACCCACTCGGATCAGCTCGACATCGATCAGGCAACAATTTTTACTAATCTTCTGTTGTCCACTTTTGGACAATAAAAGATTGCTGAGTCGTTGCCACATGATTGGTGGTTAGATATTTACATTAATACAGGTGTGTGTGTGTGTGTGTTTGCTTGTTTGTTACAGGTATTTGTTTCATAAAGTGTGTCATTAATCTGAAAACTGTATTACTGGTGAATTTCTCACTTTCTAATTTGGCAGGAGTTGGAAAGGCGGCTTGTGTTCCAGGAGCAGGACTTTGCCATTGTGAAGACTGTAAAGTCAGAGGTGGCCAGAGTTCCAGATCTGGAAAAGGAGCTGAAGCGCCTCAGAGATGATAATGCCTACCTCAGGTTAAATACATTTTTGAAGTTTCCTTAACATGTAAACTCTTTACACTGTAGTGGAGGGACCTTTCAATCCACAAGTTTCACACACACATATACCACAAGCTCTCTTTTCTTTAACAAGTGTTTTTGGTATTTGTAATATGTGTTTGTGCCTGTGTTGTCTCTAAAACCTTACACTATATGTTTAGGTTGATTCTGTTTGTACCACGTAGTTTGGATGCTATCGGGCATTAATGAGCATACAAGCATTTTGAAAGATTAAGTTGGATAACAGAAGATCCATTTGTCAAGTAACAGCCAAACAGCTTGTCAGACTAAGTGGAGAAATTTAGCAGTTGGTGTGTTTATCCACTTATCCTTTCTGTTGTATTACAGAAATCTCAATTTAAAGCATGAAACTCTTCATACTTTCTCAAGATAACAGATTAAGAATTTTGCTGAAGATATCATAACTGTAACTAGGAATGTTCCTTATTCATAAGTCGATTAAATGGGAGGGGGAAAAAAGACTGACCCTTCTAAAAGTACTCAGACAATCAAGTTGCATTTTAAATGCTGCTGAAATTTGTGACACTTTGTGCTGTGCATACACATTCACATTAGCTTGCAAAGTGTGCCAGTGTTTTGCAGCCATCTGTCCTTACAGATAAACCTTTACACACTTATGCAGAAAGCAGTATTTTCTGGTCGAGTGTTTGTGTGTGTGTGTAACTGTCCTAAACAGGAACAAAGCTAATTAGCCAATTATTTTATTTTTTTAAATAATTTTTATTTGTTTATTTTTATTTTTTTAAGTGGAATGTTATATCAGTAGTGTGGGGAGGGTGTGTGTGGTGGGGGACATGCTCCTCACACTCTCCCCATCTCTCATAAAAAATCAGTAAGGAAAGCAAGGAAGGGATGTGCATAATGGAATGGGTCATCACACTAAGATTACTCTGGCCAGACGTAAATGGAATACTGCAGAGCTGCACTGCACTCCTTGTTTACATGTTCTGAGACAGAGGGTGACTGGGGGGCAAGGGGCTGCCATTTACTGAGAAATCCTGCTTAACATCTCAGGGCCAACAGTCAACTGGCATACATGAATGTAATCTCAATAAGTACTTGTTCATATTACTGAGTATTTCTGGTGCTGGATAGCAAGAGGAGCAAGTATTGCAGGTTTAGTCTGGGAAATGTGACTGAAAAGAAAGACCAGGTGGATCAAGCAGCATTTTGTCTGATCTTCCAAGGCGAGTCCATTGTCTGGTCTCCGATGGTTGGGAAGTCCTCAAACTGTGGGGAGATTCTTGTTTCACATTGCCTGAAACAATAGAAGGAAAATTCTTCTTTTATCTCCTAATCAGTCTCTGTTGTCTGGACCGAGCTCTTTTCCCTTATTCTTTCCTCCTCTGCAACCTTTGCATTTCCCCCCCCCCCCCTAATTTCTACCGGCTTGTGTCAGCATAATCAGCTCCCTGGTGTAAACAATGTGAGCTGGGCAAAAATAGTGTTGTTGATTGAAGTGGGTAATAACATGGCCAAAACATATCAGACGTTTCTCAAGTAGAGTTCACAGAAAAGTCACCCTAATCCAACAAGTGTGACTAAAGTAAAGAAAACTTGAAAACTAGTGAGAGCAATGTATTATAGCTATAATGCACAGTTGGTACATTGTTACGTGCATTTGTCGTCAGTCACTGTAATCTTAATATATTTGAAAACGGTTTTCAAAATTGCATCCGAGTGTGACTGTAGCCAGGGATTGAAAGTTTCTCCATGTCTTGCATTAGACACTGAGCTATCAGTTTAATTTACCTTTTTTGTCTCTGTTCTGTCCAGGGAGAGCAGAGAAAATTGCAGCCTGTTGAAAGAGGAGGTGGAGGGTCTGCGGAAGAAGCTGGAGAGGATGGAGAAAACCAAAGAAGAGCTGATCAACATGGAACTGGAAAAAGAGGTAAAAGTGTGGGCAGTTAGAAATATATAAATATTAAGAGAATTAAGGAATAAGCAAAGCTTCAATGAGACATTTTTAGATAGATTAATGACTCTGGCTGCATCCTCGTGAAGGTTTTTGTGACTCCCTGTCCTCTATGTTTGTTTTTGCAAACTTTGAAGTTTAACTTTTAGAATTTACTATCAAATATATTTTTTAATTAATAATCTAAGCTTAGAATGTCCTCCAAAAAGCCCTATACACACTGGGAGCAGTTCGTAGTGATATGGTGGCAACAGACCATAGAAAACAACTACAGGTGAAAAAAGTGCTGCTGAAGTGGGCGGGACTTGCGATAAACTATTCTCAGCTTCACGTGAGCAACTGAGGTGGCTACCAATGAGAGTGAAGAATACAGTTGATTAACATATAAGCTGGTAGCAAATATGGGAATGTCCACTAGCATTCATTGTCAGCTTCAAGCTGATGCTTGACAAAAGACTGACTTCCTGTGTGTAGGCAACTTGAGTAAACATTTCAGTCATTACTTTTTAAAAAGCTATTGTCAGAGATAATTGGTGAATTATAAAATATGTACAATAATAAGAGAAGAAAATAATGTATTTATACTGCTGTGGGATGTAAAGATGCCATATTTGCAAGACTTCATACTGCATAAAAGTATTCTTTTTCTTCTGCTGTTGACTGTATTATATCAGCATCAACTTTTCCTGTACTCAAAAACAGTTATTTGCTTTGGTGTCATTAAAACTTAGAGGCTCACAGAGAAGCTCCACGCCTGGGAGAACCTTGGGCAATCTACTGGACTCAACATAAGGTCAGACACTATTTCAAAGTGTGTACGTTTGAATCACAAAGAAAAATATTTAAATAGACATTTGTGTATTTCTTTCTTTTTCTTTTTTCTTTTTTTTCCTGTTTTTAATCATGTATAAAGTGCCACTAGGTGGAGCTGTGGTCACTCCATACAAATGTGCCTCATCATTGTGGATTGAGTCCACCATTGTGTATAGATGTCTGTTTGGTACCTGCTTGTGAGTGCACCAAATGAGTCTCAATGCATTCACTCAAAGCTGGTAATGAGAGAATGATTGCATGTTTCCTCGTGAGCAATGAAGCTGATCTGACACATAAACACTGCAGACCTGCCGATGGCATGCATGCACGCACACATGCGCACCGTGTTTTTCTTTCTTTTGTGATTAACGTTGACTGTGAGGTAAACACAGCGCTTAATGAAAAGTGTGTGAGGATGTGTGTGGTTTTTTTTTTTTTTTTTTTTTTTTTTTTTAAAGTGTGGGAGGAAAAAGTAAAAACTGCGATCTAATAAACTATGAAATTAAGTGAAATCAATATTTCCGTAAGGCTTAATTTTAGTCATATGTAATTTGTTATGTAACATTTTGAATCCTTAAAAAGTGAGATATTTAAAGTAAATTGTTGTAATTTTCTTCCTCAAAATCCACTGGATAAGGGGAATCTCATAGTTCTGTTATTGGCTTCATGTGTGATGCTGATGTAAAAGTGCAAAATATTAATGTTGCACACATGTTTAGCTCCTGATGATCAAAATAGCATCACAGTCACCTTTAGAAACTCCTTAAAGCTGTTATTCTGGTGTTTAATAAAAGCCCGAAATAAAATGTCAATGCGGTCAAGATGTTATTTTCTTGTCACAGTGTGTGCGACGTAGAGGCAGGTGGAAGTAAGTGTGTTTCATTCAGCAATTTGTTCACCTTTACTGCACTCGGTGCATCAGTGCTGTGCGAAAATTACTATTGATGTGGATTTGTGCATAAGTGGGATATTGTGATTGCCTTGTAGGCTATTAAACAGTCATTATTTCAGCATTTTACTGCTTGGAGTCTTGTCAGGTATATAATTGTCAAAGTTTTTATGAAGAAGTTTAAGAATCACAAAGTAAGTGAAAGTGAATTGGATATATGTCATATTCTTTTTGCGGTTAAGAATGATCAGGAGCTTTCAGAAGAAAGAATTGATGGCACTGCAGTGACAGAATAATGATCATATCTCAGGGCTGTCACTAATGTAACAGTGCCTGAATTAATGCTGACATGAAGTCGAAGCTGCTTGTTTAGGGCGGTTGTTGTTCTGTCATTAAATATGAAATGGCTCATAAGGGCTGCTGTGCTTTGACACTAAAGTTTGGATTTTCATTGTTGATTTTTCTATGGTTTGTTTTGTCATCTTGCGTTACTTAAAGCTAAATATAATTTATATTTATACATGATAAACATTTTCTCTCACAAGATATATCAGGATATGAAGAGTATGTAGCTGAGTTGCGACTGAGGATTGAATAAATGTAATTTACTGTACTTGAAGAGTTGACCTCCATCACCCTGAGATTTAATTCTTACCAACAATGTTGGTCTTTTGCCAGGAAGAAATAACTTAAAGGGAAAAGAGAAAACTCCTAAGAACAATAAATGTGTTGAGAAGTAGACGCAAGCCTTAAAGCTGCAGCCTGGATTTGTTAGCAGCTGGCTGGTTGCTAGAAGTTATTTTCTTTCCTTCTGTTATGTGAGATGATAACATTGTGCTTGGTTATGTGCGTGCCAGTGGGGATGACAATTGAAAATAAAATTGGAAGAAATAGAAGATGAAAATATCTTTATGCCTCCACGCTGGCGACAGCTGGGGCTGGAGGCATTTAAGTTTTGGATTTGTCCGTCGCTTTCTTTACATGATATCGCTCGAAAGTTTCACTTTGACTGGAGGATGAAGTGATTAGAATTTTGTGTGTTTAAAGTTCAAGACTTGATTTGGCCCTAATTCAAGAATCTCTAAATATCTGGAAAATGACATATATGATAAAAATGATCAGATAATGACATTTTTACACCAAAAGGTCACATGTTCTCATCGCTGTGAGATCATAATGTGCCACAAAATCACTTTTCTGACAACAATTCAACAGGAAATTGTGATCGTCTAGTCATATCTAGTTGGATACTGAATTCGTGCAACTTGACTGGTTGCTGGAAGTGCTTCTGGTCTTGCCATTGAAGGACAGCTGAATGATTAAAATACATTGAAAGGTCTTCCAGAAAATGTTTTTTCCCCCCTTATTATTGAAACTTTCACAAGCTACAGAAAGAACTGCAGCTATTTTGTGCATGTAAGTCACAGACTGGTTTTTGTGTGATAGATGGTGTATTAAATTGATTTAACTACTTCATGGTAGTGTTTGTGTGTATGCTGAATCTTGATGCCACATTGAAGGCCATACAAACTTGATGCTGTTCCCTGTGGATTAAGACTTTCTTTTAGCTCGTATGTGTCCATGATCCACCAGTGAAACAAGTTTAGTTGGAATGCTACCCAGTGTTCATAAATTGCTGGATTTTTATTAGGGCTGAACGATTATGGAAAATAATCTAATTGCGATTTTTTTGCCCCAATATTGCGATTGCGATGCGATATGCGATTATTTTTTAAGGTCTTTGTCTTCTGTATTATTAAACAAAGACAAGCAATACATCATATAGTATGGCCAATACTATATTACATTAATTTTAAACTGTTCTTTCCTGGAAGACAGACCTCTGTTATGATGACATGAGGTGATGCATGAATTGATGACTGACATTTTTATTTAACTTCTTCAATCACAACAGTATATTTGAACATACACAATAGTTTATTTTTAGCTTACAAACATCTGAGCATAAAGTGCTGACAAGGAACCCTGGTGTAAACATTAAAATGAAAGTCAGTACAATGTGCAGATTGCAGAAATATACATAAAAGAAAATCAGTGGCTTTACCACACTCAGTTTTTCGACATCTGTGAACTACTAGACTGTCATTCAATTAAAAAATAATATTAAATAAATAAAACTAATAAATAAAAAATACACACATCTTACTGATCTCTGCAGTCAGTAACATTACACATAAAGTGCAAACATAATAGCAATTGTATAAACACACACACAAACACGCCTTTAAAGTTTAAAGGCGTGAAATTGGACGGTCTAGCCTTCTGATTAGCTAATCAGAAGGCTAGTTCTGATTAGCGTCACCGCTGTCTCGGTGGAGTTTAATAAACTCGGCCGTCTGCTTCTTGCTATCTAAAATATAACCAGACACTGGTGTAAATTCTCGACTGTCTCATACTTCTGTTTAATAAGTTTTCTGTTTGACGTTTAGTCAGCTGTGTGAAAACCAAGGAGGAACCCACCCGGGGGATTAATAAAGTTTTATTTTATCCAATCTAATAACTTTAATCTCAGCCAAACCGATTTACTCACGAACAAACAAAACACTGAAAAAAGCCCAACAATAACATTTTTAGGTTGTCTAAGTGACTTATATATTACGTTTAACCCGAGCAGCGAAACTCCGCGGTGATCTGAAAATGATGTGCCGGGAGTTGTGCCGTTCTCGGCCGCATCAGTAACCCTCGAGCTCCCGGCTAGCTGTCGAGCTGGTGGGTAGCAGACGCCTCTGAAAACGTCGAAGCACTTTTGCAAATATGGGATATCTTGATAAACCGAGCAGATATTTGATGTTTACACAACTACTTTCTCGCCTGAAAATATGTTAAAAGTTTATTTTGTGACCCAGAAAGATTAGTATGAGTAATTTTAAAACTTAGTAGCGGCCGCCATTGTTGGAAACTGGAGTTTGGCTGGGCCGCGCTATGAATTCTGGGATATGGTAGTAATTTGGACAGCCTTATAATCGCAGTATAATCGCAGCCTTTGCGGTTAGAAAATTGCACTTGATCATGTCGCGATATTATCGCAAATGCGATATATCGTTCAGCCCTAATTTTTATGCTAAATATTACTCGCAATTAAATAAAACCAATAAGAGTTTTGATAACTTTGTGCAATTTCTGGAGAAATTACAGTACAACTCCTGTACACTGTTTCACTTTACGTTGTTGTTGTTGTTGTTGTTGGTTTAGATGGGCTAAACATGTGTACAGATCCATTTCAGGAATACATAATCATACTGAAAGAGAGAGAAGTTCATCAAGTACATCAAAATCAGCCAGTTGATTCCATCTACGCTGGTTATAGAGGAGTTAAAATTAGCATGGTGATACTGTTCTATGTGCCAACAAGCTAAATTTCATGCATGAAAGGTTTGGGGATTGTCATCACCCAGCAAAGAGGGGGACCGACTTTATATAACTCAAGAACGACACAGCGTAAGATTTTCAAATTAATACCATGGGTGCGTTTACTACAAATCTTGTATGAGTTCTGGAGTGAATTTTGTCGAGGTCAGAGGTCAAGTTTCCAAACACAGAAAGTCAGTGTTCTCAGTTATTTATATTTATTATGATTTTAGCATTTCTTACTCCCAGTTCTTACTTAACAATTGGAAAGCAAATGGCTATGGTGAATAAAATCACTAAGGCTCATTCGCATCTATCCAGTGGGACAAATTGGACTATTTGCTACTATAGCTATGTTTGATATCTGGGCTTTGGACTAAATTTTACTTTTGGCCACGTTTCCCGATTCACTTATGTGCGTTTTGTAAGCAAGACTCGCTAATCTGACAGTTCATTTTGTAGACCAGGGGCCCGTTCTTCGTACGTCGCTTACTACATCCAAGATCAAATGAAACATCCAAGATCAAATCATCGCGCTAACCGTGAGCTCGCTAATCCGGTTCCCCGAACACACCTGCTGTTGACGATTACTACAGCTGGACGCAGTAATGTGACATCACTGGGTGTCGTAAAAGGGGCTACGCATCGATAGTAGAAACATTGATCGGCAACCCTCTGATTGGTCGGCGAAAATGTCGACGGAGCGCGCTCGGCTCGGTATTTTTCGGCAGCAGAGCAAGAACTCTTGAGTGAGGGATTTCAGGAGTTTCAGAGTTTAATCAGAACGCAAGGGAACACTGCAAAGGCTGCAAAAGCAAGGAGCGAGGGCTGGCAGGAAGTTGCTGACAAATTAAACTCGTAAGTAATTTAATAATAACAATAATAATGGAGTGGATTGATATAGCGCTTTTCAAGGCACCCAAAGCGCTTTACAATGCCACTATTCAGTCACTCTCACATTCACACACTGGTGGAGGCAGCTACAGTTGTAGCCACAGCTGCCCTGGGGCAGACTGACAGAAGCCAGGCTGCCATATTGCGCCATCGGCCCCTCTGGCCAACACCAGTAGGCGGTAGGGTAGATTTATTATATTACACTATATTATCCAATATTATATTACATTATATTATAATATGTTATATTTTATCCTCTTTCACATTAGAGCCACGACAGGACCCACTAGAACATGGGAACAGGTAAAAGTGAAATATAAGAATATTCTACAGAATGGTAATATTTATCACTTATATTGCTTTTAGTCTCTTGGAAAGAGACCCTGGAATAATCTGTTTGTTTATAACAGCAACCAAGAAAAGGGCAGAGGAAAAAAAGACAGGTGGTGGTCCTGCACCCCCTCGTCAACAAGTTGGTTAAGTGAATAATACCCTCACGGGAAAATCGATATCTCTCTATGAGCACACTGTCGCGCTGAGCTAAAGGATCCTGTCTGTCCCGCAATATACGCTGAATTCTGAGGACTCTCCTTATCAATCTTGCACCTTCCGCAATGGGTGGCTCGCGTATACGGACAGGACATGGCTGCGACAGACTTCCCAAATCCACCTTCGCTTTTATAGCCGTGGTCTCTCATCTTGATTACACGAAGTAATTTACAATTACTACTCTGAAATATGAATTACATCTGTAATAATCACATACATGTAATAGAATGTTAATAGTACATTTCCCTTTTTTAGGGAATGACCTGTATGTATCTGTGTGACATCAATAAATGGATCAGGTGCTGCATTGTCTTTAGTTACATTGATGTTATTTATTTATGGTGAAACAGTGGTGGAATATCGCTGTTGCTTTCGTATGAATGACGCGGGCATACCTGCGTGGCCGCGATCTAATCCTGTTTACATAAAGTAAACCTGCTCCCGAGCAGGTTTACGCTTACGGCTCTGTTGCTATGACAGCAAGTCCCGGATGAGCTTCGGGGAACCGACTGATCCAGGATCACGCGAAATCGTCAACAATCTAATCCGGCTAACCTACTTAGCGAGGTACGAAGAACGGGCCCCAGGTTACACCCCAGTTGTTCACAACATTGCACCCAATAATATGCAACCATCACGTTATTTGCAACAGCATCCAAGATGACTGACTCATGACCTGCAAAACAAAACAAACAAAAGGCAGAGGACAGAGAAATATCTGCTTGTGTGAGTTCAGGAAAAGGCTCATCCCTCTGTGCTCAGGGCAATGTTGAATTATCTACTTGGGATACCAAGGCCATTCCAGCTTATAATTCACAAAGTCATATTTTAGTCATGAGTTTATTTCCATACCTGAAGTCACGCCTAGATAAATGTTAAGTGGTACAACCCACTTTCCTAGAAAAAGTTCCACATAACGGCTGAACATAACCCCCACACAGTGTCTCGCTTACAGATTATGCCTTTATTAAATGATGAAGTTTCAGTCCGACTGCCTTTCACCAGGTGCAAAGGGAACGTCTATGTATGGATATGTTATGTATATACTCGCATGTACATGTATAATAGTTGTGATAACCATGAAGTGATATCCAACTTGCATGGATATCACTTCAAAAATTGTTAACTATAGCTGCAATACCAAAAGGGATGATTAACATATCCCATAAATGATTAATATAGCAGAAATATGACAAAAAAAGACATCAAATGGATAATTAAAATTGTGTGTGTGTGTGTGGACATTACTTTTGTACCTGATAAATGTTGATTAGACTCAAACATTGTAATTTATGTTTTAAGGTAGACAATGTGCAGGAGTTACATTCAGTTATAACTAGAGCTGGGCGATATGAGATTTTTTCATATCACGATATGTTTTTTTCATTTCAGGCGATAACGATATCTATCACGATATAAGCCAAATAACTATATTTGTAAGATTTAAATGTGCCGTTGCTCACAAGTAAAATGTGAAATAATCAGCAGCTTGTTTTGATTTAAATATTTATTTCCCATAATAAGTTCAACAGGGTAGATGTACTTAAGGAACATGAGACTTTTTCAGATAAATAAAGGCAAATATTGCAAACTACACAAAAGGCAGCCGCTAAAGCGTTTAAGTTTCAAAATAGAACAAACGAAACAGACTAAATTGTCAATTCCACTTAGAAACAAAATATTAATTCTAAAAATAAATCTTAGTTTGTTTTACAGAAGAACAGACAAAACTGACTAACCTTTGTCAATATCAAATAAACTGAGAACTAAAAGGAAATTCTCAATCTCTCCTTGTTGTATAGCTTAGCTTTTCAAACAGTTTTAACAGTTACTTTAGTCTGACAAAAGCCGAATGACGAATTAGCGCTTCCAGTCAGAGACTGAGGCTACGTCCACACGTACACGGGTATTTTTGAAAACGGAGATTTTCCGTTTTCGTTTTAAAAAATAATCCCGTCCACACATAAAGGCAGAAATGAAGGAAAACACTGCTATGAACATGCCAAAGCAGCAGGTGGCGCTAGATTCCTAACCGTGCAGAAATGTTGGCCAATTAGAAGTCTAGAAGCCTCGGTGGGAAAAAGTAAACAAAGCTGGGGCATAGAAGCAGAACAGAGTCGTATGTGTGGAGGGACAGTAACTGTGTGTATATGTAAGCATTTAAACACTGCAGAGAGTAGAATTAACAGTAACAGTATTGTAGAAATTCATTTCACCGAAACAATAACGTGGCGCACAGTGTGACGCATGCACCAGTTTATTGTATTTCCAGACTTGCTTTCGGCACAATTTACAGTGCACGCTACTCTGTTTTTGTCAGACTTGAAATAGCCGAAATACCTTCCCACTACGGAACTTCTATGGCTCTTCCGTTCGACAATCTCTCCGGCATTGGAACCATCATCTGTTTTCTCTTCGGTCACGCTCGGTTGATTTTTCTAGTCGGCACACTCATTTCCTCCATTACGCGCTGGCTCCATTACCCGCTGGCTGTTTCCCAAACAAACACACGTGCGGCTTGGCACTTGTGCTGTATGTAACAAGTCACGCGACGTGACGCTGCGGCTGTGATTGGTTCGGCTCTGCGCTGCTTAATTTGGATTGGCTGACCTTTTTTTTTTTTTTTTTTTTTTTTTTTAAGAGGACAAGAGCGGCGAGGTCTATCGCGATAGCTTAATTTCTCTATCGAGTAAAAGTTATATCGCGATACATATCGTTATCGTTCTATCGCCCAGCTCTAGTTATAACAGTTCAATTGTGAAAATGTGCTCAGCATTAAAGGTCCCTTGAGATGAGACCGTTTCGCATGCCTTGTACAATAATGCATTCCATCATGGACGCTTGCTTTTGAATTGTGTGCTGATAACAAGGAAGATACTGTATCTCCTCTTTGGCCTGAAGGCATTCAGGATTTGCAAAAGAATTTCAGATTTGAGTTCAGACCATGGAAAATGAGTTTACCATGGTCTGAATAAAGCA
Source organism: Copadichromis virginalis (assembly GCF_057382275.1). Classification (NCBI taxonomy): domain Eukaryota; kingdom Metazoa; phylum Chordata; class Actinopteri; order Cichliformes; family Cichlidae; genus Copadichromis; species Copadichromis virginalis. The sequence continues at coordinate 13,286,458 of NC_140623.1, read as the reverse complement.
GCTAGTTTATTCATATAATAAGCACTATAGCTAGCGTTTGGGGATGCAGTAATCACCGATCACTTACAGTGGTTGTCATAAGCGCCATTCAATCATTTTGCGCTGCTTAACCATGTCTGAGTTGTGAGGTCAGCAGTCCAAGCAAACATGCCCAGACCTCCTTCTCCCTGCCCACTTCCAGCTCTTCTCTGGTGTCATCCAAGCCAGGTGAGAGATATAATCTCTCCAATATGTCCTGGGTCTGCATCCTCTTTGCAGGACATTCCCAAAATACTTCACCTAGAAGGCGCCCACGAGGCGTCCTTATCAACCACATCACCTGGCTCCTTTCAATGTAGAGGAGAAGCAGCTGTACTCTGAAACCCTCAGAATGAAAAGGCTCGCATCCTATCTTCAAGAGTCAGTGTTGCTTCAATTGGTACAAATCTATGCATTTATTACTAACCATCATTACACAGTGTAATATCAGTTAACGCTGCTCCATGAGATTAAAAGAGTAAGAAACTAAAAACTTAGATGGGAGGTGATGTCAGTTTATTAGATCTCCCAGAATTGACAGTATTTGTCTTCAGACATGGGTAGTTTGCAAAGGATGGTCAAATGCAGTTTTTTCTTAACATCTCTCCAACAGTAAGTAATGATAATTTTTCATTAGAAACAAGTTCTAGCATAGGCCACCTAAATCTCACAACTGCAGTAACAGAGGCAACGTTAGCACGCTACCGTATATGTTTTTTTTTTTTTTTGTTTGTTTGTTTTTCTTAAATGGACTTAATGCAGTAGTATGAATCAGGTGCTGAGTGGATAATCCAGCACCAGCTTCATATGTAAAATATATAAAACAACACACACAGTACCTGTGGATGAGAGACGAGATGACTGCTCGAGGCTGTGACTTATTTGTGTTCACATCATGACCTTGAAAAAAAGATTAATTCTTTCTCTGGCTCCTGTTCCAGCAGCTGTAATGTTGCTGAGGTCAATATGAACACGTGAGTATAAATTTGGTGTGGTGGTGAGCAATGTTGCCTCACAGCAAAGAGATCTTGGATTCAGATCCCCTTCGGCCAGCTGGGCCCTTCTGTGTGCAGCGTGCATGTTCTCCCTGTGCCTTCCCCTCTGGGCTCTGGCTTCCTCCCATAGTCCAAAGACGTGCATGTTAGGTTAATTGGTGATTCTAAATTGAGCATAGTTGTGAATGGTTGACTGTCTCTCTGTGCTAGTCCTGTGACAGAGTGGCAACATGCCCAGGGTGCACACGAGTCTTGTCCCTCAACAGCCGGGACCCTAACATGGATAAGCGGAAGAAAATGGATATGCGTGTGTATGTGAATGTGTATGCAGGTAGTCTTTGTTATTTTCATCATACTTACATTTAAGACATTATAGGCTCTAAATGATCGTTGTCATTGCCTCCAGTTTTCATGTACATTTTATATTTGTCTGAAGTTTTTTGGGCTTGAAATGCTGTTTGTAATAAATCCTCACCATCCAGTTTTCACATGGAATACTCTTGTCTGCCTTGAAGTTGATGTGTACTCACAGTAGGGAATCCGTAGTGCGTCAAAGCACATTTGACCCCCAAAGTCCATTATGTTTAACTAGTGTGACCGCTTCAGTTAAGCACATCAAGCCTTGGCCCACTTTTTAGGAGGTGAGCCCAGGCACGGTTCAGTTGGACTCATACAGGGTACACGTTGTAGTGTAATCACTAACCGTGTAACACTTCCTCACTAACACCCTCTCTCGTGAAAATCACCGTGCTAACTAATTAACAAATCTATAAGGTACGTGAGGACAATGTGTTATTGCTTAAAAAAAAAAGGTTACAATTAAAGCACATAAAATCATGAACCTCATTTGTTGTGCAAGAATGTGTTTCAAAAGCAAGTGTCTGCCTGAAAGAGGGAGAGAGAGTAAGCAGGGGATAAGATGCTGAGAAACTGAAGTGTACTCTGGCCCCGGATCGTTAAGTGTTAGCGCAGGCCAGCAGGCGAGGGGAGAGGGCGGACAGTCAAGCTTGGGCATGGTACAAAGCAATTGTGTGAGTACACCCTTAATCTGCCTGCTCAGCCTTTTCTGTTCATATCCCTAATTTGTCAGTAGATTGCCTAATCATGGCACACAAGCCCAGGTCAGGTCTCTTGGTGCTAGTATGTGAAACATGTAAAGCAGATTGATTTCATCGAGGAAAAGCAACTAGCCTTCATCTGTTGATATTTCCAGGTTTGTTGGTTGAATTGCTTAACCTGGTAATTTTCAGTTGCTCTGAAGAGTAAGCTACATCCTCTGAAAGTCTCTAGTTTTGCACTAAAAGTGCTGTGGAGCTAAATTGCCCAATCTTAAACCCATTTCACAAGAGGTGAGATGTTGGCTTTTAAACACATATGTGGCACATGCATTGCTGCCTTTTCACCGTCTGTTTTGTAACCCGTCAGTCTCTTCCACCGAGTGAGTTTGTTTTGTAGAGCAGTGACCAGTATTTACCCCACTGTCCTCCTCTCATCTCCCCCCCTGCTCCTCGTGTCATTTTATTTCTGAGCTCCCTACTGACCGGCAAACAAAAGATTGTGGCAGTGCCGTCGTGTTCATCTATTCTGCCCTTTCTGCTTTCTCAGTCGTATCAATTTTTCATTGCGGGAGTAAGTGTGTGTACACATCTGTATGCTAACTGTTCTGTGCTGTGTCTTGCCTGTAGGAAACCCGAGGATCTGTCCAGGGAGGTGATTCAGATCCAGCAGAGAGAAATTGCTCTGAAAGAGCAGAACTACACACTCAACAGCCGGTAATACACACACACTCGCTCGCACACAAAATCCCTTTCTCTCTCTTCAGACCTATTTCTCTCATTCTGTCTGCTTGCATGCCTCTCTTCCCCTCATGTATCTATTAGAGCATATCTCTGAGAAGTCCTTAATTGTCACAAAGTTAATTAAACTGGTCCTGATTCTGATAGCACTCCTGACAGTAACCACTGGTGTGTGAGTGTGTGTACGTGTGCGAGAGAAGGAATTCACTAATTAAACTTGTCCTGTTTAGACAGAGGTGATGTCTATAGGGAGGGCCGCACACGCGTGCTCTGGTATATTCGTGCTGCAACTCAGTCCAGCTAAGAAAGCTTTCATTAGCTAACAAGCGTTCCTCTTCTGCTGAGCGTATTGGGCTCATTATGAAGTATTAGAAACAGCAGAATGGGAGAGTCGTGGGTGTGGGAGGGGATGGTGATGGGAGCTTGCGGTGTAATTATTGCCCTTCGGCGTAATTATTGTCCTATTGATCAGACCTGGCACAAATCTCTGCTGAAAATAATTTCTGGACCCTTGTCTGGGATTTTTTGGTGTCAGTCAGGTAAGTCGTCTGTGAGTCTTATTATAAATTGACTATAAATTGCCTTTCTCAAATTGTCAGACTGTTCTGCATTAATCAACCTCTTTCCTTCTTTCTCTCCCCTCTCTCTCCCCTGTTATTAACAAACACACACATACGTACGAACGCGCACACATAAAAATTGCTTCCCACCAATTCATTTATTCTGCTCTGTCAGTGTGAGGAGTGTGGAGCGTTCACAGTCTGAGCTTCGTGCAGAGCTGACCCAGCAGCACAGCAAGACTCTGGAGGAGCAAAAGAAGAGAGAGGCACAGGACGCTCTTGTCCGTCGACTGCAGAAGCGGGTGCTGCTGTTAACCAAGGTACCTGGTGATCAGCCACGCACTCTCAAACACAGAGAAGTATTCATGCCTTCAAACATGACCTTTCAAACATCACCCAATGCGGTAATTTGACTCTAAACACTCAGTGAACACAGTAGCCAGGTAGACTTGCAAGGCCAGCATTGAATTCTTAATCTCGCCTTTACGCCTCTGTCCTGCTAATTGGCCACCGGGTGTCACATGACTCCTCCATCTGTCTGTCTTGCTCCCCCCCCCCCGCTCTGCAGTTCTTGAGAAGACCTCCCTGTAATATTGATTTCTTGATGTGTGTAATTCCCGACGTTATCATGCTTAGTCTCTCACCACACAAATCACACACATGCACACACCACCACCATAACTAGGCAGGATTGAAGGGGTGCTAACATTATAGCTCGGTGAAAGAATTTTTTTGCATCAAGTTTTCACAAAAGCGAAATAAGTAATTGTTATTTCCCAGCCAGTCACAGCCTATTTAGAAAAAAAAATCCATTATAGTTGGTGTTAAGTTCTGAGCTTTTAAACGTGAACTGTTTAAGCTGTTTATTTATTCAGGCGCAGTCGCAGAACAATTTGTTTTCAACAATGCAAATATGCCGAACACTCGAATTACCTTAATGATTGTAGTGAAGTATATTAATGACGTGACTTCAACCATATCTCCAACTGCCCAAGTTTATTTTTATTCATAATTTTTTCTTTATTATGTTTTTTTTAAAAATAATTTTTCTATGGCTTGTAATGTAGCCAGCAACCACTGATGTTATTCAGTTTCCTTCTTTCTTTCTCCTTTTTTTAAGCTTAATTTTAAGGTTTAAGGCATTTTATATACTTTAATGACAAACAACTGAAAATGCCTTTTTTACTCAAATGGTTTTTAGTTTTTGAACTTTACTGAAAATTGAAAGGATCTTTTTGCTCACCTACAATTAGGGTATGCGTCATATAGCCTGAAGTCTGCATTGCAAAAACAATGTGAATGGTCTTTCATTTATGTATTCAATACTTTTAAAATGAAAAATAATAGCTCATTGAGTTTTGATTCAGGGAAGAATACAAGCTATCTGAGGAATATGAAGAATATCTGAGCAGTTGTTTTTAAGTTTTTATAAAGGGAAAAAAAAGATTAATCAGAGCATGTTTATCCACTTTTGAACTTTCCTCCAGGTGTCTTAGATGGATTTGAAATGTCACCCTGCCCAACTAAGAAATAAAACTCAAGAGAAGCAGCAGGTCCTCCTATTTGTGTATGTGGAACCAACAAAGTGACTGACAAAATAACTAAATTGTTATTCGGTTTTGATTGTCGTCAGTAGTTTGTATATTGATCAGCTAACCAGTTCATCAAGTAAATGTTTGACCTTTGAAGAATTCTTTGGAGAAGAGAAGAGAACTGGTTAATTAACTAATTGCCCCACAAACCCTTGAGGTTCTTCTACTCTTTACTATGAAATGCAACATTTTGTCTTTGCCACAAGGCGGCATCTCCTTTAAGCCACCATTGGTCTGGTTACTTCTTTTACCTTCACATACTTTAGTGGGACAGACTCCGTGACCCATTAGAGGCATGGCCAGAGCTTCACGCACTGGATAAAACAGTTGACACAAAAGCAATTTCAAAAAAAAAAAAAAAAAGATGATGAAAACAGTAATGATAGTTTTATCATTCTGTCCACCCATTCCCTGTTTGTTTGTGTGTTTTTAAATTGAGAGTTTTTATCAGAGAAGAGGTGACAGATTTTGATTAAGATTGAGTGAATTTCTTGGCACATTAATGGAGAGTAAACAGCCAAAGGGCCTGCTGGTTAGTACTGGGAGTGAACACATACACATTGACCTCTAAACGTACTCATGTGTGCCTTTTTTGTATTTACTTCTGTTCATTCTGTCTTCCTATTTATCTTCTTTTCTCCTCTAAAGAGAATCTTGTAGGATGTATGAAGTCAATGGTTGTGTGTCAATGCTTGGCAAACTAAACTGCTGTAATGCATTTGACGGACTCATTTCTTAGCAGACTATCTTGATTTTGATCTGACTGGTTAGTTTTGCCATGGTTTGTTTGCAGGTAGTAACCAGTATGCTATTGTACAAGGATTATTATTGCTGCCCACTGTTGGGATTTGGGCAAAATTTGGGGTTAGGGTTATGGTCACAGGCGAGGGTTAAGATGCGTCCACACGCACGTCACTTTGAAGCTGGTTCCCTAGGTGACCCTCTAATGTGTTACGTAGCAGGTCATATGCCAATCAACGGTATCCTTCACTCTTATTTGTAGTTGCTTCAGCTGCCGTCTGGAAGTTGAGAAACGTTTTTCTTCCACCTCATTCTCTTCCTCTTCTTCTCAACTGGACTGGAGTCAGTCACATCCATAAACACTCATTTATTCTCGATATTGTCACAGTGCTCATTGTCAGCAGATTTGACATGCGACCCTCTTGTCTCTGGACAGCTGACAACAAGTCAGCTAATCAACAGCTGGTTATAAGCTAGCATTATGCCAGCTAATCTTCGGCTAAAAAAATCACACTTTCCTTCTGGTAAACAGTTTGATTACATTACACAGTGTACTTTAAAACTTATGACATTTATTGCCGTGTTACATTAGCAGCTTTCAAGTGATGAAATGTGTTACACAAGTGTAAAGTCAGTTTGACTGGGTCAAAGCATCTTCATAATGGCTGGTCTTATGGGATGTTCCTGGTATGAAGTGGCCCACACAAAGGTCACAGAGTTCAGGATTCTGTCTCTGCCTTTTAATATGTAATTTCTGCTGCAGTGTCAGTGGCCACTCTAGAACAGATTTCATGTATTTGCACCTCCTGATTCACAGAGTCAGCCATTAGTGACTTCTCACAGAAATTTTGCTACGTAATGTTTGGTTCTTAACTTGATTATCATAAAATGCCACCTGCTTTGCTTTATAGTGCACAGTGTACACTGACAGAGTCAGGAGGGGAGGAGTTGCATCATATGAACAGTGCTGACTGACAGTTCACTTCTAAGATAGCAAAGTGAACTGACAGCTGACCTCAGAGCATTGTGCTTTTCCTTTCTCTCACAAGTATTCTTGACTGGAGTGGTTACAGGTCTCACAAAAATGTAGACGATGATTACCAATTATTATGAAGTGTTATTTAGATTAGCTTGTGTATTAAATTACTATAAATTAACAACGTTAACCTTTTGTCTTCTCTAAACTATGGGACAGTCAATAGTCTTTTACAATTTATATTATATTGTGGCGGACCACCAGGTGGCTCCACTCACACCCAAGTTGAACGGAAGTGTTGGGGTGGAGATTTTGGCGCTCAATATATATGTGAAGTTCTGAGAGTCAGTTAATAAAGTTGGAGTGAGACACAGAGACCTCTCCTGTCGTTATTACATACCTCCACAATATATTATATTATTGTATCTATATATTATACCGTTATAATTTTGAACATTTAATACCTGTTTTTGAGTGATTTCATTTATATCTAATCCTATTATTATTGCCTTTTTGATCCTCTATACAATGATCGTGCATTTATTAGGTTCCATTCACACACCACAACAGGCCATTGCAGTTTATTTTCTCTTTGCTTATGACTTCAATTTCTTATATGAACAATAAATGTAAAAATCTCTTTTTATATGGATTTTTTTTTTTGGGACTCCATGAGATTCCTGTGACAGTGAAATATAAAATGAACCACTCAGACATGAAGCACACAGACCGACAACTTTGATAGCTATTTGGAAACTATGTCAGTCCTGTTGACGCTTTAAAAGAAATATTTTTCCTGTTGAAGAGAAGCAGGTATGCCTCTGACTCCATTACAGAGGACAAAACGTTTACTATTCAGCACATTAAAGATGAGATGATGAGGAAGCATAATATAGGCAACACGTGCTCTTTATTCATTCTGGTATTCTTTGTCTACAAAGACATTTTTCTTTGATTTGATTCTTTCAGTTTTAGAAATACAGATGAGCATGGGCACACGCAAGCTTCTCTTATCACAGCTTGGATAAGAAAGCTGTAGCTGCCTCATACTGTGTTACTGACTTATGCAAGCAAACAAAAAGAAACATAGTAACAATTAGAGGAAAAAAAGTAAGAAAGATGCTTTCTTACTTTGTTTTTTCATGCAGACACAGATAGACATTTACTATGTGATGCTACAAAATGTTAAAATTCCCACAACTTTTTCTTTTACTTTATTGGATACGGTGAAATTTGTTTATTAATCAGCAGATTTACCGTGTTATAGTGCTGTTAATGTGTAACGTTTTATGTTGCAGGAGCGGGATGGAATGCGTGCCATATTAGAGTCCTATGACAGCGAGCTGGCGCCTACTGAGTACTCTCCTCAACTGAGCAAACGCCTCAGGGAGGCCGAGGACATACTGCAGAAGACACAGAGCCATAATGCAGAGATGGAGGTGTGTCTCCAGGCGTGCATAAATATACTTTTTTTTTTGTCTTCTGCTCTTTGTTTTGTTTTTCAAAGTTGAATTTGAAAGTACTGACTTCCACTAAGCTGCCGACCAGATTATTATGCATGTAGCTGTTTGACACATGACTCGTAGCTGAGGGCACAGTAATTGCATGCTGCTTAGCTTCAGCTGCTTGTTGTTTACATCCTCAATACTCTTGTTTAGCGGACAGACTGAAACACATCTACAAAAATGGATAATACTGGACTTACGTTGCAGAGATTGTCACCCTTTTCTTTTAATTCCCTCAGTTTGACAGAATTGCCATGTTTAAGTGCAGAACCCCAGTTTGATTCTCTCCAGTTTTGCCCTTTTAAAGTTACTGCATTATGCTGTTTACACTGTGACTCACTTTTGAAAGAGATGGGCGAAATACCTTGAATTTCTCTACAAATCTTTTATTTTAATAATCAGCCAACAATCACTGTGAATTTGGCAGTTGCTGTGCTGAAACGGGAATCAGCACTAACCTAGCACCCCCTGCACTCGTAGTGTCACAGCTTGGCTAATCTAACATGAAGGTTAATAAAATGGTAAATGGCCTGGATTTATATAGCGCTTTACTAGTCCCTAAGGACCCCAAAGCGCTTTACATATCCAGTCATCCACCCATTCACACACACATTCACACACTGGTGATGGCAAGCTACAAAAGCTAAAATGCAGCTTGATCTGTAAGAAAATGGAACAAACACAAAAGCCTCCACAACACACTGCCTTAGGACACTACAATACAAAATAATAACCCATGAAAGACCTAATATTTTGGTTGATAGCAGCTCATTTCTCAACAGGGATGTTATTTTGAAGTACTAACTGGCTTCTTTCCTTTGTTTTTTGGAGGGCTATTACTGCATATCAGTAGGCTAGGGTCATTTTTCTTTTTGCTTCTGCATTACATTTCTTTTGTCCTGTTAATTCAGGCTCAGCTGACCAAAGCGCAGGAGGAGACAGGGACACTAAAACTGCAGCTACAAACAGTAAGTGAACCTGCAATCCCGTTTTTTTTTTTTTTTTGTTGTTGTTGTTGCAACATGCCGTTTCTATAAAAGGCACAGGCATTTTTCACCAGTCAAGTAATTAGCAGCCAAAGTATAAGCAGTATCAACCAGTTTGGAGACATGGATCCAAGAGCACAATCAGTCTATTTTTGCAAAAAGCGTTTGAGATGTAGCTAGCTAATTTCACATATAGCAGTTACAAAAAGATAAGAGCATAACCAGCATCTATGATTGTGCCATGTACACTATGTGAAATTAAAGGAAAGTAGCATGTGTGTGCACCTTTGGGTGGCCACCAGTATCATGTGCCCACTGTCCTGGAGGCTCCAGGTTAATAATTGATATAATTAGAACAAGAGGGAAGGCAGACTTCAGTAGCAGGAGGTGGGAATCATGCATCTTTATGTACAATCTGTTGAAGTTACCTAGACAACATGCATATATAACTCCATTTAATTAATTAAAGGACTTTGTGACTCTGTTCCAGTCCGTTGCAGTGAAGAGACAGCTGAGTGTCAGTGTGTAGCCATCGATTTACTGGTTGATTTACCTTTCTGCCGTCACTGAATACCCCAAGATTTGGGCAGTGACTGAAAGAATAAAATCTCAGATACAGTGGCTTGCAAAAGTATTCGGCCCCCTTGAACTTTTCCACAATTTGTCACATTACAGCCACAAACATGAATCAATTTTATTGGAATTCCACGTGAAAGAACAATACAAAGTGGTGCACACGTGAGAAGTGGAACGAAAATCATACATGATTCCAAACATTTTTTACAAATAAATAACTGCAAAGTGGGGTGTGTGAAAAGTTCAAGGGGGTCGAATACTTTTGCAAGCCACTGTACAAGTGGAAATGAGCTTCATCCAAAAGTTTTCTGGGATCCCACTTAAAGGTGAGGTCAGGGGCTCAGTCATTCAGTAGAGGCTCACAATAGTCTGTCTATACATCCTGACTAAGACTCCTCCTGGATACTTCTTAGTTGAGGTGTTTCAGGCATGTCCTACCAGGAGGACACCCAGGGGCACACTGGAGAGATACTGTCTTATGTCTGGCTTGCCTCACTGTGCCCCTGGAAGAGCTGGAGGAGATGGCTGGGGAGAGAGAGAAATCCTGTTATCTTTGTTTAGACTCTGGTTCAAACAGCCCAGATTCATGTAAGTGGTAGAAAATTGATGAATATAACCACCCAACCAGCTAAATATAAGAATAAAATGAAATATGGATGCAAAAGAATCTATGCATCTATCTATACATAGTAATCTTTTAATGACAGTGTAAAAAAATGAAAACAGATGTAAACTTTAGCACATGTTCTTTTTTCAGTCCTGAGTGTGTCAGTACATTTAACAGGTTTATCTGTCAATCTTGGCATGTACATTTTTCTCAATTGAAGATTTTAGAAATGACAGAAAACTCTTACAGACAGAAGTATTCTGCTTTTAAATATAGTCCCGGATAACGTAGCGAGTTGGCAGGTGTGACCTGAAACCTTGAAACGCACCCTCTTTACTCATTCTATGATCTTCCTTCTTTTCTTGGCTCCTTGTTGCCGAGGTGACATCAACATAGCCATAGCAATGAGTATTGACGCGTGAAATCTACCTGTCTGGTATAGCAGTAATTACTTATCTGTCTTGGGAAGACTGGGAGTGGGGATGCACCGAGAGATGGGCAGATGCTGTCAGAGAAGGAGGAAAATTGGTGTGCAAATGGAAATGAGGGATAATTTTACAGACGAGAGCAAGATCAGAGGGGAAAAAAACAACTATGAGACAGATGGAATAGAAACGAGTAAGAGGTAAAAAGATCAGGACGTTGTGAAACAGAAAATAAGTTAGTGGGCTAATGGTGTGTAAAGGATATATCTGTTTGTCTTGATGTCTGTGTCAAAAAGATAGCAGCCCACTATAATACAGTCTTCAGGATTTATCTGCAGGCAGAAGGTTTCTGCCAGGCACACGGCCAAAGGTGGTCTGATGATAGTACACCAGGATCATTTTCTTTGTGTCCCAGGCGGAGCTGGAGCTGGAGTCTTTAAAGAAGCAGCAGGCCTCTGCTACTGACAGCAACTCTTTACTGACCAAAGAAGAGGTCACCATTCTCAGGTGGGTTGACCTCAACTTGTTGCAATGAAAAATTCATGACTATACATATAAAGGATTAAATCACTAATGCCTCACATGCATGCCTGAGCAGAGCTATACGCCTAAGATTAACCTGTTCACTCTGTGACATACATGGTCACATCTTTGCATGTTAGGCGTTATTAAACAGTGTATGTGCATGCATCTTTTTTCTCAGACAGAAAATTGAAGATTTAGAGAGAGAGCGGCAACGTTTGGAGGAGCAGAATAACATTCTGGAGATGAGACTGGAGAGGCACAACCTACAGGTAGGCGCTTTAAGTTCCCTCCAACTGTTTTCTGTGATGGATTTACTCGTCTGGCACAAAGGAACCAATTTAATAACCCCAAGGGCAGCAGACGAGCCCGCATGACACTACAGATTGATTCACACAAACGTTTCACATATCTGACAGTTTTTCAAACATAATTGGACCCAGGTGTGACTTGAGCAGCATCCAATGGAAAAATCGCACAACCTGTGGCTGATTTGAAATCCTTCCTTTGTTGGTGGAAAGGATTACAATACACAGAGCATTTCGTGGACCTCCCTAGTGTTAGCTGCGAATGACACTGGCTAAAATTTAATTGGTAGACAACATTTGTGAAACATAAACACAGACACACACATTTGACTGTGTGCATCTAATCCAGCTGCTTTCATCTTCCAAAGTTATTTAAGTCTTTTCCTGTTTTTTTCTTTTAAAATGGTGTGTGTGCGTGCGTGTGTGCGTTTCATCTCAGTCAGCTTCTCTAACTCCCCTGACTCATACTGTGCCAAACTAAGCCAACAGGGCACTTTAATGAAACGTGTGTGGGCAAGCGTGTTGGTTCCATTTAGCAGTGGGTTGAATGAAATCCATGTTTTTTCAAGCATGACCACCACCTTTAAGGCAATTGACGTGTGTGTGTGTGTGTGTGTGCGCGCGTGTGTGTGTGTGTTTCAAGGTTACACAGTCAATGGATCAGGTCAGTTCTTAGGAGCTAATTTTTATGACTCTTTCATGGTCTAATGCACACCAAGAGACCTCTACATCAGACTGACTGAGGAGATGAGTGACTGAATGGAGAACTATTTGAAAGAAGAAGTGAATAGCTGAATAAGGATGAGTTAACAGAATTGATTGCTCAAATAAACTGACATTGCATTTTTTTATTAGTATTATATCAACTTCCATATAAGATTTTCGTAGCCAGTCCCATTATTAGTGCCTTTATATTTAAATCGTACTGAAATACACAGGTGTCGATCGCTTGGATGACCAGTGCAGTGAGATTGCTTTTGAGCAATTTAGCTATAAAACTAGTGGTTGTACCTTTAAAATCTTGAAACCAGCATAGTGATCATTGAACACCTAAAATTAACTCTGAGTAGATCAGTAGAAGTGAATGAATGTAATTTTTTATCTTACAGTTAGTTAAAAACTAAGCAACAACTTTTTAAACTAGGAATCACATGACAGTGTATGAGCAGATATAATCCTTCTAAAAACGCCATACAAAGAGATTCTGATTTTAGAAGTGCTATCGACGGAGTTATTATAGTCACCATCCTTCTCACTGTCACCAAGTGCTTGCTCATAGGAGGTTGTTTGAATGTTGGGGTTTTCTGTGTATTATTGTAGGGTCTCTCTACCATATTTATGTACTTATTTTTTTAAAACATGTATTTTTTTTCTTTATTTTGATAATCAAGATTAAATGATACTGGGTTATTTCAGTCAGGATTGAGATCAGAGTCATTTAACATAGTTACTTATTCAATTTAGAAACATGATGTAAACTGGAGAAGAAAAAAAACAAAAAAAATGTTCTTCTAGAGTTAAATAAATGGGAAAGAAAATCAGGTGGAAGTGTTTGACACAGTGTTGTGTGGTTGGCAGTTGGGCTCAGACTAGAGGGTGTTTTTGACTGTGAAGTCAGTGTTGCTAGGCAAACACTCCAAGCTGCACACAGATCAGACAAGAGGCCCTAGCGACAGAGGACTTGCACAAACTGAAAGACTTGCATTCAAACATCAGGGATTGTGATGGAGTGTTGCATCCAGTTAAAGCTTTATATTACACCAAAATTCAGAAGCATCGATGAGAGTTGATAAATATTGGTCAGTATCAATGCTGATATCGATAGATGCCTATTACAAAGGCAAATAGAATCAAATTCTGTCCTCTCTGGACACAGCAGAGACTTTAAATGACACATACATCCAGCCCATTTTCATTAAACCTAAAGTTAAAGTGTAACACTTAAAAACACTTCTGTTTTCTCTCTTTAGACATGCTGATTGATGGACTTAAAGAAAAGTACAGAAGGGTGTGCATGTACTTGCACAAGTGCTGGTTAAATGCTCAACAGCAATCTAAAGTGGGACAGATTTTTATAATAAAAACATTGATTTCATGCATTTATGAGAGCACAAGCTAAAAAACGTTTGATTGATCAGTTACTTGTTGTTTACTTGTTAGCATCAATTTGCAGGATCATCACCCAATGGCACAGCTGTAATTGGCCCTCAAAATCCAGTTTTTGCAAGGACTGTAGTACATTCCATATCATTTAGGTTTTAATAACTTTTTCAGTATAACGGCCAAGATTCGCCATTTGCTGATGCTGGTATTTATAATGGTCGATAAATGAAAATTCAAACAGTTAACGAGATAGGAGAAACACTTTTCAGCGAATGTCGGGAGTGTTGATGTTGCATAGAAACTTAAAGAAGTCCAGTCGATATTTTTTTTTCCTTCCCCCTACTAAGATTACCATGACCTGGATGACTGAGAAGCTACACAGACTTGATGCTGCATAGTTTGTCCACCAGAGGGCACTCTGCAGCATCTTTGGTGGCAGAGAGCAGAGTCAGGCAGAACTTACATAATTGTTTAAACAACAGAGAACAAATGTTATGGAAATCTGTTTGTTTTGTGTGCCTGAAAAAAGGAAAAATTGCTGATATCATATTGTATTTATTTATTTATTTTTCGGCACATTTTCAACAAACTCGAGCACCTTGTGTTCTGTAGGGACACATACATACTAGGCAATGAGGGTGGATGTTATAGCCTCTGAATTAAACCATAATATTTCAAGAATATTTGCAATAATGACATCTATGACAATATAGCTAAAAGTCCCGAGCAACATTTTATCAGTGATTGCAGCTTGCAGGCAGCAGCATTTATTAGTGCAAACAAAATGAAGGGTATTTTCCATCCTCCTTTTCCAATGAGCTGCTGTCACTGATGACAGACTACATACTTCAAAGTGTGAATCTATTGTCACGAGGTGCCAGGAGCAGCAGCATTATTGTACAATAGCAGTGACACAGTATTGTATCCAGTGACACAGCATCAGTCAAATGTAGGCACAGAAGTAGCCAAGGTAATGTTTTCTCTGAAAACGAAGTAAAAGTGTAACAGAACTGCATAACACGGCTTAACCTTGTAACTTTTTGGGAGCTGCACCATATTGTTACAGAATTAACTTTAAATTAGAAAATAATTGCTAGCTGGGATGTTGCATTTTGGGATGAGCTTTTTAATTAGTTGTTTAAAGCCCTTCTTTTCCACAGTTTGGACTGTCATCATATCATTGACTAAACAAAGTAAAATGCATTAGTAACCTCCACCCACTGTTTGCTGTTTCTGTCATATGGAGTGCAACTAGCAAATGCTTCAGCGATGGTTAGTTGAGTCATTTGTTTACATTTGGATAACACATCCCCAGGTGTTAATATCTCTTCCTGGTGTGCAATCACAGCCTGGTTGTACTTGACATGCATTTTGACTTAAGTAAAATGTGTTGTTTATACCTTTTAGCAAAAGCAGTTTGTTTTTTTGTTTGTTTTTGTGCATATTTTGCAAGTATTGTGCTTTGGCGGAGGTTGCTTAAGTATAGTGCTGTGTGACGGTTTTCAGGTACCCTTAATTCTTTTCATATTTTGCTTGGAAAAATGGGAAATGGGTGCAGTGATTAATTTGCAATTAATTTGCTTTATTAAAACCTGACAGTACTTTTCTGCATTCAGGTCAGTTCTTGTGTAATTTGGCTGACGTCAGCCTTCTGTGGTTGCTGGTCTTGCTAACTAATGATTTCTCTCACTGATAAAAGAGCCACCTTTAAGAGAACACACTGGGAGAATAAGAACTGCTATGCTTTCATCTCTTTATTTTTGAACTGCATTCATTATTAATGACTGCAAAAATATAAACTGATTACGTTATGTGCACCAGTTTTTCCCCCAAACATGCTGGATCGTTCATAACAGTGACTGTAGAAGCTGTATGATTTTTAGATGACCATCTGATTTGGAAATGGAGAGGGGCAAAACATAAACTTGTTTGCTATTTTATATTTCAGTATAGATTTAAAAAGAATGTGCTGGTTGTTATTTCATTGACTTTCTTAAGCCTTATTTTAGTAACAGTAGTAGCTCTGAAATGTTCTAACAAAACCATCTCCAAGAACCTTCAGCGTTCAGTTCAGTTTTATTTTTAACATTGTTTTTCCAGAGAAGCTCTGAGAATCCATGAAGGACTGTTTCACCCTGTGTGTTCTGTCTCATGTCGAGTTGGCCCTTTTGTGGTTTCAGGTCTTTATTCTTAATGGGGAAAAATGATGTTTATTACCATGTAATTTTAATTTAGTTAATGACAACAACAAAAAGATCTGTGGTCTGTAATATGAATCTGTTCCTTAGTTTCCCTCACTTGTTTGTCCGCTAATATGTGTTCATCTCTCTCTTTTTGTTTTTTTTCTTTTCTTTTCTTTAATTGATACATCACAGATCATGGCAGTCGTAATGGTAGATTTGAAGGGTTGTACTTTATGCTTTGCTCTCATGCTAGTGTCTAAACAGAAATAATTGTTGCTATTGCATGAGGTTGCATCAACATAGTCTCTGTGTTGTGCATATGCTTACATCTGCGAGTGTAGTTGTGCAATACACAGCCACAGAAACATGTTTAGTTGTATTTCGTTGTTTTGATTTTTTTTTTTTTTGTTTGTTTGTTTTTTGGTGTGTGTGTGTGTGGGGGCGGGGTTGGTTTATTGAGGTGCTTCATTAACAATGCCTTTTTATTTATTAATTTAAACTGAATATAGGGTCTTACAGTGATGTTTTGACAGATGGACAGGAAATCTATTTAGAAATGCCTTTGGCCCATTTATAAGACTTTCACAACTAATTTTCTTGATATTCTTCATGAATTTACTAAAACAGTTTAAGCTTTGCTGTTACAAACCCTACTAAAGGTCACATTGATGATATAAGCACCAATAACCTGGTGCTAAAAAAAGGTTCTGGCACCAGATTATTCCCACATATAACATCAGTCTTGCCTACACTTTCATCTCATAAAAAGTTGTTTCTGGGTTCAAACCTCAGCTTGGATCTGTTCTCTGTTGCATTTCCCTGTTTTCCCTAAGCCCAGATGGGTTTCATCCAACTACTTCAGCTTCTTCCCATAGTCCAAAGACATTGTTGAGATTGTGATTCTTTACTGGACATTGATGTGATATAAATAGTATTTAGGATAACCATACATTCTAACAGTCTTTTAAGTGTGTTCTTATAGTCTAAAGTGCTTTGAGTGGTCACTAAGATGAGAAAAGTGCTACATAAATGAATTATAGCCATTTCCTGTTATAAATAACTTAAACAGATTTGATCAAGAAATTCAAGAAAAGCCATCAATGTTCAGTTTTTTAAGTAACAAAATAAATAAGAGCTGCAAGACACAAGAGTGGCCATGCAAAGACTTGGTTTATACATGTGGCAGAAGAGAAGATGACATTGTGCATTCTAGTTATTCCTGACAGCATCATTTCTACTGATCTGTCTACATGTGGGAGGTTTGATACTAAGGAGGAGCCCGTAAAACTTGGTCTTCCATGTGACATGGTACTGCTCTGCAGACCTTCATGCTTTGTAGGCAAGGCCCTCATCTCCTCTTGCTCATCCATGAATCCCTAAGGCCTGGGTCCCTATGGCATTGCCTGACAGTCATTCCTATATTAATATTACATAGAAAACTGCTGTGGGCCTGTGCACAGACCTGGTGGGTTTTTTTTAGACCTGCTCAAATCCAGCTGAAGATATAGATGTGAAGGTGCTCTCAATGATACACACTTAATGTATTATGACACAGAAACCAAGGAATCTGAATCAGTATAAAATATGGATGTAGGGCCCTGATGGGGAGAGAGGACATGCCTTAAACCTGTGCTATTTTGCAACCAAGATGGGGCGGTGTAAACGCTCATCTTGGGGCTTCAGAACAGGACTTTAAAAAACAATGGGTGATGTCACAGTATTTACTTTCATATTCTACACTGTCGGTGGTTACCTCATGGACACCTGTGGTTCTTGGAGCCCTTGATCTGCAGCTTCCTGGCTCTTCAGAACGACGTAGAATCTGCTGTTTGTTCTTTTCATGTGTCTAACCGTAACTTAGATAGGATTTTATCAAAGAATACCAGATTGTCCAAGCCTTACGCTGGTAAGCCCATTACCAGTCAAAACATTGTTAGCGGAGACTGTGACTTTACTTCTCCTAACTCTGTCTTGAGCTTTCAGGCTCCACTTCATGTCTGCTTAACAACAGGGAGCCAATTTCAAGTCACTATCAGGACATCTGTGCTGCAGATAGCTCATCATCCACAAATTTCACCCATTCAGGAATAACCATTGGAGTGGAACCTCCACAAAGATACAGCCCTAGTTCCCTCATTGCCTTTGAGACAGGGATATAGTACCTATTCAGCAACTGCTCTGAGTTTCTCATAGCCTGCCTGTGTCACAGGAGGCCACACTAGGGTTTCTGCTTGCTGTGTTTGTTTGCCAGTTGACATCACACAGTTGTTCCATAGAAGCAGCAAGTCTCTTTTGTTTATTCTCAAGTTACGTGCTTGTGCACTTTGTTTTACTTAAAACCAAAGCTGTCCACATGTTAGGCATAGGTCAGTGCCGTGTTAATGAAATTCAGTTTGTGGTGGCCCATGTGACTGAATGAGCCACATGGGCCGGTAAGCTGTTGGTTGTGTTGAAAACACGCAGTTCTTTGAATCTTTGGGCTGAAGGAAGGACAATACTCGGTGTATCAATGCTCAATCAACAATCATTTATTTCCATACAATTCAACAGTCAGAGCATTACAACGTCCGGACGGGAGAGATGCTACCAGAGGGTCAGGCACATGTCTCAAAATGGTGACGGGTTGCTCAGCTTTTTATAGTCTCTAGTGGCCCCCAGCTAGTCGTAAAAGCCAAAACATCACATTTTTTCTCTGTTACAGCGCCTAAGTTATGACCTCGGCAGTTGTTTCTCTGCTTTCTGTAAGGTGGGGGTGTGGAATGTGGTCTGTCTATCTCCCCTGTCTTTAGACACAGAGTCTCCTGCTTACAACCTTCTTTTCATGATTCAACAATTAAGCATGTCAAGAAAACAGTGTAACACATTCCCAGCAGATCAAGGGTACAGAGTGATGCACATTTATCTAATGAACTAATATGTGAATATGTTCTGTTAACTCAAAAGTATAATGAGAACTAAACTACATACAGATCACACACTCTATTTTAAAGGGTATAATATGATCTACAGCAGTATTCTAATTCAACTACTTTGATTACATATATAAGGTAACATATAATAACAGAATAATATCACAGTTGACCGTTCAGTCTACTTTCCTACCCTCATGTGTGGTCAAAAGCTCTTGGTAGTGACTGGAAAAATGAGAATGCTGACGTGTCTGAGTTGAGTCATTACTCGCACCGTGAAAGAGGCTGGTTGAGGTAGTTTTGGCATATGACCTGGAGTTGTTCAGGGCATCTCCCACTGGGCACACACACACTAAAGAGATCTCTTGAGAGCTTCTTGGAAGTGGTTAGAGATCTCTGCTTAGACTCCTGCCCCCAGGAGGCAGGGAGGGAGGGATGGATGGAGTTTTGAGATGTCAGCTATCAGACAAAGTGACTTGCATCTTTTAATAGGGATTGTCCCAACAGTGGTCACTGAAGAATTAAAGAGGCAAACATGGGACACACAAGTTACCAATTCTTGTGTCAAATCTCCAAACTATCCTGGGTGGGTAGTAGTCGTGTGTACTGGTGCTTGTCCATTGGCAAGCAGATGTGAGAGTGAATGGTACCAGGCAGCTTCTAGGTGTGAATGGTGGGTAATGAGTATTAATATTTTCCTCTCACTAAAATCACACTAAAATAAAAGTAAAAAGAATAGAAATGGATAAGTGAAAACTGTTCCCTTTTTGTTCAAAAAATGTTAAAATTATTTCAAATAAAGTCTTGTTCCACTCTTGGCAGATGGGGTGAGTGTACATCACAGTTCAATTTGATCTGGTCCTTAAAATGCATCTGATCTTCTGGACAGATTTTTTTTTTTTTAAAGGACTGAGCCTTTAGCCTGCCAATATCTAGACAGCAGCTTCAATCTGTTTTCTGTCACTCAGTGGAAGAAGCCCGTCTCGCCAGCATCTCTGCTGTCTTTCCATTCAACCTCACTTTATCGGTTCGTGTGGTTTAAGGTTGATAGTACCCTCCACTCTCAAATTCATGCACACTCATCATTAATGTGTCACCTGTTCCATCAGTGACTCATGTGTCCCCTGTGGTTGGTGCTGTGTTGAGTATATAAGTGGATGTTTCAGCGCAATTTGTTCTGCATCTGTTAAAGAACAGAGACTGTTCTTTGGACTTCAACCTCCCCCCAAAACTCGTATTCTTGTCTTGTTCTCTTATTCATTCTTTCTTCCTCATACATTTGATCTTGCTCCGATGCTCCCTCTCTCCCTGCCTTTTGCTCTTTTTTTTATTTTTTATTTTTTTTAACAGACTACACTCTGGTATTAGATGTGTTGTTATTGTTGTTCTATGAATAAGAGATATGTAGCCTCGAGCACTTAGAATGGCATTCCACCTTGCTGCACTGTAAATTATGTGTGGAAGAACAGGCTCTATAATATGCATGTAAATACGTCTACACACACACACACACACACACACCAACTTACAAAATCTGAAGAACTGTAATATTAAGAAGCTCGCTTTGAAAACTCAGACAATTTGGCTGTTTTCTGTTTTTGCAGCAATAAACGTGTTTATAATTTTTAATGAAGTGGTGCACCTTTTTTCCTACTGAATGCAGACATGGATGCAGAATAAAGTGTAATATTACATTTGCTCATTTTGGAGATGATTGTCCTTTGTGTGTGTGGTTTTTTTTTGATCAGTGGATCACACTTATTCACTGTATTACTTTTGTTATGAAATGTGAAAATGGCAAATAGATTCAGACAAGCAAATGGATGCCTTTTTAAAGACTTCCATTTTTTTTTTTTACTTTCAGTTCAATATAGGAGGAGAGTCAACCCAATTAAAAATAATTATGCCATTTGGCTTGCTTTGAAAGCAATGTGCTTGAAAGGCAAAGAGAAGTAACTTTGCTTTTGTTTTTTGTTTAGTTTAGTTTGTTTTTATTCTGTTGAGCAGTAAATTAAAACGTTGCCCTTCAGCTCAGTCCAGACATCCTGAAAGTGAAATATGAATCCACAGCAAAATCTTTCTAATTTAATTTAGCTTGACCTAAATTTTTAAAGACGAAGATTTTTAATTTATTTTTTTTGCTTTTTGACAGCATGTAGCTTTTGACTGCGTTTTTCGAACTCTAATCTACATATCTGTCTCTTCCTTCCATTTTCTCTCTCTGGTTATCATAAAGCACATACAGATGCAGCTTTAAATAAACTCTCTGTAAACAGATGTAGAACTTCAAAAGACTGAAGTTGAAGAAAATGAAAGGGCAATTTGTTTGGCTGTGACTGTGTGTGTGCTGTGGAAAAATACTTGATGTTAAGTACACACATCTACTGTTACTCAGTTCGAGAAATGTAATCGTTTCTTATAAAGTACATGAAAGAGTTATTTATGAGCTTTTCTGTACGCTTCATCCACTCTGGTCTTTCTCGACGCTGAAGGCAGTGGTACCCGGACACCGTTTGTTTTTTACCATGTTCTTTTATTTGTCCTTCACCGTTTCTCTTCCTCATATACTCTTTCTTCTTTTCTGTCTTTTACTCTGTAGTTTATTTGGCAACCGTCGCTTGGAGGCATATAGAATCTAATTTAGCCTGTAATCAAGAGCTCAGATAGGGGTGTGTACATGTTGTGAGCGTTCCTGTTTGAGTGTGTCTCTCCTTATATTGGCATTAAGCGACTTTTATTTAGCCAGACCTTGCAGAGTGAGAAGAAAACACTGGGAAAGAATACTTTCTCGTTAATGTGTCTGTTTGATATAACTGAAAACATTATTTCCTCATAGGGAAAGCTCACGTGAACGTCAAGAGCTTTCGATCACACTGTCGAGTATTTTTTTATGCTAACCTCCTCTCCCAATCTGTAATGTGAGATCAGTTGTAACCATTTCTCTCCATGTATAGCAAACTGAAATTGGTTATAAAAGGTTTGCAGGGTTTTTCTTGCATATGTTGGTCTCACACCAAAGGAACGTGTTTTGGGGTGTTTCCGCGTGTTAGAACGTGTGGAACGTTATAATTACAATGAGTGTAAAACTGTAATGACCTGATCTGACATCCCAAGATGAGAGCAGAGTACAAGTCTTTTAATTAATGTAGTTTTCAAATGATCAGTATTTAAAAGTACGGTAGGATCATTATTGTACATTAAATATTTCGGACTTTTCGTCTTCTCTTTTGTTTGGCCTGGTTATATTTTGTATTCTCTCTCTCTTTTTTTTTTTTTTGCCTGTCCCATTTGGTTCTTTAGCCGTCGGAATTGTTGTTTGAAGACCAACAAGGATACCCAACGGATTTACTTTGCCAAATGGATCATCACGGCCTTGCCGTATTGGTCCATTTGATCGACCTTTGTTGTTATTATTTATTTTATTTTATCTTCAGTTGTTACAGGCGGGATAGACATGACTGACGGATAGAAAAGGGAGAAAGAAAGATGAAGGAAAAGAAAATCAGAAGGGAAGAGGGACAGTGAGGAAGGGCTCTTAAAAAGAGAGAGAAGAGAGAAAAAAAATCTCCTGGATCACCTGTTGAGAGAAAGAGAAGAGAAAACAAGCAAAAAACCAGAGCAACATACTAAACACAACACCGTCGCATTAATCTAGATAAGTGTAAACAGCAGTAAATACTAAATATTGAATGTTGTTGTGCAGCACGCAGGACCGACAGCACACAATGTATTCTGTATTCTCACAATGTATATTTTGTATTCTCTCCGTTTATTTTAATTTCTTATTGTTATTTACTTGTTGCTGTCAATATTTTTGTTATCACAAAGAAATCATTGATATTGTGGCTCAGCTAAATTAAGTCAATATTTGGTGTGGTAACTCTTTGGCATTAATAGAGCTATTGCTGCCAGTTTTCGTTTATCAAAGCTACAAAGCTGATCATGACTGGAAGGACACCGGGTTCCTTAAAGGCAGTCATTTTTAAGGAATCAGATTTTTCATGGGTGCTGCTGCCTGCTCATCTAGGGCACTCATCGAGCAGAGAAGAGACTCAGGCAGGGGAATGCAACTTTCCACTCTTTGGTCATTACACTGCTGCATTTGTCACAAGGCATTCTTATTTTTCAGGGGGAAAAGCGCTCTGTAAAAGAATATGAAAAGTCACTAAATCTGACAGAGTTGTTGAGTTGGCAACAGCGAGGTGAACTGAAGCGTGATGATCACTGCTGTGAGTGAGGAATGTGAGGCGCCCTGGATGCTAAGATGAGATGGTGCATAAAAAATGTTCTGCTCTATAACTGATGGCTGTTTAATCTATGTCTCTGTGTCTCAGGGAGACTACGATCCAGTCAAAACCCGTGTTCTCCACCTCAAAGTGAACCCCACCGCCATTGCCAAACAAGAGCGCCAGCAGGAAGTGGAGGCTCTCCGACAAGAAGTGACACGGCTCAGGGATCTTGTACGCTCTTTGCAGAGTGGAGGTGCTGTGGGGCATTCCCAGGATGACACGCACAACCCCAGCTTCAGCCTTAGTTTGGCTCCTTCAAAGGAAGTGTTGGGTAAGATGACACAGAAGTGTGACATCAGAATAAGAGTGAGCTATAATGTCATTCAACAGCAAACAGGGCTTAAAAAGTAATAGGTAATGTCTAGAAGTCAAAGGCAGCCAGTATACCATCATTAAGAGTGGAATAATATGATTGATGGCTGTTAAAAGACAATTACAGTAATCTGAGAGGAAATAAGAGCATGACTGATAGTATGGGTGTCACTAGAAGTCAGTATTATTCATATCCTCACAATATTCCTTAGGTGGTAGGAGGAGGACTGGGTGACCTCGTTTATATATTTTAAGGTGAAATTGCAGATCCAGGTTTCGGATAGCTGATGTTAGATGAATGGATAAGGGGCCAAGGGAGGGTTTGATCCATGGATGAAGCTTTTCTGATCCGATGACTAGATTTTCTCTTTTTAATTATATTGTTATATAATGTTATAGTTAACATTAGAGGGGAAGTGGATATTTAGACAACATAAAGTGCAGATTTTAAAGGTTGTTAAAGGTCCTCTTTACATGTAGACTGATCCAAAAAATATGAAATGGCAAAAAAAGAGAAAAGCCATACCCAACAGTTGCTTTCTAAAGGAACATGTTGCTCTTGGGAACTGCTTCATTGATATTTTGGCTCAGAAAGTCTCTGTCCTCTTAAGTGTCTATATGACAGACTGTTAGAGGGAGGACGTGCAGTTATGACAGGGTTAAATATGCATTTGGAGCTCAGGATAGTTCACTGGTAAAAGTCTGTTGGCCAATTTGTGCACAGCGCTCTGTGCTCGCTCTGTCTGTCTGCTGCTCGCTCACGGTCTCAATTTTCTTGGCACTTCTTTTTTCCAACTCCCAGCCTTCTTATTTTTTTCTCATCTTTCATTCTTGTCTTTTCTGTCATCTTCTCCTGTTCCTGGCATGTTCGCTTCTCTGGCTTTTAATTTCTTATGATATGAAAATTGAGTTTGTAACAAGTAAGTTCAGTTTAAACTCTGTATAGATAAAGCAGACCTAGTGTGTGATATCTGTCCTTATTGCAAGACCTGGGTCAGTGCAATAGAAAGTCTACAAACTTATCAGAGATCAACAGAAACGTTTTAATGTCTATAAAATTATTTAATGACATTTTACCCCATGTAGTGTTACCCTGCTGTCAGTAGTAGTTTAACTTGGCTATAGGCTTTGTGTGTTCAGTTAAGAAATTACCTAAGCAACATTACAGGAACAATACTTCATGTAGCAATTAGCAGCAGGTAGAAAATGTTTTCCATTTTTAATTACATTTAATTAGTAAAATTTACTGTCCAGTTTTATACACCAGCGGTTATTAGTTCTGCCCTGGGTGTTGATGATGAGTTTCCACATTTTTGCATTTTTCACACATTAATACTGGACAATTGTGATGACAAAATTTAAAAGTAAGTTTAGAATTAGAAAAAAATCAGGGCTTTAACTTTTTACTCTTGCTGTTACAAATTACTATTTCATTAAATACAGCTGGGAAATGAACTTTAATGATGATGATAATAATAATAAATAATCATCATCTTTTTTATAAGTTGTCTTGAGCAGTAGTTCTAGGTCTTTATAGGTCTTTCAAAGTTTTTCTTTGGACTTTGGATGCTTTTTCATTCGTTTTCAGTCCAGTCCTCGTACAATTTCAGATGAATGTTTTTTTTAGTTTGTTTCTTTTTGGTTTCTTAAGCCACTTAACACTAACTGTGAATCATTAAAGCATTAAACAGGCACCTAACTCGAGGGGTAAGTCAGATAACTTTGCAAAGAAGCAGTTATTAGCAGCCTGTACCCATTTGTACCCATTTCTTAATGAAAATCTATAACAGTTTAAATATAACCTCCGCACACTGTCTCACTTAGCTCCATCAGGTACCTTTATCAAGTCAGTCAGACTGAAACATTGTGATTTAATAAGTGTCGTAGTGGTTATCGAGACAGTATGCACGAGTTGCATTTTAATTGTTGTGGAACCTTTCTCTTGGTTCATGTGTGCAGAGATTTTTTTTTAAATTTTATTTCAAATCTATGAAAACTTTAAATATTACAGTTTGAGAGGTTTTAAAATATAGTTTTTTATGATTCTCAAAAATTATTAGCTGAAAACTTATCTCAGCAAAAAACAAGTGGAGGCCAGAAGAAGTGGCAGGCATAAAAGTATCATTATCTGAAAGCCACGTCTTTAGAAAGGGTAGTTAATGGGTAGTAAAGCCTGACATATGGCAAATTATACAAGTGGGCAACTGGACAACTTTTCACCATGATGATGATCCTGAATAGAAAAACATACAGTGGAACACTATCAGTCATGGATGGGCCTCCCCAGAGGCCAGACCTCTACATTATTGAAGCAGTGTGGGATCATCCTGACAGAGAACAGTCCTTCAAGAAGCCTGGGGAAATGTTCCTGAAGACTACTTAAAGAAATGAAAAGAAAGCTTGACTAAGAGAGTTCAGGCTGTGTTGAAGAGTAAGAATAAAAATGGTCGTATTAAATATTGATTATGCATGTTTGCACTTTTCGGTAAATCGCTGCCCCTATTTCCCATTTCCCTTATATAATGATGTGAGGGGTGGCTCAAGACGTTTGCAGATGTTTTGGGACACTACAGTTTAGTTTAGTTTTTGTTTGTTTTTGCTTCTGATACGAGTGCAAATTTTAGCAGTATTTTAGACTGAAAACGAGAGAAGAAAATATATAAATAAGACGCTCCCTATGCAGCTGGCAGCTTTTGAGCCATTATGTACACAGACCTGTAGACACCAATCAAGACTGAAATACAGAAGTCACCAAAACTGTAAAAGTTTGTGTGAAAAGTATTCTAACTAATACTCGGATTTAGTAACTCAACACGTACGTTGACACATTTGTGTGCCCACTTGTACGTGTTTGTCTTTGCGATTGCACAGATAACGACATGTCCACATTCCTGTGTGTCCACTTGTCTGCACGGAGAAGGAAATGTATTGGTTGCTGCAGCCTGAGAATTCCCAACCATTTTCAGGGCATTTTGATGGCTGTCATAAAGTGACAGTTTTGTCACATTTCTGAAGTCTTGAAACACTATTTAACCGCGGTGACTGACACTTGAGAGGAGCCCAGTCACCCAGGAGACAGACAGGCACGTAGACACTCACTGGCAGACTCAGTCCCAGACTCTTAAGTTTATACTTTCTAGTCATTCACTTGTTTAATAATGACAGATAAAAATGTAATCGGCCAAGCTATACGCTATGAAGAGGAGAATGATGAGTAGAAATAATTATCAGTCGCAGCAGGGTTAGAAGTTATGGGAATAAAAACTCCCTGACTGCTCTTGAAACGACGCATTATGTTGTAAGAGAATAGAGAGTTTTGACTGACTGATGCTGACTGTAGAGAGAGAGGAAAAAAGTGAAAAGGACTGGTTGTTAAGTAAGGTATAACCCTGAACAATGTAGGTTCACATTTGAGCAGCAGAAATGCTTTTAACCTTTTAAAAAATCAGTAGCAAACACCAAGCTTTTCAGAGGTGTTAGGTAAGCATTTCTTTGCCTGGTTACATCATCTCCCTCCATGTGTTTTTGTTTTTTTGGTTAATAGTCTTTACGGTGCTCCTGCCTGCACTCGTTTTTTTCTTTTTACATTTTCTCAGATTTGCATACATCACAGTGTTGAGAAGATCGGCACAAATATCTATAAAAAGTAAATATTTGCCTCTTTGTGGTTGTTCCTTTCCCAGCTCTCCTTTTACCACTTGTGTACTTACAAAATGTTCATGGCTCCACATTTGCATCTATATCCTTTTAACTTTCTCTTCTGTGGTGATCACATTGTAAATAATTACCTCCACAACGACTCATTTTTTCCTCAGACAAACTAATTTCTCTGACTTCTCAAATCAAGTCTCCAAATTAAAGTAATTATCCCAAATTGATTTTCAACAAATTAAAGTCAAGCCCCATTCTGTTTCTCCCCTTCATGATTATCTCTGCTCCCAGCTAGGAGATGCAGCTGACTGCTTCAGACGCCACCGTGCTCTGGTTTATAGTAGTATGTAGACCCTGAGTGAGCAGAGGGATTGCTGTGGGGTAGAGATTGATATCATTCACAACTTTTTGATGCTGGTATCTAGGGGTGTCACGATATTTAGTAGTTGGTACCAAAAACAGTAGATGAGTACATGATTCTCTACACCCAGTTTATGTTGCTAAACATAAACACCATAAACTCTTTAATAAAAAGTTATTTTAACTAACTGGGAAACTTTAAAATGGTAAAATTATATCATTGATGGGAGACAGGCAGCAGTGTTTTGATGATTAATGTAACTATTGCTGTAACATTAAATATTTATGCAACATTAGGCATTGCTAATATTTCAGCCTATGGTTCATCGATGATTTAATTCCACCCATCTCAAGCTAAATAGTAACGTATTTGTGCTCTATACCATGAGAAGGATAATACTCTGATACTCTGAATGTTCATGGATGTTAAATTGAAAAGCATTTGCAGATCTAATTGCACATCTTCCTCTCTTGGTCTGAAAAGCAAAAATGGAAATGATTTAAATATTGCCTTTTGGGAATCAGTTATCACCCCCTGGTCATCGCCCTCAAATGTTAAGTAGTTCCATGCTAGGCTCTCCACTGGTCTCTTTATCTGATTCTCCACCCTGGTTTGAGCTTTTGTCTCCCACTTGTAGTCTTTTTCTTCTGTGCGTTCAGAATCCAGGTTTATTTAAATTGACTAAATCTTTATTTTTATGGCTTTGCTATTTAATAATATCAAGTCTTTGAGATGCTAATTTAAGTTGCTGGAGTTATTCCAGAAACTCTACATATTGATAGCATATAACTATGCTATCAAAATAATTGTGCTGTATAACTGATTTGTGTGTTGCAGATTTGCGTAAACAAATGGAGAGTTCAGAGCTGAGGAACCAGAGACTTAAAGAGGTGTTTCAGAGAAAAATACAGGAGTTTCGCACAGTGTGCTACGTCCTGACCGGCTACCAGATCGATATAACCACTGAGAACCAATACCGGCTCACGTCTGTCTACGCGGAGCACATGGATGACTCCTTGCTCTTCAAAAAGGTATGAAGAGTTCATCTAAGGTTGGGGATGCCGTCAAATGCCACAATATTTTAAATTTAAATAAATAAGAACAATAATTAGAAGCTGAAACAAGACCTGAAATTTATACGTACACTGATAATCCAGCCTTGCGTACAAGTAACACGTTTTTTTTTGGGGGGGGGGGTTTGTGTTATTTTACATCCTTCTTTATATACAGACCTGAACTGATCAGATATGGAAACATGTAGCTTTTAGCCACAGATTGTGTGCATCATTAAACAGCAGCGTGAAGTTAAAATGGGCACACTGTCAGCAAAACTCCTACAGGCTATGGCATCTGTGTAAGTGTTGATATCTGTCCCAGGGAGCTCTTTTAAAAAAAAAAAAGCGCCTCGGGAAGTTTAGATTTGACCTTGCAAGGTGCCGCATCACTTTGCCACATTGTGCATCGGCTTAGCGATGCAGCGAGACGAGCACTATGCCAACAGAGACTCTTTGCTTTGTGGTTTAAATTTGTATGTGTGGGAGACTGGCAGCGTCTGTGTGGAAGAGAAGAAGAGAGTGATGACTGGGCAGTGTCACAGGGTGGGTTTTACATTAATCGATCACCACTCACTTATTGAATGGGCTAAATAAAAGCTGAATTTGTCATTATCCCTTAGCTTTTTAGAAAGCACTTTTTTTTAAGCTTAACACAGCTTTTTTTTTTTTTTTTTTTTTACTCTTTTACTTTCCTCTCATCTTTCCATCCTGGAGTTTTGTTTTTACCTCTGCTTATTGCTCAGTCTGTCTCTCGTTCTCTCTGTAGCCCAATTGTGTAGCATTAGCTAATTTCCATGTTGCTGCGGCTATCGTGTTCTGATGGCGGCCCCTAGCTAGAGCAGAAACCCTGGAGAATCCGTAATGGCAAGGTGGCAAAGGGGCGGCTTTATTATCTTGGCAGGTAATTATTGCTGTCACATGCTAATTTATTGCGACTGGTCATCAGTGCCTTGCTCAAGGACTCTCGAGAA
Organism: Copadichromis virginalis; assembly: GCF_057382275.1. Taxonomy (NCBI): domain Eukaryota; kingdom Metazoa; phylum Chordata; class Actinopteri; order Cichliformes; family Cichlidae; genus Copadichromis; species Copadichromis virginalis. Next base: position 13,257,017 of record NC_140623.1, on the reverse strand, counting down.
TTCTGCTGAAATTAAGAATAGTTGAAAAAGGAAAAATATAAAATAGGAGCGGTGTGTAAACGTGCACATGCACTTTTTTTGTTTTTTCTTTTGATTTCTGTCCGGTCTGCTCCATCGAAACCACCTGCGACTCTGCCAGAAGAGATAATTCACTGTCAATATTTATTAACCTCAGAGTGTGTCCATAAAACACACACATATACAGACTCACACACAGTCATAATGCCCTCATGGCGCGCACTGTCACACTCAAATGCACACATACTCGTTCCAATCTCAACACTCTGTCACACCGCACAGCACTTGCTACCACCTCACCCTCCCACTGCTGGCTGCACGTGCATACAGATGTACAAAGCCACACATGCATACCCAAAACGAATGCTAACACCCTCTGTATTAGTATTCAAAGTATGCACCATTGCGAGCGTGTATGACAAACACTTAGTGGCTTATGGGAGCAGAAAGGCCTGTACTATTATTGGAATACAAAAATCAACACCCGCGCATACACACATTGTTACGACCCCCTCTGCTAGGCGTCAGGGAGGGAGTAACATACACGAGCCCCCCAACACAAACTGAGTAAAGCAAAAGGTTTTAATTCCAAACTTTAAACAGAAAACCGACAGGGCTGTGCAACAGACCACTGGGCAGACAATTATTACATAAAGAAAGAACAGTCACGAGTAAAAGTTAAAGGGTAACTAAGGCAGGCTGGCCGCACACAAAATAAAAGCTAGGGTTTTAACTAAGGCAAGCCAGCTTCACGCAATCCTACTCACAGCCAGCTAGCAGCTCAAAACTCTAATCAGGCTAGGTTTAAAGCATGCACCAAGGTTCGACAAAGGTCAGCAATATGAATAAGTTCAACAAAGATCGACGAGGGAGGCATGAAGGGCAAACTGCATGTTCAGTCCTAAGCAGCCGCCACTGAGTGAAGGACCTCCAGCCTTTTGTAGCCACAGGTGGGTACGATCAGCCACTGATTGCCTCTTGGAGCATCATGGGATCCCGGGGCAGCCAATCGTCCGTGTGGTCTGGCACACTTCATTCTGCATAAGTGAGGGTTGGCACGGGTCTCCCAGTAACCAATCACACACGAGTCCTGGAACACATTGATTTACCTAGAGGAAGGCAGGGCCACCTGAGGCCGGAGGCCGTAACACACATAAACACACATAAACACACAGTGACATTCATGTTTTAAAGAGGATACACACTAGGACACATAAATACAGTATGTGTATATATTCTGCTTTTTAAGCATGCGTGTGACTTTAATCTGGGGTATGAGAATGTAAAGTGGACTAATTGTACTATGAAGCAAGAGAGAAGGGAGATAAAATGGGGGGATTTGGGACAGGAAGCATAGAAGTCTTTACAAATAGGATTCTAATGTTATTCACCTCAGCAACAGGGTTGCCAGATAATCCTGCTAATATCCCCCTCTAGAAGAGGCACCCAAATCCCCCTCCTATAGCGTAAGCTGTTTAACCTGCAGTAGTCACGTTCCCCTGCCCTCGCTCTTGTCTCATGCATTCATTACTGTATGTCACACTCATTAAAATGTATTTTCATTGTTTGTCAGCCCTGTAACCTTACTGTAGTTTGGTGTTTTAAATGGTTAATGAGGCTACATGTTGCTCATTTACAGGGTCACAGTTTTATGTTTTGGTTCTACTAGAATATGCTTACATGTTTTTGATATTCAGAACTTATTTTTTCTGGATTTCCCTAAAAGAATTTTGTCAGTTGAATCTTTTAAACACAGCAGTTCAGATATTTGCTCCAGTTCGTGGTTGATGTCTGATGTATGGCTATCATGTGGAGCAGAAAAATGATTCGATGATACAGGGACAACATATATACTGTTGTTCAGATCAAGCTTCTTTCGACTCATTTTACTTAGAACATGGAAATGCATTAACATAAGAACTAAAACCATAAAAAACCACTCTGAGTTTCCTGATCAGAGAAATTTCAATCAACTTTGAGCATGTTCAATCTTAGTTTCACCACATTTCACCATGGCAACAGGTAAATACAGAGCAGAGCCTTCAAAACGTTTTATAGGGTCTGCTTTAATAATTTACAAACTTCATTTAAACCAAAATGTAAAAATTGACTATAAATCTAATTATCCAGCCATAATCAGCTGAACTTTGCAATTTACCTAAAAAAGGAAAATAAAAGGTTTATCGACTTGGAGTCTACTTTGAGATTAGGAAATTACTTGTGTGGTTTTCATGGTAAAGTTCTGCATTAATAAAATGATAGGTTTGATGTGCTGTGGTACAATTGTTATATTATCATCCATAATAGTTATAGACCTGTACAGCATTTGATGTCAATTGTTTTGATATGTTTGCACGATATACTTCAAAGTTAAAGGGAATGTCATTATGTTGGCACCAAAATGCTGCTGTTTTTGATCAGTTTTACCAAATAGTCTGAAGCCTGACTGTGTAACAGCCAGCCTTAAAGTGGAAGGAGATCAAAGCTGCAGGCATCAGAACCGACCGTAACTGTGTGATTCTTTTAGTGCCGCCAACAAGATACAGTGATCATCATCTTCATTGCCCAGAGTTTATGCAGAACTGTTGTTGGTTGATCAATAATGGGTTAATGTTACATTAGATTTGTTAAAGCCATTATTTACCTAGGAAAAGGGTAGGGTTTTTTTTTGGGGGGGGGGGGGCTTAGTGTAGCTTGTGCATGTGCTTTATATTTTTAGCTCACTCCTAGGTGAGCAATCTGATTAGCATCAGTGATTAGATATTTATGAGGCTCTGCTAATCAGAGAGATAGACACCTTAGGAATGTGAGTGATTGACTTATTTTAGCATTTTTCTTCATGAAGCTTCAAGGAGAAGATGCCGAATGAGTGTTATATTAACGTTTGTGAATTTAAGAGTTCACATAAGCCCATAGGTTAAAAAAAAACCAAAAAAAACCCCCAAATATTGAAAAATGACTGGAAAAGGTTGTTTATTTATGCATAAACACTTTTGACCTTGCTGCAAATCTTGCTGTAGATTTTTCTGTATTCATTTCCTCTATGGTATTAGAAATAGAATTTTATTTTTAAACTGTTATTTATTTTTGTTTTATACAATCAAACTGTGCAGTTGCTTAAATAAAATGGTAGATTTGACACAATGTGATTCACATTGAGTTTATATTGTCCTGACTTGTGCCTGAGAAACCTGAGATGAGCAACTTTTAGTCTAGTCAGGCCAGTTTAAAAATAAGAGAAGAACATTGTAGATAAACAAGTCTTCCAAGTTGTGCGTCTTTGTAACTAATCTCCCAAAGCAGACCCACTGCTGGGCTTACACACCTCTGCTATTGATTAGCTCATTAAGAAATAAACAAACACGCACAGAGCTCTCCACAGCACTTACTAAAAACTTCTCGATGTTCTCTATTCACTGACATTTTTTCCTCTCGTTTCATTCCTTGCCTCCTTTACTCTCTCTCCCTCTTCCTTCACTTCCTTGACACACTCTCCCCTGTCTTCCCTTCCTAATGAAAGGAGAAGATAAAATCTCAGGGCCAGCTCATTAAAACACACTCCCAATTAACTGTCAGCCCTCTCACAAAAGAGAGATGGAGCGGAAGAAAAACGTATGAGGGAACGGTTGAGGATAGGTGATACGCAGACAGAGTAGAAGCAATGGAAAAAGTGCCTTTTGAAAAAGCAAAATAATTTGTGTCTGTGTGTGTGTCAGTGGGCGAAAGAAGAGGACAGTTAATAAAGTACAGTTTATGAACACTGTCGGGACTTAATGACCTGTCTCTGTTTTATCAGCCACCGGGGAATGATTAACGCCACACAAATGTGTGTTTGCCTGTGAGGGTGTGTAAGACGGATTGTAAGCCATCACAGCTTGAACAGTTTATTCATTTGTCTGTTATAGCTTAATTTTGAAATAACTTAAAGCAGAGCTTGACTGCCAGGGAAGCTGGTTGCAACAGCTGTAAGGAGCTCGAAAGGTTACTGGTGTCAACATCGCCTCCCTCCCAAAGGGAAAGGAGGTTTTATGTATTCATCCTCTACTACAGTGCTATTGAATATATCTATTAAAATATCGACACAGCTGATGTTAAAAAGGAGGACAGTTATAGAACAGTCTTATTTATAATGTATGCTTACATTAGTCCTTTTCCTGTATCAGTTCTTTGCCGTTCCACGTTTTTGGACGGTGATTGTCTTTTGTAATTTTACCTCTGTACATCACCACAGTGAATTTTACATGAAATCACGTTTTTTATTGAAATGCTGACTGTCAGCTTTTAATTCAAGTGATTTAACACTATAGCATTAACAATTTAGGAATGAAAGGCATTTCTATACGCATCCCTCTGTTTTCAGAGGATCAAAATTAATTGGACAATTGACTGATAAGCAGATTAATGGCCAGGCGAAGCCTGCTTCTTTGTTACTTTATGACAAATTAAGTTGATAAAAGATCTGGAGGCGGTGTTCAACTAGCTGCTCACTAGAACTAAATATGAGATTAAAAATCAACAATGAACGCAGCAATATAAAAAGGCCTGAAGATCCACAGAAGGAAACTGAATTTAAAGATCATAAAATCATTTCCATGGTTAAGAATCCTCTACAACAATTAACCAAACAGAGAACCTTTTCGAAGAGCCAGGCTTGTCATTCTCAAAGTCTACAACCAAGAGACAGCAGGTCATGAAAGAATCCAGAAACTTCTAAAGAACTGCAGACTCACTGGCCTCAGATAAGGTCAGAGTTCATGATTAAACCATAAGAAAGATACAAATAATGGCATCCATGGGAGAGTTCAAGGAGAAACGACTGCTGACCTAGAATAACACAAAGGCTCATCTCATGATTGCCAAAACATTTGGGAAATGATTCTGTGGACCGATGAATCAAAAGTAAAGCTTTTAGAAGGTTTGGGTCTGATCACATCTGACAAAACATTTCATAGAAAGAACATCGTGGCCGAGCAGGTCATCTGCTAATTGGAAGGTTGGTGGTTCGATCCCTGCTCCAGTCTGCAGTCGCCAAGTTACTAACCCCAAAGTAAGAACCAGTCCATTTATAATTTACCTTGCTCGAATCTTTATTATTATTTGGGAAATGTAGGCTTATTTATTTATTTTTACTTTCTTATTATTTTTCCTCTGCAGTATTAAAAATGGCATTGAGCCTTTTCCCAGGTATCAGTATAAAGTTTGAAATTTTAGTTTCATGACAGCCCTACTACTACAAACTTCTTTGAATTGACACTGAAGGTTTGCACTTTAATCACATATTGATTGTTTAATCTGAAGTCCACTGTGATGTTGATTATGGACCTGACACCTTTTTTTTTCTTTGTTGTAAATCAAGTTAATATGTATACCTCCATGACGATGAGGGATTAAGTATTTATTAGGCCTCAAAAAAAAGTATGTTTGGAGACACGGACAGCTTGGCTGACATGACTTGTCTGGAGTGATTGAGTTGACATGTGGGTGAAGCAGGCCAGGTGAGTCATTCAGCAGAGATTTAAAGTCACATGGATGTAGTTTTTCTTTAGTTGTGGTTTGTAACTTTCTTGCATTTGTCAGTGAAGTTGGCAGTACACTTTAGTAGTTTTCGAGTGTTTTTAAACTTGTTTTAATTTGTTTGTTTTAGTTCATTATGATTATGGATCGTTCTACAGGTAGTAGTACTGACAGACCCTCAGGAGGTTACAATATGCTGTTTGTTTGGTAACATTTATTTATTTTCTCAGTGGCTTCCAATTTTAGTTTTAAGTAGAATGTACAGTTTGCGATCTAGCAAACCAATGATGCTTAACGCATTGATTTTTGTAAAACAATCAGGTTGTAGGTCTCAATCCTCTCACTTTCCAAAGGAGGAATAATATAATATACAGTGCGCTGTACATAGCAGTTAATGCCATTTCCACATTGATGCTAGAGTAATCTAAAGTACATTAATGTTTTATAATTCAATGCATAATTAAATCAAAACCCTAAAAGACTGATACCTTTAATTTGAAGCTGTGTGTGGAACTTTGTGGGTTATTAATATTAATTAATATTCAGCTTAAACCCATTCAGCCTTACGAAAAATACTGAAAAGTTGGAAGAATGGGACTGCAGTACAATTTCAATAAATGTCCTGCCTAAATTCCAGGAGTTATGTCCAACTTATTGCAAATTTAATTTGCCACCTTTAGGTTTTCCGATTTGTTCAGTGAACACTTCGCCATCAGTACTCATTCATCTGTAGCTGCTATAGCATTGTAGCATATCTATTTTTAGCTGAATCTGATCAAACAAGGTCTTTTTTTTTTTCTTTCAAACCGCTAATGTAGTTATTAAAAACAGTCTTTCAGGATATTGTTGAGCCACTGTTTGTGTGTACTGTGCAGTCAGATAACTCCCTTTGTACAGTGGAATAACAGCACATTGTGTGTTTTATTCCACTCTCTTTTTTTTTTCATTAAAATCTCAGAGCGCATGTACACACAATAGCCTCTTGCTCATGTGTACAAGATGGAGTTGAGAGCCATAAAAATGAATATGAAAGTGAAAAAGAGATGAGTGGGTGTTTGAAATATTTTGGGAGAAGAAGGCTTACTGGGACTGAATTTCACTTTGCTCATTGACTGAAACAAAACACTCAATGATGTATCGCTGATAGCAATAAAGATAAACATGAGCAAAGCACTAATAAACAGTAAACACAAAGGCTGGTGGGAATACAAGAGAGAATACTTCTTCAGTGGATAGGACTGTATGTACTTAAGCCTTCAGAGAGCGGTCTCGGAGTGAAAACTCCCAGAGAAAGAGGAGAATGTTGACTCTGATTCCTCCTGACAGTTTCCTGTCCTGCTTGCCCTCGGGGTGTGTATGTGAATATGCGGGCACGCGTGTGTCTGTGCGTGCACTTTCGCGTGCCTGCTCTTGTCGGCGTCACTGCCTCCTCTGGTCGATGTTCGGAACATATGTCTGCTGTCTCCATGGTAACATGATACATCACACCCACACATAAGTCCACCTGAGGTCATGAATATTCCCGAGCCGGAGAAGGCTGCTTCGTCTCTGCCACGGACTCGAGGAAAGATGACCCATTAATGCCGGTGCTAAGTGGTCATCAGTTAATCACATTTGTATTAATAAAAAACATTTTTTGGGGAAAAATAACATCAATTATTTATCCACTTCTGATCAATAGGGCTGCTGAGTCTCAGAAGTAGTTTACGTGTGCGCACAAACTCATGGATTGAGAAAGCTACGTACACATCGGCCCCATTGATGTCCGTTTGCAGTTATGGTGTAGCTTACAGGACTAAGTGGGTCACCCATCGTATAGTATAGCTGCTGAATTAGCCACTGCTAGCAGAACACTCTAGAATTTCTAACTGAGCTATCATCAGTCAAGTTGCAATGTGAGAAATGTAGGCTAATGTAAGCTTTGAGGTTTGTGCTGTAAATATTCTCCATGCTGCTGTTTGGCAATAAAAGGTTACTTATCTTTTCTGCTTTCTCTTATGTATCTGTGACTCTGAGACAGATAGCTTTGTCGAAGTAATGTTTGTAAATGTGATTTAGACGCTCAATCTAGAATTGTTTTTATTGCCAAGTCAGTTTATAAGCCATCCTTTTCTTATTTCCAAATTTTTTTATTTTTTCCTATCCTTATTTGCAAATTAAATCAGGAGAAGCATGTTCATTATGCTAACAATCTTGAGATTCCACATCACAAATCCCTGAGGCTGAGGAGTCCTATGGGAACCTGTGTTTCAGGGCTAAATGAATTTACGGAAAATGTATAAATGTTAAGAAATGACTAATAGATCTCTGCATATTTAAGAACAAGGGTTCAGTTAGAGAAAAGTTTAATTACATGTAAACTGTGAAACCCTTCTACTGAGAATCAGATGCAAAGCCAACAAACCGTGCACATAATATTTCATAATATTAGCTTTCTAACTGAATTGTAACACACAGCAACTTTGGTGCATTACAGCAAATTAAGTTGAAATAGGCTGTAAATCTCACCTTCATAGGGAATTCTGATAATCAGGTCTGTTTTTAACACTCAGTATTAATATTTACTAAATATTTTGTGGAAATAGTGCCATGTAAAATCTTACACTCTGAATCCAATTTGTTTGGTTAGCAGTAGTGGTGTTATGAGTTTGCAACTGGTCACAGACTGACTTCAACTGATTGCAATGTGTTTGCAATCTGTCTCCATTTGTAAATTAGACTATGATTATTCGTAAACTATACCAATGTGTCTGAGAGTGAGTCTGTGTGTGTGTCTGACATTTATTGGCATTAATTTTGTGAGCTCATATAGTATACTATAAACAGATTTTGTCTGAATATGGTCAGCAAACTGGTGCAGTGGTGAGCGCCATTCAAGAAAGTTCATGGTTTAAACCTGCTGGCTCGAGTCTTTCTGTGTGGGGTTTGCACGTTCCTGGTACTCCATCTTCCTCACACATTCCAAAGACATGTTAGATTAACTGGTGACTCTGAATTGGCCAGTCAAACTGGTGACCTGTCCAGGGTGTGCCCCACTGTTTGCTTATAATGAGTGCTAGGATAGTCTCCGCCCACTCTGCAAGCCTGAGTTTAAAAATGATTAAAAACTCAAATAGATGATGAGTGCTCCCAATACAGTCATATTAAGACATTTCTAATAATGTAATATGTTTTCAGGGCTCGCAAAATTTCAAAATCCCTGGTAGCCCTGCCGCTCTCTATACACAGTTCGCGCGATCGCAAAGTGAAAGTGAAAGCAAAAAACAAGCGCAAATTCAAATGCGATTTCAATGTGTCACATATTGACAGTGGCTCATCGATGCCGATGACTTAATTACTCAGCTACATTTGCGAAAGAATGCAAAAACATTGACATATCTTTCCTTCCTATGATAGCCCGACGGGCAGTGCTGAGATGGATTTTGGTAGCCCGACTGGAAAAATCGCTAGCCCCGGGACTTTGCGCTAGCGATTTTGCGAGCCCTGGTTTTTATTGTTCTATCACAATTTTAAAAATTGCACTGTCAAATTTCATTTTCAAAATAAATGACTACATTTTATAAACAGCGTACATCACTCCACTCTTAACTGATTTTACATCAAGACAGTGTTACTGAACCTGGACTGAGCCAAACATTTTTGAGTTGATACAATGTCTGTATACACAAATACAGTGTTACGTGTGTTACATAAAATTCACAAGTAAATGGGAAGATAACGTCTGGGCAGAATTAACCGTGTGTGCACGTGAGGCAAAGAGAGACGCTTTAACGATTCCAACAAGCTGCATTAGTACAGTGTCCACCCAGCCGTAAGTGTATCCACGTGACAAACCCAGCATCACTGCCAGTTTCTATATTATAATGCAGAGAAAAGCTCGGAACTGCTCAGAATTCCAACAGCAAAATCTTGTTTACCCAGTTTGTTTTCTTTGCGTCTTATCGGGAATGCTTGCTACATATAATGTTTTGCATTGGGATTAGCTCATTGTCACTGCATATAAATACCCTTGCTCTTCCTCACTTGGCATTCATTACTTGGTATTTTAATGCTAAAAAACAACTGGCCAGTTCATACTTTCTTTCAGTTTATATATTTAAGTCATGAATCATGAGAACTCTAAGTTGGTGATTAGTGGCCAGCTAATCACACATTAAAGCTGGTGACTGAGGCAGAGCGGTGTTTTGTATCTCTGATTACAGATTGATGGGAGCAAAGGCAACGATGAGAGAAATCTAAAATGACAAATACAGACGAACACGCCTGTCATTATGAATGTTCATCTTAGGTGTCTTCTACTAACAGCTGTAACTTACTCCATGTTTTATGTATTTGTGCTCCTGAGATTCAGGTTAATCACATTTATTAAGCTGAGGTCTTTCTCATAGCACTCACTAAATCATTTCGTCAGATGTATGTTGCCATTAGTTGTTCAGCGCTCAGTCACATTAGTAGCGTTTTTTTAAAATGTGTAAACAAAAAGCTGATTAGAATATAAATATGTATTGAATTGTTGCTGATTCAGTTTTGGTGGGAACTCCACACAGTGTTTCTTTCCCTCTCTCCTTTTCATCCTCTTCCCGACTCTGGAAAAATGCCAAAATCTGCATTTAAATTGCAAGCTATTAATCTGCATATTCAATTAATTTGCCTTCTGTTTTTCACCCGCACCCATCAACAGCTATGACATCCTTTGGAATTTCTCGTGTGTGTGCAAAGAGGCAAAGGTATAAATGATAATGAAATGTTTTCAAATGCACTGATTTCTATTCGAATGATCTAATCGCGGTGACAAAGATGCAGTGAAACAGAGGGAGGAAAGAACTACACAGAGAAGGATAGAGAAGAAAAGTCTACTCATTAGCGGTGGAGAGTAGAGGCAGAGGTCAGCTGATTTGTGAACTGCATGTCACCACCTCAATATAGAGCCATCTATCACATCCACACATGTGCAGCCAGATCAGGACTCTGAGTTTAATGTGCAGTTGAAAAAGACCAGTGCAAAGCGGCATGCCTTGTCCAAGAACAGTGAAATTTTCTGTAAGTATTTCAGGCGTTACAGATTTAGGGAAGTGGAAAATGATTTGCTGAAGAGCACTGATTAATCATCATCTTTCCCCTCCACAATCTAAACTTCCAAACAGCTGTGCCAATCAGTTGTAATAACACAAACAGCTCATCAAATGGAAATGAGAAGCCAGAGAGCTTCACTTCTGCTAAAGAAATAACATTTGTTGTATTGTGGCGTGAAACGGTGATTCCAAAATCCCAAGTGTTGCCCTTTTTAAAGGTGAATTTAAGCACGTGGAGTTGCCGTGTTTTTTATTTTTGTAGCACAATAAGCCACCTAATGGTATTGGTGATAGCCGCACTAAATGAGAGCTTGGAAATGGTAACAATTACATGCAACATTAATATTACCCCGTGAATACTTTAATAAAGTCATTTAATGGGCTTCATTCAGAAAGTTTCCAATATGACTAAAAAAAATAAACCTCTACAATTGAGTTTTGTTTTTTGTTTTCTTTTCGTTGTAAAGAGAGAGAGCTTATTTTCTCAATACTTTTTAAAATCATTAAAAGAACCATTTTCACCCAAATTCACCCTCACGTCATGTCACAATACAACAGAAAAGAAAACCTTAAATTGGCGAAGAGGGCATTACAAGAGCCATGTTTACTATTGTGCAGCTTTTGAAGCTTGGGTCAAGAGTAGACGGCCATTTCTGGTTCAAAGATGATGGTGATAATAACTTATTATATAAATCACTTTTTTTTAAAAAAAGGATAAAGGAATAAAAACAAATTTTAAAAAACAGATAAATTAAAGGGAACAGCAATAAGAATGAGTAAAAACTCTAGGCACAGAGCTAAGACACGCAAGACAGGATGAACAAGTGGGTCTTTAACTTGGCTTTGAAAGCCCCCACAGAGCAGGCCTGCCTAATATCTTGCAGGAGGTTGTTTCACAAAGATGTGGCATGAAAAGAAAAAAGCTCGATCACAAGCAGCCAATACTGATTTTCAGCCTTCTTGATTGTACAAATTCCAAATTATCAGGACCCTTTCATTATATGTTTACTAGATCAGGAGATATTTGAAGTCTTTGCGTTTTGACATTGAAAAACATTATTGTGAAAATTTCCAACAATTTATGAATGAACTTTTTCTATCCAGTCATGTTGCTAACCTAGCTGGCTGTTAAATGTTCCTCCACTTAATTTTCCAGCTTTTTGTTATCCCATCCCAATTTTTGAGGCATTTTTCTGACACCAAAGTCATTTTGAATTAAATATGAATTTGAGATTTTCAAATTATTGCTTTCTGTTTTCTTTACATTTTACACTTTCCCAAGTTTTTTGAAGTTGGGGTTGGAAATGTTTGAAAAATCCCAAAATCTCTATCGAGAGAAACCTTTTCAAGGTCAGAAAAATAATAGCGTTGATTATTGTGCTGCTGATCTTTTTATTGGCATGACAACAGAGGGCCCAGGGTTTTGTTTTTGCCTTGTTGTCTTTCATGTGTCTGATGGCGTAGGTGTAAACCTTTTACTCTGGCCCATTCTGCATTCAGAGAGGAGCATTATTGTCATTCAGGAAGTATGCAGCTCCTTGCTTGGATGAGGTCACTATAAAGCCCCACCCTGCATCTCAAGCCAGGAAGCATCGATTTCCTTTAATTGGATAGACAAATGAAAAGATGAATGGGATAGCACTTCTCCTCTCCATTGTTGAGTTGTCCTTAGTTTTTGTGCACAAGTTTGTCTTTTTAGATTCTTAGCCCTGATCTTGAGGAAACAAACAGAAGTTTTCCTTCATTTCTGCCTGCTTTCATGCTGGGTGAGGTCGAAGTCACCTTGTTGGAGGAACCTGTGATATTTGTGTTTACGGCACGTTGATGTCACCTTGGTTGTTTCCTACACGTTTTCAAACGTAAACAGAACCTTGTTGTTTTCATAAAGGTCAGATATAGTTAAAAACACTTCTTAGCGACGCGTGAATATGCAAATAGGGATTGATAAGGTCAGTATTTGAATAAAGCTGATTTAAAGGAAAAAAATCTCCCCTGACCTTTGATTAACTTGGTTTGAATTTTCTGTGCACGTGGAAAGAGAAATGTGAAAATAAATGTAACAAGTGGCACTAAGCCTATGGCCCGTTGGGTCATGTTCATTTAAAATATGAGTCTCTTTTAACCATTAAAAAAAATAATTTTATATAGAGCGGGGCGATATGAGATTTTTTCATATCACGATATGTTTTTTTCCATTTCAGGCGATAACGATATCTATCACGATATAAGCCAAATAACTATATTTGTAAGATTTAAATGTGCCGTTGCTCACAAGTAAAATGTGAAATAATCAGCAGCTTGTTTTGATTTAAATATTTATTTCCCATAATAAGTTCAACAGGGTAGATGTACTTAAGGAACATGAGACTTTTTCAGATAAATAAAGGCAAATATTGCAAACTACACAAAAGGCAGCCGCTAAAGCGTTTAAGTTTCAAAATAGAACAAACGAAACAGACTACTAAATTGTCAATTCCACTTAGAAACAAAATATTAATTCTAAAAATAAATCTTAGTTTGTTTTACAGAAGAACATACAAAATTGACTAACTTTTGTCAATATCAAATAAACTGAGAACTAAAAGGAAATTCTCAATCTCTCCTTGTTGTATAGCTGAGCTTTTCAAACAGTTTTAACAGTTACTTTAGTCTGACAAAAGCCGAATGACGAATTAGCGCTTCCAGTCAGAGACTGAGGCTACGTCCACACGTACACAGGTATTTTTGAAAACGGAGATTTTCCGTTTTCGTTTTAAAAAAATAATCCCGTCCACACATAAAGGCAGAAATGAAGGAAAACGCTGCTATGAACATGCCAAAGCAGCAGGTGGCGCTAGATTCCTAACCGTGCAGAAATGTTGGCCAATCAGAAGTCTAGAAGCCTCGGTGGGAAAAAGTAAACAAAGCTGCGGCATAGAAGCAGAACAGAGTCGTATGTGTGGACGGACAGTAACTGTGTGTATATGTAAGCATTTAAACACTGCAGAGAGTAGAATTAACAGTAACAGTATTGTAGAAATTCATTTCACCGAAACAATAACGTGGCGCACAGTGTGACGCATGCACCAGTTTATTGTATTTCCAGACTTGCTTTCGGCACAATTTACAGTGCACGCTACTCTGTTTTTTGTCAGACTTGAAATAGCCGAAATACCTTCACACTACGGAACTTCTATGGCTCTTCTGTTCGACAATCTCTCCGGCATTGGAACCATCATCTGTTTTCTCTTCGGTCACACTCGGTTGATTTTTCTAGTCGGCACACTCATTTCCTCCATTACCCGCTGGCTGCTTCCCAAACAAACACACGTGCGGCTTGGCACTTGTGCTGTACGTAACAAGTCACGCGACGTGACGCTGCGGCTGTGATTGGTTCGGCTCTGCGCTACTTAGTTTGGATTGGCTGACCTTTTTTTATTTTATTTTATTTTTTTTATTTTAAGAGGACAAGAGCGGCGAGGTCTATCGCGATAGCTTAATTTCTCTATCGAGTAAAAGTTATATCGCGATACATATCGTTATCGTTCTATCGCCCAGCTCTAATTTTATAGCACAGCTTTGATGTGTAATTAAAATCTGTAATCACAGGTTAGCCTGTGTTAACAAGCAAAAATGACTCCTCCCCTTCATCTGTACTTAAACAGAATTGTTTATGAGTGCATCCGATATCAGTTTGCAACCTACTCAGTACAAGTCCATTTGGAGACCTGTTGATTTACTCAGGCAGATATGTGACCTTCTTGGACATTAAAAGAACCAAAAAGCGTCTTTCATTCATTCGTTTATTAATTTAAACAGTTCTTCATATAGTAACAGTTTGTTCAACAGTGCTTTGGTCTTTTTCAGCCTTTATCAGAGTTTTATGTTATCAGACTATGTGCAGAGGTTGAGCCACAGTTCACTTTCACTTCAGCTTTTTTCCCCCTTTTTCTTAAACCTTCAGTTTGCCTCAAAAACATAAAAGCTAATGCATTATAACACACTGTTACACAGACGCAGCACATTTACCTGTGATTGAGGGGAAAAGCTGTTTTTGATGGCCCATTTCTGTGTCACTGCATTTCTTTTTATGAATAATTGGCTGAGGGTCAGTACTCGCTGTTTTGGCAGGAGAAATATTCTTTCAGCTTGCTCCAACATCCCTTGCTTGACGGCCACTAATGCATAACTAGCTGGGTGTAGCAGCTGGAGAGTAAATACACAAAGAAAATGACAGCATCATAACAAACATCATGAATAAACCCTTGATCTGATTCACAATCATATCAACTAAACGATGTCTATTAGTGTGTTAAGATTAGTTTCCCCTGAAAACAAGAGTTCATGTTATGTCAATGATCCTCATACGGAGCACTGGAGGGACTGTAAACCTGACAAATGGCAGCATGCAGTCTTTTTACTTCAGGTGATATTTTTCTTTCTACTAGAAACATAAACGCAACAAGGTTATGACAGCCCCATTTACTGTTAGACGTATTGGCACTTGAGAGGTGGAGGGAAACGTACCTGGAAAAGTTGATGGTCAACATCAGTGTGAAAAGGTAATAACTGAATACAGAGAAGATGTACATCTTGTTAAGTAAGACAAGAAAAAACGCAGGACTATTTAAAAAAACAAACAAAAAAAAAAAAAAAACGAATTGAAAGTTACCAACTTGAAGATTAAAACCACCACTATTGCAGAGCAAAATCCCATGTAGATCGCTCAGAACTTTCCAGTGTCCAACATGCCCAGAGGATTGATGTGAATATCTTCGGCGAGCCCTAAGATTCCTGGTCAAAATTTAGCCAGTGATGTGATGCTGCCATATCTGTCAGCCAGTGAGTCCATTGCACTTATCTAGACTTTAACAAATATGTGGACAGAAATTCGGGGTCTTAAAAGATGACCCCTGACGACCTTGCTGAAATAGTTACACGTCTGCTGGCTCAATCATCTGGACGCAAGTGCAGGTCGTCCGGTAATTTGGTTTATGGTCAAATATTTGCTTAACTAATGACCCTCACATCAGCCCGAGCTGTACTGTGTGTTTAGCCCTAATTAGCAAATGTTAGTGTTACAGAGGTAGTGTCGTGACATTGTCAGTGTGAGCATGTTAGCAGGGTGATGTCAGCAGTCGGCTCCAGGCACCACCACTGTGCAGCCTCACAGAGCTTGTAGCATGGGTGCTGCAAATGGCCGAACTGAAATCGAAAATGGTGAGCTTAATATAGCCTCAAAAAGGAACTGTAGAGTTGAAAGTTTTCAGACTGTAAAGTTATAAATTACATAATGGGAGCGGTGCTGAAGCAAGGCAGTTTGTGTGCAAACATTGCTGGAGTCTGGCTCTTCACCGCCTTATTCATTGTGCCCTCTTACCGTGTCTCCATGTTGCTCTGCCTCAGTCCCAGAGCACTGCTGCTTTTTGTATCTATAACCTTTAGTAATCTTTGTAAATCTCTGTAACCTTAGTTCAGGTGTGTGTGTGTGTGTCTGATTCCACGTTTGGCCACTTAAAACAATTGTTTTGTTCAGTGCTGTACTGTTTCGCCTCACGTTGAGGCTGGTATCTCAGTTTTCCTTTCTAGACGACCGTGAGCGTCCTCGCAGTCTTCGGACCCCAGAGGCCTCCATCAGCTTGTCCACTCTTACGTGTCTCTCACACACAGACTGCCAAAGACAAACACACAGATCTCCATGGTAACTAGTCCCAGTGTTTTCTCTTTGATCTATGCGTTTCATGTTCTCCAAGCCACGGCGTTTTTTAAAAACGCGTGCGTGCACACGTGTTTGTATGCGCGTGTCTGTGATTTGAGTCGCAGCTTGAGGATATGGTGTAGCTTTGAGACTGCAGCGCAGAGGGAAAAAAAATCTCACCAGGGATTGTCAGGCAGTTGGATGAAGTGATGGGAAGTAGTCAGAGAAAAGATGGTGCGATTAGAAAAGCCTTTGAACTGCTGTGTTGCGGTGATGCACAGATTATTTTAGAGGGAAATCAAGACTACATTTTTTTTGAAGAAGTGACCAAAGCCACATTTCTTTCAGGTGTCCTAATTACACACAACTATGATCAGGATCAGCTAAGCTGGTTTTCAGAGTTAAACTTGTTCACTACTTGTAAAGTAGTATATCCTGCTGGCATCGCTATTTAATTGAGTGGGAAGAGAGGATCAACGCAGCATAGTATCAAAATATCTTGGCCTGGCCATATTGTATGAACAAAAAAGAAACAAGACAAAACACAACATATAAACCTCAATAAAAAATGTTAAATATTTGTAAAAATATAAAACCATAATATACATAAAATACAAAATTACTTAGAAGAAATCAATGAATACACAAACACTTCAGCCAATGCTTCCTCAGACTGGATGAGTAACGGGAACACTCACTGTCGGATCAGTGAGTACTTTCTTAAAAGTGCTTTAAAAGTTTAAACACCCACAGCTACAAACATCTGACTGGGCATAGATATCCTATGAAGGATTCTCATTGCATCATTATATGCAACATGCAGCTTCTGCGTGCTACATTATTTGTAAGATGACCACAAGGGTGCAGTATATAGCACTGTGCGATACACTTTAAATAAAGCCACTGTAACTGGAAGTGAACAAAAGCTGAATTTTCATGCAATAGTATTTGCCTGCACATAGAGCTTACATCGTTATCTGTATATGTCATCATCATCGTTCATTTGCTCAGTAATAACGTGCCCGAGGTATTTCACCTTTTTATGAACGTCAAGAGTATTTTGGGACAGTTTAAACAAAGGTTAAAATTTAGCTGTTCATCCTGCTTGATTCTACATATCAAGATTGCGCTTTTAACAGCATTGTACAGGGTGGGCCATTTATATGGATACACCATAACAACATGGGAATGGTTGGTGATCTTAAAGTCCTGTTTGTGGCACATTAGTATATGTGAGGGGGCAAACTCCTCAAGATGGGTGGTGACCATGGTAGCCATTTAGAAGTCGGCCATCTTGGATACAACTTTTGTTTTTTCAATAGGAAGAGGGTCATGTGACACATCAAATGTGCAATACTCATCTTAGTTTCAAACGACCTGCCAGTGCCCCCCCCCCCACACACACACACACATACTGTGTGTGTATAAAATTTGATGTAATTTCTAAACAATTAATACAATCTGCACTTCGTGATTGTTTGATTTAATATCCACTCTGGCGCTGTACAGAGACTAAATCACCATAAAAATTAAACAAAATAAAAAATACACCACCACTCAATCCTAATGACACGGTGGGAGTAAAATTACTCTTACATTAGAATTGGACTTATTACATACATGTTACAAGTGTCTTTGAAAAAACAGAAGCACACCTATGACTTGATTTAGTTTAGCTTGTCTTTTGAAGCAGAACGTCTCTAAGGCTACGTTCACACTGCAGGCGAAAGCGCATCAAATCCGATTTTTTTTGACCCTATGCGACCCATATCCGATCATGCTATGACAGTGTGAACGGCACAAATCCGATATTTTCAAATCCGGTCTGGGTCACTTTCGTATGTGGTACTGAATCAGATACATATCCAATGTTTTAGAAAGCGACTGCTGTTTGAACGGTCATGTCGCATTAAATCCGTCTTTTACGTCACCGACACAAGACAGACGCCAATTATCAGCACCGGAGAAGACATCGCGAACGCTTCCTGGCCATCCAGTGTAGATGTCAGTGAAACTGTTGGGAAGACAACGTTGGAGAAACGTGAACATTTTATTTGTACTGTATAATCTGCAGATTCTGACAGAAATCTGCAACTATCCTTTGAAGCACCGCTCCTCTCTAAAACAGCAATAAGGATCATTAGGCAGGGATAGCTCAGTAGGTAGAGTGGTGGCCCCATGATCAGAAGGTCGGGGGTTCGACTCCACTGACCGGCTACCCTGAGGTACCCCTGAGCAAGGTACCATCCCTACACACTGCTCCCCGGGTGCTGCATTGGTGGCTGCCCACTGCTTCACTGGGTGAATGGGTTAAATGCAGAGGAACTATTTCCCTATGGGGACTAACACATACACATTATTACACATACATTATTATTATTATTAGGTTATCTACATTATTATGTAAATAACAAAATAACTTAAAGCAAAAATTGGGAAACGTAAAGTCCGAAGTCTTTATATTAAGAGCCATCAGTCAAGCAATACTGTTTGCTCTGGGCCTAAACAGAGCGCGTTGTGTGTGACGTCTTCTTTTGCGCATGCGGGCCACTGCGTTTGCTGTCACATTTTATTTGTAGTGTGAACACGCAGACAAAAAAAATCGGATTTGATCAAAAAATCTGAATTGAGCATCAAGACCTGCGGTGTGAACGTAGCCTAACAGACTTTGCAGCTCTGACTATAAACTTTTCATTCATATTTCCAAAGAATGACATTGAAACAGCAGGTCAGTATATCTGCGTTTCCTGAGCGCGCTCCATACTGCGTTAAGCCTCACTTAGGCATTGTGCAGTCAGCTAGCAAATGCCATTAGTTCAGGTATCCACTCCTCTCAGCCATTAGAGATTTGTGACTCTTCACACAGAAATGTCTGTTAATACCCTTTGATTTATTCTTTTCTCGACTTCTGGACTTCTGTTTCTGATTAAATGCCATTCTTCAGTATTTTCCCTTTGCCCTTCGTTTTATGAGCCTTCTCGTGACACTTGTCAAATCAGAGATTTGTGTGTCTGACACACATTGACACGGGGCATTTCTAAGATGTCTCAATATCTTCTCTGTATGTCATGGGACTCTGCTGCTCACTGCTTTCCCCCTCCCTGCGATGCTTTAATTACTTTATCCCTTGTTTCACTCATCCCTTTCTCCTTCACTTCATCGCCCCGAGCTGCTCCTCATTCCTTTTAATTAATCCACACAGATTTAGACACCTTCACCCTGCTGTGAATGCACACACACGCACACACACTAATTCCTAGTAGAGAATAACAACTTTTAAGTGAGCTTGCTTCACTTTGAAAGTTTTTTTTTTTTTTGTGGAAACAAATGCAGTGGGTCTGATTGCTTGTTATTGTGTGTTGTGTTTTGGTTCAGGGCTCCAACGGAAGCATGCAGCTTATGGAAACAGAGTTCTCCAAAACTCTGGGAGAGATGGTGGCTCTTCATCTGCATCACCAGAAGAGCATCCCAGCGTTCCTCTCCGCCGTGACCCTCGACCTCTTCAGCCGACAGACCACAGTCTGACAGAACTGCACACCATCTCACACACTCGTGTAAAAATTCGAGATGAGCTTAACTTTTATTTTGACTTTCCCCCCCCATCGCCCTCTATATACTTCACTTTTCCCCTCGCCTCATACAATATTCATAAATTGTTTTGATTGTGCCGGTATGTTTCAGCAGCTCTGTTGTATGAATAGATCAGCGAGTGCTGTTTTTGTGGCGGATCAGAATCCTGCTTTGATAGAATTTCTTTCATTGAAAAGCAGCTTGGTGCGCCTATTTGTACAATGAATATTTCATCAATAAAGTCTCGAGGAAACCATTTTTTTTTCCTAGTCATCATGAAAATGATCCATAAAAATCACTTATATTTGTATTTAGAGCCTTCTTTAAAAAAATAAAAATAAAAATACTGGATGTTGGAAACACACTTCCTCTAAGTTTGTTCCTTTCTCTAGGGCAGCGGTCCCCAACCCACGGGCCTCAGACCGGTACCGGTCCATGAGTAGTTTGGTACCGGGCCGCGAGAGTTGAGGCTCGGGTGTGAAATGTATGGTTTTAGCGTTATTTTGTTATCATTTTTATCGTTAACTCTGTTTTCCTGGGTCTTTTCACGTGTGTTATGAATAAATCTTCTTTTTTTTCGGTACTGGTACTAGTTTTATTTTGTTGTATTTATCCACGACACCTTAAAACCGGTCCATGGCACAAAAACGGTTGTGGACCGCTGCTCTAGGGGCCTTATACAAGAGAAAAGAAGCAGTTGTAGTTCCACTCTGTCTGAGCCAATCTGAGCCGGTGTCAAAGCAATCACTGAATCCTGCTTAGTTCAGTTTGTAATTCAGATTTGTTTTTCCCCTCACAAGATTTTTAAAGGTTGGAAGTCAGGAGGCGGTGCAGGGTAATCACACGGGGAGTATTTGTGCGTTTCCACTGTCAGCAGGATCACTAAGCTTGACTGACACTGAAACACTGAAGGAGTAACCGTGTGCAGTCATTTTAGATGTAATAGATGGAAAAATCATGGATATGGGTAATTTAAAAATTTGTGTCACCTATCAGCCTGTCACCCAGGAGAAACGGAGCAGGCGCGAATGAAAGGAACAGTGTCATACAGTATAATATTAGTTCAGGACTCTGAATTTCAATTGAGAAATTATGCATTTGCTCTCTCTTACTTGTTCCTGTGCACCAGCTTTACAGAAGAATTACAGTGTGTGGTGTGCCATGTGCAGGGAAGCTGTAATGTTTAGTGCCTGTAACACAGTCATTGTCCTTGAGTTTGATGAATTGCGATTTATCCCCTTTATGGCTTCAGTTAGCGATTGCATCTTTGTGTGTGTGAACACAACACAAGTGGAATTTCTTGGTAACAATAACGTGAAAATGGCAGAAATAAACACGCTGAAGAGGGGAAATGAGGAAGCCGTCCAATAAAACCGAGAAACAAAAGGAAGCAAACTGAGGATGAAGCCACTCATCACAGCAACGATATAAGGACTCCAGCTGGCCCAGCCATATGCCTCATGAGGCAACATATTCTGCACAGTACATGCCACATACTGTCCTTGTTTTGTTTCTGTTTTTTTACACACATTCTTTTTCACAGCGCAGCACATCTGAACACCCACCGCCCCGATGAGGTCATGTGTTTGAGGGTTTTGCGTAAGCTGTGCAGCACACGCTGCGATCTGCTGTACCTTTGTTGTTTTTGTCTTAAATTTGAAATGAAAATGTTAATAAAACACATTGGACTGTCGATCGAGTGAGATTTAATGAGTCACTGCGTTAATAAATACCCAGACCGCAGGCATTAGGAGACACTTGGATTTGGAGCTAGCACCCGAATGACTGGTGTCCGGGCTCGCACCCATGGGTCTAATTTGCCTCAGACTATGTCCAGATTGACAGATTGGCTACACAGAAGGTGTAGTGTGAGCAGCATGTCAGTGGAGCAGCAACAGCCGCTCTGCCCCTTTCCAGAGTTAGGAAGGGGGGGGATCCATCCTTGTGTTATTATAAAGCACTCTAAGTGTTTTGGTGTTTAATAAGCCTTCACACTAATGGAACTGTTACCCAAACTGCACTTCCTGGATCACATTTTTTGTCATGGATAATTGAAGAAACACGTTTTTGTTTTGTGTGTGTTTTTTTTCTTTCTGAATGCTGATTACATGTAAATTAGTCTCTACTGAACAGTGTCTATAAATGTGCAAGCTCAACCAAAGAGGTAACGAGTAGTAGCCACTGAATATGTACTCCTTATTACTATAGCAGCAGGTTGTGTGCTTAGAGGGCCGAGCATTACCAAGTGGATATAGTTAAGACTACGTCTAAGCACGGCTCTCTTTCTGGAGTCAAACTCCCACCAGGGCTGGAGTTGCTCTGAGTCAAAGTTGCTGCCAGCGCTCCTGTCCGACAACCCAATAACATGGTGCTGGATGCCGAAGGAATCTGTCAAACCAAAGTACAAGGATTTCTGGGCTTAGCTGACAAATAAAACAGGTGAGGAAAAAAGAGAGCCTGCTAGTGCTACTGTAGAACAGTCTACGGGGTTATTAAATGAGAGTTAACCTACACGCTGTACGTTTCCATTTTGCAATAGAGGAAAAATGTCTGGCACGTTATGGTTCTCTTGCCATTTCTAGCTCATTTCTAGTTCATTTTTGAACAGTGACTTTTTCTTTTTTGCTATTACCTTCATCACCAAATGCTGTTTCCTGTCTTGAGATGCTCTGTCAGGCCTTTACTGCAGCTTCAGTAGCTGCTTGTTTGAGTCCTGTAGACCTTCCCCTCCATATTAGACAAGCGTCATCAGTGCAGGTCTTTAAGTCCAGATTGAAAACCTATTTTTATTCCCTGGCTTTAAACTCTGTAGGAAACGGACACCTTTCTTATTAATTTTATTGTATTATTAATTATTTTATTGTATTTTTAATTTCGCTAGTTGTTTTTGATCTGATGATGATGATGAGTCTCTGCCTCCGATTTTGTATTTGTGTTTCTAAGACTGAACTGTGCACACTCCAGATTTCAGTTCCTGAAGCCATCTCTTGGTTGTAGACAGCAACATGCCTCCTGCAGTGTGTTCTTTTTCAGCCTAATGATGGCATCTCCTTGGGTCTCATCTTGATACCAAATACAAGTTCAGCACTTGGAATCACCGACAGATCTTTTATCATTGTATTTTTGTACTTAGTACACAACACCTTTGAATTTTGTTACAATAAAATATAGATTTGTGTAGAAAATCAATTAGAAAAATCAAGTTGACTCCACATGCATTTAGTCTTATTTAAATACTTTGGCATAGATAAGCTGTGTTAATTCACCAGATTTCAACCTCGTGGGACAGATTTACACAATAAAATCAAGCAAAAGCACAAAACTCATTTTCAGTTGATTGACTTCACAGATCTTTTGTCTGAAATAATGGGGAGCAGGCTTCACCTCGCCTGTTTTTCAATTATAAGTCCAATTCCCTTTGAGCCTATAGAAATGGGGGACTATGCAAAAAAGTAATGTTACTTATTAAATGCCTTGAATTAAAGCTGAAAGCCTGCACTTCAATCCTATACAATTGATTTGGAATGCACTGCGGTAGTGCACAGAAGTAAAACTACCAAACTTGTCATTTTTCAAAAACTTGTGTTTGTCCCAGTAGGTCCACTGTTGCATTGGGGGACACTTATATGAAACCTGTCCAAAGTTTCAGATAATTTTAGTCCAAATCTAAGTGTTCAGACTCCCCTAATCACCGTTTTCCTTACATGGGTCTCTCTTTTTCAGCTTTCCTGGGCACGCCACCGGCACACACCTGTTGACTCTGCATGTACGTTTGAATGAATCAAATAGGAGGGATATTTTTTTCTCCGACACAGCCACTGTGGGCAAAGAACAGTTTCGTTTCTGTCTTTGAATTTTAATTTCTGTTGTTTTTTCAGTCACGATGTCATTAGTAGCCTTCAGAGTGTTGTTGTGCTTAAACAATGGCTTTTTGCTCCAGGCAAAAAAGAGAAGATATGTTTAAGACTGTCCTTTTTTTTAGGTTTTGTTTGCTTGTAATCAGCTGGAACCATGGTTAGCTCTAGTTTACCACAGAGAATTACCTGAAACACAGCTAATAAAAGAATGATTGCTTCCTAATCCTTAGTGCATCGCTACAACCTTAAGTGTAGGTACATCAGAATAAAAGAAAAACAGCAAAAGCAGTGAACATCTCAATCGACCACATTATTTCCATTATTATTATAATCCTTCGCTACCTGCTAAACTACAACCCCCTCACACTCTTTCATCTTCCTGCTCCCCTACGCTCTTTTATTCATTCCTTTATCTTTATTTCATCAGCCCATCATCTCAGAGTCGAAAAACAATTAGCACAACCCTTTAACTCATTAACTATAAATGAGATGGTGGAGTGAGGTTAAAAATTCCATAGCTGAGCTGTGCGCCGTGCATCAGATTGCACTGGCGTGCCAAACCTCACCAGACAGTAAACAATCCGTTTGAAAGGTGTATTTTTAAAAGAAAATACGCAGCGGAAATCATCTCAAGGCAGCATTAAATCTTTAAAAGCAATTCTTGTGCATGATTAATTTATCTTTTATTTTATTTTTTTTTTAAAGTAAAGGAGTGGTACTTCAACTTCATCTTTTCAGCTTTATTTTTTGTAAACCACAGAGAAATATTGATGAGACCCGCTGAGGAGAGACATGCCCGCTACAGAGGGGAGTCTCAGCTGGAAACTAGAGGGAGGCTTGTGGGACAGTAAAAGAGGAGAGAGAGAAAGAAGCTGCCACTTTGTTCTTTCATCTCATCCCTCTCTCTGTCTCTCTGTCTATACCTTCCTCACTAAACTCTCCATCTGCCGGCTTCCACTCGCACAGGAAGCTCTGCATCATTTTCTCTGAAGTGAGTCTTTCTCCCAGTGCTTCCTCCAGTCTCCAGCTCTCTCCTTCACTGTAGTCCCAGCAGAGAGAGAGAGAGAGACAGTGCAGCTGTCATGCTTTAGTTCAGATCTGAGCTTCTTCTCCTCGGGTTCCCCCCTAGAGTAGAAACAGCAGGATACTGTATTCACTGAATAAGGTGTGTGTGTGTGTGTGTGTGTATGTGTGTGTGTGTGTGTGCGAGGGCATTCATGTATTCTTACAGTATTGTGCCCCAGAACAGCAGTAAAAAGCTCTTTGCTATGTAACTGTTTTATGTGAAGGAACCCAGTCCAATATTTAACTGGTCGTAACAGATGCTGAACTTTTACAGTTATTGTAATGCGGTGCCTTTTCCAGCTGAAATGAAATTCTTGGTACCGACTTGGATTTAGAGATCCCGCAAACGTGAACGTTCAACACAGCAGGAGGCGTGAGGTTTATCGTACAGGCTTAAGGTTTAAAATCGAAAGAAAACCTCAGCAGAGAAAGTAAAAGAGAATTCAACTCTGACCTACTGCCAGCAGTAGGCGCGTGCCAGATTTTCTTTTGAAATTATAAATGCTGAGATTATTGTAATGGGAATGCCTACCTGGAAGACAAAACAAGGCTTTATTGGGTACTGTTGCATGATTTAAGCTCACCCTTGAAATAGGTCTTAGCTCTTTAAGACATGGCAGCAGCTTGTAAACATGATCAAGTCAACTTGCTAAAGTTCAAACTGAGCATATGAATGAGGAAGAGAGGTGATTTAAGTGACTGTGAACATGGCGTGGTTTGTTGGGCTGATCTGCTGGGATTCTCTCACACAGCCATCCCAAGGGTTTACAAAGACTGATCTGAAAGAAGAAAATCTCCAATTTGAAACAGTTCCCTGGTTGCCGGGTGATAGTATTTTGTTGATGTTAGACCTTCGAGGTAATAAGGCAGCTGAAACTAAAATAACCACTCATTTCAACCAAGGTATGCAGAAGAGTGTCTCTGAATGCGCAACACGTCAAACTTTGAAGTACAGTAAGATGTGTTAGAGCAGCAGAAGATCACACCGGGTGTCACTCCAGTGAGCCAAGAACAAACTGAGGCTTCAATTTGCACGGACTCACCAAAACTGGATAACAGACGGTTTGAAAAAAGTTGCCTGGCCTGATGCGTCTCGATCTATGCTGTGACATTCTGATGGCAGCATCAGCATTTGGTGTAAACAACGCGAAAGCATGGATCCATCCTGACAAAGGGGGTCCAACCTGCTACTAGGAAGGTGTAAGTAATGAAAAGGAGTGGAGATGTGAGCTATTATCTACACAAAACAACATGTTGCTGTCTTAACATTACAACTCTAGAACTCAGTGACACTGAAAGGTAGCTCATCAACACCAAGCTTTGCTTTGACAATGAAGAATTTCTCATCCTTCACCTCCTGAACAAGATTATTGACCCACCAAGATAGAAAATACACACGGGCTGTGTTACATGCTTTGATGCTGGTGTAAATAAAGGGATTTTCCACAAGCTGCACTATACAGCTACAGCACAACATTAATACCACCTGTCTTATATTGTTTATTATGCTCTTCTTACCCATTGTGGTGTGAATGCAGGATCTCTGTTGGTGTCCTGTCAGCTTTGAAATGTTAGCAGTAGATCCACTGGGTCCTGTGGGTTGTCTTGTGGGGTCCCTATGAATCAGATGTATTCTGGATGCTTAATCCAGTTGAGATATGGGGAGTTGGGATGATTTGGAATCTCTCTTGGGTTCTCTCTCACGTTCTTTGAGCCTTCAGGAGACTTGTGGAATTTGCAGGGTGTTGGGGATGTTTCAGCTCATCTGCAACACTGATTAATTGGGTGGAAAGTGTTGAGGAAAAATCCACATGAATGCCAGGACTCCACTGGACTTCGCTTTTGCACTGTTGCCAAAGCACTTTCTAAGCCCTGTTTTTAAAGATGCTATTATATTATCATCGCAGAGCTCTGGCAGGGGGTTTATTGATCGAAATACTGCAGCTGGTGCTGCATACAGATTGGTGATGCAACAAAGAAACATTCCTCAGGGATTTTACTCCATATTGACATGATAGTATCACACAGTAGCCGCAGATTTGTCCAGGATGTAAAGCTCCCGTTGGTGCTAAGGGGTCCAAGGTGTGCCAGGAAAATATCCCCCACACCATTACATCATTACACCACCAGTATCCTAAACATGGCATCAGTTCACAACATCACTCGCCTCATGGAGCTTTATATTGTAAGCTAGAGACCTTACGTTAATACAGAAAACCTTTTAAAACAATCAGATGGCAACCTATGAGGAAGCATTTGGCAACAGTGGGAAGGAAAAACTCCCTTTCAACAGGAAGAAACCTCCAGCAGAACCAGGCTCAGGGATGGGCAGGCTAAATGTAGCAATGTTTAGCCTGAGTTTCCTGTTTTTAGCTGGCAGAAGTGGCACTGAGTGTGATCCTCTGCTGTTGGTCACCTGCTTCAAAGTTCAGTGTGTTTTATGCGCAGAGATGCTCTTCTCCATATCTTGGTTGATCCGAGTGGTTATTTAAGTTACTCTTGTCTTTCACAAATATTTTCACTCCACGCTGGAAGTCACTTGAGTCAGGTGTCTTCCCCATCTCTGAGCTCACCTTGACCATGTCTTCAGCCTAAATGTGCTGGGCTACTGCCATATAATTGGGCGATTAAACAGGTGTACTCTGATAAAATTTCTGGTGAGTGTATTTGCTGCATGTAAAGCAGTTTTCCTGATTATCTGGCTGTTAACATATCAACATTGCCTTAACATTAGATCTCAGCAGCTGACAATTCAGCCTTTTGACAGATAGACATACAACTGAAGAGACTGTATCATGTTCAAAATTACATGGTCATGACTAAAACTGATTTAGCTGAATTTTCATTTAACAGAAATGATCTTTCAAACATCACCTTACGCACTGGTTTTCACTGGTTTTCCCAAACTTTCAGGGCAAGGAACACTTTAGTGAAGGAATATCTGCTTTGTGAAGCTTCGCCACAATTACAGCCCTTAATGTGGAAATGACTTATGATTCTTTTCTTCTGTCTCCTTTGATGAGACAAAAGTAAGGTGATGTAGAGGAGAGAGTATAATTTATTCTAATCAGAAGTCTGAAAATTGAATCACAAGCTGGTCAAACGTAATTGATGTTCTTTCTCAACTCTCCAGTTATGTCTTATCCTCAGATTCATAACGGGAAATGATTCATCTCATT
This sequence comes from Copadichromis virginalis, assembly GCF_057382275.1. Classification (NCBI taxonomy): domain Eukaryota; kingdom Metazoa; phylum Chordata; class Actinopteri; order Cichliformes; family Cichlidae; genus Copadichromis; species Copadichromis virginalis. The sequence continues at coordinate 13,229,065 of NC_140623.1, read as the reverse complement.
AAATGTTTCCTACTTTGCTGCATGCTGACAAGTTCCCAAACATTGCTTTCCTGTGTTTGAGACAGCTTTTATTTTCCAGCATCCCTCTGTGAGTTTACACAGACATGAGAGAACGCTCTTGTGCGTTTGTCCTTCTTTATTCCCAGTACCCTTCCAACTTCACATCCCCTCTAGAAGCCCCCAAACTGCCCCTACCTGATTAATCTGTTAATGATGGGGTTACAACACCAGACATTTATCCACAATATATCATATTTGCCTAATTGAATTTGCTCAGTGCACGGTAGCGTTGATGTAGCTGTTTGAGTTTTAAAAATTGTCAAAAATGTCATTAACAACCTACTGGAGTTGTCTAGCTGCAACTTCTGTTCAGTTCATTCCCATTTATTTGAGAAGCTCCACCATAAAGGCTTTTATTTATAACTTAATGTAATGTGTTTATATAATATATGAGGTTATATTCAGAGGTTAAATTGGGATTTGGGGAAACCTTAAAACCAGGTACCTGTTCAACCAGTGTAGAAATACTTCACATTGTCACGCCATCTGTTAGGGTGTGATCAGCGAACCTGGGCTGCTACTCTGCTCTTTATTGATTTAGCCACCTGAATTCAACAAAATATAAGTAGATGTTACTCGAACTGCTAGTTTTCAGCTCCTTTGCACTTTAAAACCATTTTTAAAGTTATAATTTGATGACCGGATCAGAAACACTGACCAATACCACCATGTCTGCTCTGTACCGTTCCAAATTACTGTGCAGAAGCCGTACGTGTTCGCCACCTGCATCTAACAGTATTGGTAGTTTCTGACTGCAACCACAATTTTACATCTGCACCATGAACGCATCACAGCATTGAGCATTAAGGATGTGTCGATGGTAAAAGCGAGTCCTTGGATGTCATTATTTTCTTATTACCATGCAAGTATCTCCATGCTGTCACTGGAAGTGACGCCGCGCTGCAGCACATGAAAAATGAACTCATTTGACAGTAATATGCAATAACCTACCTATCAGATTTAATTGTTCATTAACAGAAGGTGCTGGAACGCTGTTTCAGATTATTCCAGCCCACTTTCATCCCTCTTTATGTTTCCTACAAAAGTCCTAATAATTTTGCTCTCTTTGGCTGCCTGTTTTCAACGTTCGTTCTGCTGCTCTTAACCCCATATATATGTATGTGTATATATATATATATATATATATATATATGGAAAAGGACAAGAAGCAAGCACAGATGGTTTGAAAAGCATAATGTCATCGCTTGTATGAGCCAAGTTGCTGTTCTGACTCTGAAATGCTAAAATGTCAGTGGGTGACAGAAACACCAACAGAAAACACAGCTCTCTGTGCCCCCTTCCTCATGACAATAACATAACTCTGACAAAACCTTACGCTAAGGAAATGCTCTCAGTGATGGATTACCAAACTGGACAACATTTCAAGCTTTTCCAAATTGATTTTCATGCTTCCCTGGCGTGGTATGGTATCAGTGGCTCTCATGGTGGAAAATCTCTCTGAAAGATTGGTAGTAAAATTGTAACTGCAGTGTATAGTTTTAATACACTCAGCAGAACTGCATCTTTGTACTAGTGCTAGGTTGGGCATCCTTTATTTCCTCGAGAACTGCCTTAATTCTTCATGCTACAGATTCAATGAGATGCTGGAAACATTCCTCAGAGATTTTAATCCATATTTACATGACAGCATCACACAGTTGCTGCAGATGGATCCATGACAAGAATCTCCCATTCCAGCACATTCCAAAGGTGCTGGACCGGGATCTGGTGGCTGTGGAGGGCATTGAACTCATCGTCGTGTTCAAGTATCGAATTTTGACGTCATTTGTGCTGGAAGCGGCCATGAGAGGATGGCTACACTGTGGTCATGAAGGTTGCATGAGGAGCAACAATACTCAGGTCCAGTAATCAGTAACTGAATCGCCTTTCTTTCCCATTCTGATGTCCAGTTTGAACTTCAGCAGGTCGTCTTGACCACGTCAAAGTCCATGGTTATGTGCTCTGAGTTTAACTGGTTAATTAGATATTTGCCTTAGCGAGCAGTTGAACAGGTACAGTAACAAGTAACAAGATTCTGAGCTAAAAGCCATGAAGGTGTGTGCTTTAGAAATGTATCATTAAAGTTCTTAGTAAAAGCTGGCCCACTCATTTGAAATTTCTGATATTTTCCATCGTTACTACGGGCAAGTTGGTGATCATCCTCTGGCATAACAGTTGGTCTAGACTGATATACACTCAGTACTGATGCCAGATCAAGAGAGCCTATTTGCAGGAGCTGTCAGGGGGCATACATTATGAACTTCCACAGAGCAGATTCATTTACATTTACATTTCTCTCGATTAATTTCTGTAGTTTGGAGCAGTTGCTCTGCCTAAAGTCTAAACATCCACTAATCCTCAGACCCATACAGTATATAATATATAGTTGAGAGGGCCAGTGGAAATGTGCAGGCAGGCAAGTCGCCAGGCACAGTCCAGTGTGGCTGCCAGAGAATGAGAGTGACAGTTTGGCTAATTAGAGTACTTTTAATATGCACTGCCTCGATCTCTCGTCTTAGCTCCCTTCAGTCTGTGTATGTGCGGGAACACGTGCTGGTGCGTGTTCGTGTATTTTGAGCTGATTCGCTGTCACCTTGTGTGGTAATTTAGAAAGGTGAGAGAGTCTGAAGAAGTCTAAGAAACCAAATATCCGCCAAACTTTGTTTGTCCTCTGCTTATCTGCTAATTCTTTGGGTTTTTAATCCAAACTCATTTTCTTTGTGGTGCACGTTCTATGATTTGATTTTTAATTAATTATTTTTGTTAAATTATTTATTTATTTTGTATTTATTGGATTTAACCCCAAATTTCTCCAAATATACTCGCTCTTGACACTCAGTACAGTAGTTTGTGTGTGCCAAGTGGCAACGCACAGGCCAAAAAAAAAAAAAGTTAAAGCGTGTAAAACTGCAGTTCCTCTACTGGCCGGCTCCAAAAGTGAGTCAATCCCATTTACTGTTAAAAATGACCAACTTTAGATAATTAAAAGCATGTTTATGGCCTGGTATAACAACCAGTTTTGGGCTCTGGTGATCGTTTCTCTTTCTTAACAGTCCTGTAGCTGCTTTTCATTTAATAGCTCATCTATTTGGATACCGGCTGGATTTATTTGCAGCTGTCTGGTCGCTTTGATTGAGAGTTGTGCTGACCCAGATCACCTATGGCTCGTAGGTGATCTGTCTTCTAATTCCAGAGGTGGCAAAACTACAGACTTTCTGTATTTAAGTAGAAGTACAGATCATAGTGTTAAAAAATACTTCAGCTCTGATTCATCTTCTTTACTCAAGTAAAAGTGAAAAAATACCGGCTCTGAAATGCACTCAGAGTAAGAAAGAAAAAAGTCTTTGGAGTTTGTGTGTTTGCTGATGTTTGTTGAGCTAATGGAAACACTGCATTTGTGCTACAACATGTCACACCTTTATGCTCGCTCTTCTTTGCTAGCTAGAAGTACCGCAACTCATGGACACCTGCAGTCATTAAGGTGTGCCCCCCCCCCCCCCCTCCCCTCCCCGTCCTCCCCCACCCATCCATGACTGTGGCACATAGTTCCGCATCTTTCATCTTTTTTGACATGAACAGGACTGTCTTTCATGTGTTACTGTTTAGGCATCGGTTTGATGTTTGGAGGCTGTCAGTGATGTGAAATAATAACTCCCCTCTAATGCATTAAACCAAAAGTAACAACCCGGTTTTGAAGATGTAGGGAGTAAAAACTAAAGGTATTTGTTTAAAAATGTAGGGAGTAAAGCACAGAAAATTGTACTTAAGTACAGTAACGAAGTATTTTATTTGTACTTTTTACTTCACACCTCTGTCAAGTCATTTAACCTCTTGGAACTGTTGACTATCTTGACAGCATTAATTTGATTCATTTTTCATGGAATCACCTGATAAATAGCGTGTTCCTGTGAGGTAGAGGCCACGCGAGCAGTCTTCAGCTTTAGTTTTGGTAGGTGAAATTCTAGACCTTTGTTTGTATGTAAGATAGTAGATGTGTGTCTGTACATTGCAGCTGTACAGTCTGTGCATGCAGCGTGCTATCCAAGCAAAACAAGCTAAATAAAGCTCACTTGTAATGCCAGCAACTCCACTGACACTCCCCACTATCACTTAACTATAGGAACTTCTTTCTCTAAAACTGCTGAGATGTTTATCTCAAGAATGATTGGCCTCATAAGATATTTAACCAGCACCAGGTTGGATATATACCTCCTGTCAAACAGAAGATAACAGCGTAACCACTGACCTAATAACTCCCAAGTCATGTTGTTTGCCTCTCAGCCAGCCTCGACCTTTCCACAGTGTTCTCTTAGTTAGACTGTACATTATTAATGCTGCTTGGCCTCTATGTGTTTGAAGTAAGAAGTGGGGCCCTCCCTTTAGCGGGTTGATTTTAATATGTATTAATACAGTGGTGAGAATGTTTCTCATTATTGCCCTTATCATCATGCTCTATCAAGCCGCCTCCTTCTACAGGCTGGCCCACATTAGGCCGTGATCTTTGAGAGAGACAGCGAGTCTAATTGTCATTTTTAAAAGAAGGTTATTTCACAAAGACAACCCCCGGGGCTCTGTGAGAAATCAAAACCGAAAATGAGCGAAGAACTCCTTCTTTCTTCGCTCTTTTATCTTCTTTAGCCCCTTATTCTTAATTCCATTTCCTTCCCCTTTCTGTTTTTCTTTCCCCCCCCCTTCTCTTCCTGTCCTCATATCTCTGCCACCCTCCATCCCTGCCGGAGGCGTCACTGTAAATGCCAATGTGGAGAATGAAGGAGGGTGGTTATTGTTTGTGCCTGGGGAGGGTTCCTTTTGTTACTTGGGCAGGCATAGAGTGATGGGGGAGACAGGCGGCGCGTGCGCACACACACAGACACATAGAAAGACGGTTATTTTGGTCACTGCAGTGTTGGCTGTGACAAGCCTGACAACTACTTGTGTTCCAAACTCTGATGCCGGGTCAGGCTGGAGGCTTCTCCGCTCTGCGTCAGACTGCTTTGATAATACCACATCTAGAAAGGGCAGCTCTCAAGCACAGCGCTTCAAAACTACACTTAATGTAGGTTCCTTTCCACTGTGCAGCAGCAGTAATACCAGGAGTTGTTTGGCTGCCCTTTTCAACTGGCCCACCGGGTACAGGAGCAAAATCTTTCATTCTCCTGGCCGGGAGTGCTCTTTAATGAACCACCCCCATATCTACGGGTGCGTTTTTGTGCATTTCTGTAAATATCATGTGCAAATTTTAAAAGTTCAGCAATAAAGTTAAATCTCCAAAAGCTCCAAATTAAAATCGTTTAATGACCTGGCACAAAAAAGTGTGTTTTACCCTCCCCGGGTGTTCCGATTCGCAGAAAAAAAATCTGCAACTACAGAGTACATCTGTCTCTGGGAGTTTGAGAGTGAGCAAGAGATCTGAGATGTCACAAAGGGAGGGAAATGAGGCTGGGGAGGCAGATGATGTAAGCACAGAGACATACCACACTCACCTGCCCTCGGTAAAAATCACACAGGAGAGATGGGAGATGGAAGGATAATGAAAAGGCTCTGCCAGAGCAGGTTCCCTTCTCACTGTCTTGATAGAAGCCGCCCACTGTCGAGCCCCTAAGCCAATTGTACCACTGCAGTTTAAAGATAAGGAGTAATGAACCTTGCTGGTGATGTACTGAAGTCACAATTTCCAGACAGTCATTTCAGGATAGAACAGTATTGTGCTCCTGAACGTGAATTACACCACTGCTATGAATCCAAAGAGCTTTTTCACCTGCAGCGATAAGCTCCCGGTACAGGCTTAGTGGCGGTTTAGTCATTAACTATATGTGCACTTAATTCTTCGTCTGCACAAAAATGACAACATGAGACCTGAAAATAGGGAGCTCAATATCGTGTTTCAAAGTGAAAAAATTACATGTCCCTGTCTTGTTTTGAGATGATGTTCTTTATTATTATTTTTTGTCATTTTGCCTAAATGTAAATGCACAATCATAGTCATAGTGCAGACGTCAGCTTTAATTCAATAAGTTTTACAGAAATTTTCCATGAGCTGCTTAGAAATTACAGCCATTTTTATGCATGGTCCTCCATTTTTAGAGGCTCAAAATTAATCGGACAAACCAACATAACTTTAAATATGAAGTTGAGAACCTTTAGTCCTCTCCCTTGAGATGCTCTGGCAGGTCTTTACTGTAGCCAACCTCTGTTGAGTTCAGATCAGGTGGCCGAGTCTTCCCATCTTCCTGTCACATAAGTTCATCTTTGTGTCATCTGTTCCAGTAAATGACCAGGTGCAGTGAGTTCAGAGCTTCAACTCCAGAACTTTTATCAAAATAATCAAAGAGGCCTCACCTGGCTGTGAAACTGCATGTCAGTCAAATGTCGAGTTATTTTTGAGCTTGTGTATGGAAATTGACTTTTGGAAAATGGCAGTGAATGCAAAAACTAAAAAAAAAAAAGCAAAACTGTAAAACTTGTAATCTGTACAGATACCTTTGTGGATTTTGTGAGTTACTAAACAAGGCATATACAGAAGCCATATTGTCTACGGTGGCCCTGAGGGGTCAAACACACTGCAACTTCAGAAAACACCAGCAAATAGAAAAACGCTGCAAAAGCACACAAAACACAATCGAGTTTGAATGAAATGCAACAGAAGTAGACGCTGATGTTTTCTTAACTTGCAGTGCGTTTGACCTTTGAGGGCCACCGTATGAACATACTGCAGTCCATGCGCTTAAGTTACTGACATGCAACATTGGACCTCTGAGGCGAATGGAACGCGTCATTTTGTGCTAGCTTGCTGATTGAGAGTTGGTAAAGTAACACGCCGTTTAGTGATGAAGAAAAAAAAACTACTGGGAAGTAAAATACTGCTGTAAACAGGTGGATATTTAAAGATTTAAATAGTGCTAATGTTGAATGAGCAAGAAAGCTCTTTCATCATGTTTGTTAGACTGCAAGGATCCATGTGGTTCATTTTTAGTGAGGAACACTGAAGGTAAACATCGCCCTACAGGGTGCCTTTGAAGTACTGAGCTGGAGTTGGGAGGTGATTAGCTTAGCTATACACACTTCAAATTAGGTGTTTGTCACTCTTTATAGCAGGAGGAACAGTTTAAAAAAAGAGCCTGCCTACTAGCACCTGTAAAGCTCACTAAATTACTAAATCTCAATTGTTAAGTCCCCAAACTCTCTGCTCTTGTCCTTTTGATTGTACAAGTGAAGGGTTCACTACATTATCTAATATTAGTTAAGCGGTAAGTGGGCTAACGGCTTACTAACCACACCTCCTACAAGTGCAGCATCTGTTTTCTGCCCAGAGAGAGAAACCTCATCACACCTACAAATATGAGTTCCAGCTGGTTATTTCAGAATGACTACTTTAGTAATAAAATTAAATAAAAAATTAAAATAATGGCTTCCGTTAATGTAAACTGAGCAAAAAAAGTATGATAATTTTTGTTTGCTTTATTATCTCTTTGTTGCAACAATATATTTTTTTTCTTTAGCAATAAATCTAAAACAAGTGGAAAACCTGTCTATCTACCCTTAACCTCACAGGACCTGGCGTCCACATGAGGACATCACATTTTGGGTTATTTAGACCAAAATACTCAATTTTGCTCTACAAGGGCCTGATATCCACTTACGAGGACATTATACTGCTACTGTTCTATTGAAATTTTAAATGAATATCCTCATAAGTGGCTCTCATTTTTCTTAGAAACAAAAATTAGGTAAAAAGAGAGAAATTAAAAATGCATGCTGTGGAAGGGTTCGGATCTTAGGAGGTTAAACTGTAACATATTTCTAAGGAAAATGTATTTCTGAGTTGAGCAGCAGAGTTGAGTATCTGAGCTGCACTTATCAAATGAAAAACTCATCAAATCTTCTCTGCCAGTGCCAAACAGCTTATTCCACTAGTGACTCTTGGTTCGAGCTTCTGGTGCCCCAGGTCCTGACACTCAGGTGCCTGATCACATGCCTGAGAACATGAGGCCTGCTACAGCACCCAGTTGGTGTCTGCTCCAAGCATGCCACGTTTGACTGATCTGAATAGGGCTCATGCCACAGGGAAACTTCAAGCTGGTGTTCAGTTTGCAGTGTTATTTGAAAGAAGCCCTGGTACCATCTCCACATTGAAAAGCAAATTCCCTATAATGGGGGAGCCGAGACAGGCCACAAATTGGACTACCCAAGAACCAACACCACAAGAAGACTGTTTCCTCATCCTGTCAGCACTAAGGAAACGATTTGCATTCAAGGTTTGTAGGATGATATGGCTGATCGCTCTCTACCCAGCCCGACTGCACACAGCCAATCTCTGGTATCACAGGGATGACAGTCAAGCCCGTTTACACTGGTGTCACCAACATGTGCACTGGAACCTGAACCTGTGGAGGAACTTTATGTTCAGTGATGAGTTTAGATTCTGCTCATGGTGTCAAAATGTGGAGAAGACCGAGAGAAGGCTATGCTGATTGCAGCACTGATAGAATAACAGATCTCAGTGGAGGCAATGTAACAGTGTGTGGCAGCATCTCCCTGGAAAAATAGGGCTCGTCTTTACTGGAGGCAATCTCAATGCAGATACATATCAAGATGAGATTCTGCAACCAGTGGCCATACCACATCTCCACAGTCTGAGACTCAACTCTGTCCTCTAAAATGAGAAAAACCTGTCTCAACAGGGTGGGGTTTATCAGAGACTACCTCCAGAATTTGGGATTGGAGAGGACGGAACGGAGTGACCTCAACCCCACTGAACACTTGTGGGATCAGCTTGGACATGCTGTTTGTGCCACAGTGATTAACACAACCACAATGGGTGATGCGACAAATGTGCGTTGAAGAATGGGACAGCAGTGTGTGACCAAGTAAAATCAATACCCACATACTCCACTCTGTAGCTCAACCCACAAATGCATTTTGCTTACATTTTTTTACCATTTATGGGAAAATAAACAGGCTTTCCAATGGTACAAGATTTATTGCCAAGAAGCATTGTTACAACAACGAGGTAATCGACCAAAAACACAAACGTCCTTACTTCTTGTGCTAAGTTTACATATATGGCAGTTTCTTGTATTTGAAGGCAGACTCTATAAAATGTCATCTTGCTGCAGTCATTGTAAGTAACTATAAAAACAATATACTGGAATACATGTTGTCAAACACATAACACAACCGTGTCAGTAAGAAGTCATTAGCTGATCACTGTTTCAAGGTGAGACCCATCCCTTCTTGTCACATCCAGTATGTTGCATACGAAGTAGCAATGTCGGAGACGCTCACCTCGAGGCTTCAAAACAGGACTTCAGAAACCAGCCGGTGACATCATCACAGCCATCTTTTATACTCTCTGTGATTGTAGCTATTTATGTACTTTATTATTGTATTCTTTTTTTATTGGCGTTATAAAAGCTAATGACAGAAGAGAAAAAGGAAGAAACAACTGAATGCAGAACAGAAGACACATTTTTGATTGAAATACATCCACGTTATAACAGTGTAAATCGGCATGGATGCTGATTTTAAGTTACTTTCTGGTTCTGTAGAAGAGCAAGGATTTTCCAAAGCTTGCCAATGTATCCGTGCCGTACCCCTCAACTAAGAGACCCTCCACAACAGCACACCAAGTTGAAGGGGCTAGACTGGAAACGAGCACAGCTGTTTCCCCTCACAGCTCGGAGCCACTTTAAGTCCCTACACTTTGCAAACTTGAACTTGATCTTGTCTTGTTATTAGCCCTTACCTGCCATAATAATGGTTAAAAACACATTCCCTTTCAATAACCTGGTCTGTAACCAGGATTTGTGTTCAGAGTGTGCGTTCTGCAGACCAGCTCAGGTGCTGTCGCTCAAGTGCTTTCCTCAGATGTGACAGAGCTCCTCCTGCTTTCACAGCTTGAATACTTTTAACGGTACCAGTAAATTCACCTTGTATAAAAGAAATAAATAAATACATGAAAAGCAGTGAAGTAGTGGAGTACAGTCGTCACTTACAATCACCGAATGTGACATAACCGTCCATGTGATGTAAAACGACCAGCATTTGTAAAAGAACTGATTTAGAATTTCTCTTGTAGCCCCATCATTGCACAGCATTAAAACGTCTGCCTTGTATTGCATTGATGTCTGTTATCAGTGCACTCACCTGCTTCACGCACAGCAAAGCCTCTGAGAGAAAATTGTATCGCATAACTATGTGGAAAATTTCCTGTGTTGTTTGAGAAAGTTAAAATTCCCTTGTGTATGTACAGGTAGCCCAGATTTTGCACTATTATTTAAGCTGCTGGCAGTTCAATCTCCAGCCACATCAAATTATTTTTTGTTGTTTTGTTTTGCACAAAACAGCCCGAGAAGTGGGATACGTCAGCAGCGCCGTATGCACAAACGCCGATTGTTCCCTGCACAAAGAAGGAGAATGTCTAGTTTTCTTAAATCTGTCAAAGTTGCTTTTAATGCTGCATATTTGTCAGCATATAAAACACAAAATTTCAAAATATGTTTTGACACATACTGTGCAGAAATACTTACTGTCAATAAAGTTTTCATTAGACAGGTTCATTTGGTCCATTCAACTGCTATCTGTCAAATTAAAATCGAGCAAAGTGAGCATCCCATCCCAACCGTGCTGTCAATCCAAAGTGCGATCTTTATCGAGGGCGTTGTAGATTTGTCAGTATCCATATCCATCCACGTTTTCTTAAGGGGAAATGTTCACCTTCAAGTGGTGTGTAGGTTTGTCAAAACTGATTTATTTTATTTTACATATGTTATGCAGTTTATTTAATAGTAATATATTTAAGTACAAGACAAAAACTTTTTACAAGCATCAGTTAGTCAGAGATTAACCAGTTTTCATTACTGTGGTGTCTCCATGATTTTTTACAAAATGGCCTCAGGCTCTAGATCAAAACTAAATATAAATACCTCTGTATGATTTGTCAGCCAGTCTTAACTACATATCAGATGGCAGGACACTGTTCAAGTACCTAAGTAGTGGCTCCATAGTGTTTACGCATTCACCTAACAAATGAAAGATCCCTGATTTAATCCAAGGAGAAGACACAAATCCTTTGAGGGTTGCATCAGGAAGAGTATAAAAATCTGCCAAATCACATCTCAGAGCAACCTGCTGTGAATAAGGAAGCAGCTGAAAGCAGCTTTTTAAACTTTCCTTTGGGATTAATAAGTATCTATGTAATTATTTTGTATCAATACGTGTCAGTTGGTGTAACCCTCAATCACCTGTAATGTGCTCAGTTGCTTGCTTCTAGCTATAAAGATCGTTTAGCTTTGTTTATCGGTTTGAGATGCTGTATTTGTCTCTCAGATTTCTGCCTACACAGTGAGGGTGGCTGCAGGTTTATTGGTTGTTTTGTATTATAAAATGGTCCCAGTTTAACTTTTCAAAATAATAAAGTAACTAATTTCTTCACAGACCCTCTGTGATGCTGGCATGATCGTGGCTCTTTGTGCTGAGGTTTGCCCATTTCCATACTTAACCATGAGATGCATTATCATTACCCCCAGAGGTAGGATCCTGGTGATTTTGGTGAGTTAGATTTCAAATTCAAATCAATGTCTTATCCATGAGCTTCACCTGCTCTTTATGCTAAGTTTTAATTAGTACATGTTTGGATGCTAACAAAAGAAACGCAGGTGGTGACCATAATGAATATTCTATTTGCTAACCATTATTTAAGCAACAGACAGCATAAAATATGTATCTGGAAGCCACCAGATGGTGATAGCTGTGATTTCTATTACTGTGATTGTTAGGGTGCGCCAGTTCTCCTTTAACATTACTGTGGGGTTCTGCAGGGTTCATTCCTGGGTCCATTATTATTTTCTTTCTGCATTTTTTCCCTCACATACAGACAATTAAACAAACTTCCTGCACACTATGTATTCCAGCTTGCCACTAAACACACTTCTGCTCACAGTCTTTGTTTACAAGCTCAGAATTTGCTAGTTGTTCATCATATAAGGTTGAAGAAAAGGGGGGAACAGAGCCTTTAGGTCTGTGGCACCAAGATTTTGGAACATCTCCCACAACATCTAGCTGACTCTGTGGACTTTAAAAAACATTTAAAAAGTTTGTTTAACCTGAGTTTATATAAAGACTTTTACCAACAGTAACTGTTTTTAAAATATTCTCTGATTTAATTTTATTTGTTTTGCAGTCAATTTCACTTAATTTTTTTAAAATCATATTATACTGTGATTCTTCGCAGTTTATATTTATTTTAAACTTCACTTAATTATCATAGAACTCTATTGGAATTGTTTTCTGTCTTGACTTCTATAAACTCTTTCGAGTTCGAGTCACCAGTTTTGATCATATTGAATAAAACATTTTTGTAAATACAACTTTTTTGTAAATATTGGTTATGTTAAAAGAAAATGGTGGATTATCTGTGGTTTGCTTATTGGCTAATGGCTTGACCAAGCAGTTTCACAGTCAGACCCACCCCTCCTTATAAGTGTTGCCAACTTAGCGACTTTGTTGCTATATTTAGCGAGTTTTCAGACCCCTTAGCGACTTTTTTTCTAAAAAAAAAGTCGCAAAAAAAAGACGTGAAAGCGCGTATTGCTTTTACTCTCAACAAGCAGCGGGTGCTGTAACGCAGTCAGTTCTTCTTTTACTCTTTTGCTGTTTTGTGGATCACAAGGTTTAAAACTACTTATAAACACACACACACAAAGTAACTCCACCAGAGTGCCTATTTCGGGTCACTTTTGCCGGTCCAAGCCCGGGTAAAGGAGCAAGGTTGGAATTGTCACATTAAAAAAAAACAATAATTGCTAAAAGAAATTGAATTTGTAGTTCTAAATAAACTCTAAATGCATTTAGGACGTTTTTACTCACTTTATGTCTCTTCTACGATGTTATTTCTCTCTCCAACAACATAGGTTACAATTAGATTAGCATGACCAATTATGCAAATTAGGCGATGACATCATTTAGCGACTTCTAGCGACTTTTAGGACAACCAATAGCGATTTTCCTTACTGAGGAGTTGGCAACACTGCTCCTTATCCCGTTGGATTTTTCAAAACCAAGATGTCAACAACAGCTAATTCTCGTCTCTGAGCCTTATTACTCATGTATGTTTTAGGCTATTTTTAATGCAAATACGTAACAATAAAATGACTTGCTAGCACCTGTACTCAAGAGGAATGTCCTCCAGTCTTAGTGAGTGAAGTCCTGGTATTTTCTTAGTCTGATACTAGCTAGTATCTATAGGCTAGCTGTGAGTGCGTCTTGCTAACCAAGCTTGTTAGCATTAGCTGAAAACTTGGGACTCTACCCATTTTTGTAAATATGGTCACTTCTGGATTCCAAAAGACAGAAATGACCAGCCGCAAAGCAGAAATCAAAGACAGGACTTCAGAAACACTGGGACGTCATCACAGGGGCCTCATCCATCTTTTAAATGCAGTCTCTGAATACATACCTTAGTTCTTAGCATTTCTGTGTGCGCCCTACTTCTTCAAAGGTCAGGCTGTTATTACTGTAGCAGCTGATGTGATGCAAGTTTATGAATTTCCCCCAAACACCCGTTTTTCTGTTAAATAATTTATTTTGGATTTTAATCTCCTGCCTGTGTGGTTTGAGTCTGTGCTGATGTTCTCCGGTCACAGTGTTTTCCAATAAGGCTGGAGGTTACCATGCAGTGGCACTCTGATGATAAAAGTTGTTAAATCCATTACTTGCAATTTGAATAAGACCAAACTGCTGTATGCTGTTCTATTCTTCCTGTGTGAATCCTGCAGAGATTTGATTTCACTAAAGTTTTTAACGATCCAGGTTACAAATTTGAATTTATTTGCCTGATTAATTGTTTAATTCAAGTCAGTGATGGACCAGTTTATGTTTTTAGTTTATCACATTACTATGTTATTCAGGCCTCGCAGGCGCCCAGCACACACAACTCATGGTTTTCAGTATTTCTGTATTTCATTCGGTTGAAACTAAAGAACCAGAGATCCCGTCTCATTATTTCAAAACAGAACATAACACAGACAAAAACAGGTGTAACACACGCACACATGGGTTACAGTAGCACCACAAATAATGTCATTTCCCTCCACTATATAAGGAGGCAGAAATCTGAGAGATAAAATATCCTAAAGCTGAAGAACATTTATTTATTTGTGTTAAAGGATCCAAAGGTTTCACCATCGGCTTTTTTGAGTATAACTATTTTAAAACTTCCCACAAGATCTTTTGTGTATTTTGCAGAGTAACTGGTATCGTTTTGTGGAAAAAGATGTCTCCTGAAATGTTCAGCACTGAGAACCACAAACGGTTTCTTTTTGGCCTCCGCCTTGAGATAAAAGCAAAAATGTCCACAACCTTGTCACAAACATATGAGACCAGAATTATCTATGGCTATACAAGTAAAAGTTTATCCCAGCAAATGTAATCAATCAAACATCTTTTAAATGCGAAATGAAAGTCCTGTGATACTTCTGGCACTTGTGGCATTTGTATGGTTTCTCCAGGGAAAGGAGACAGTGAAAGGAAGGCTATTTTTATTGTGCTCATTTTAATTTTTTTTGACAATAAAATAAAGAAAGCCTCTGAGAGATCCTATGGTAGAGTTTTCTCTCTCTCTCTCTCTCTCTCTCTCTCGCTCACTCTCTCTCTCTCACTTCCTCTCTTGCTCCTGAGTCATTCACTAGAAGAATATAACACAAGCTTCCACTGAGGATTTCCTTGCAGCATGCTCCATTGTCATTTCTCTCTGTTAGTAGGACCTCGGTTTATTTCCACTTTCTAGGCATTGTTGTTTCAAAAACACAGTTTCACTTCATCACGGTTCAAAGAATAGCAGCGCTGATTGGGGTCACCGCCATCTGGTCGCCTTGACCATCAGCTCGTTTGTGTCTTACTCGAGGTGAGCTCTGCTACTCTCTGACACATGATAAGTTCAGGCCATTACTGTTTATAAAACATAATGGAAAAAAAAGAAAAACAAACCAAAAACAGTAATAGAATACATCGCTACATTGATATTACTGTTACTAAAAGAATGCTCAAGTGAGGCTTCAGAATCAAGCAATTATAAAATTGCAGTCGGGTGAAGTATATGTTAAGAAATCAGGATTATTTTTGTTTTCAATTCTCAAAGCAACGCTAAAGTTAAAAAGATGAAAAAAAAAGAATGTTTTAAGGCTATTGTTTGGTTAAAGCCACAATCTGGAACGTGTAACGCAGCAACAGCCACGGCTCATCAGTTTCCTTTTAGATCAGAGTTGGATTGTTTGCTGCAGCAGCAGAGGAACCATGTCATAGCCGCTGCAGTGTCAGGGAAGAAGAAAAACATTTTAAAAAATTTGCCTTTTTTTTCTTTTCCAGCCACACAAATGAATGTGCTTTTTGCGGTGCTACAGACAGCTGTGATGATTTTACTCACACGCGATTATGGCTTTAACCGGCTTAATGACTTGAGCATTCTGAACTCATTATAGCAGAGAAAAAAGTTTTTTTTTTTTGTTTTTTTTTACAGTGTTTCCACTCAACAATAAACTTGTCATTGTTTGCCATATCTGTTGTGTTCTCTGTAGATTTTCAGTGTCATCATTTCAAGGTTGGAGTCAACTCTGTTTCAAATCATGTCGCAAAACTGGTTAACGTTAAATTCAAGGTGCATTGATATGAAACTCTGTTGACTCCACCCCTGGTTTACAGTCTCATTAAATGACTTGTTGTAGCACAGTTCTGTGTAAAGTATATTATCACATTTTTTTCTCCTATTTTTCACCTCCAGTGTTTAAATCCTGCAGATATTTCAGATATACACAAAGTCTCTGTTCACCACATAAGTGATACTAATCACATTTTACCATAACACTTCATATATTTAAAAAAAGAAACAACCAACTGCCAGTACTTAAATAGAACCTCTTTAGCAACTGCTTTGGGCTTCCAGGACAAACTGGTCAACTGTGTGCACCAATTTGGTCACATTTGATTCTAGGAAGCCGATCGCTTCTTATTGATCTCCCAATTCTTGGTCTCACAACTGGCCATCTCAAAGAGAGTTTCCTCTCAGACAATGGGCACAAAGACTGAATGCAGCTCGTTCATCAGAATCCAGCTGCTGAACAGTATTAACTTCTCGAAGAATACATTCATCTGTGTGTTGGTTGCGAGTGCATGAGTACACTTGAAGTTGCATGTATGCATGTGCTAGAGTCGTTAACTGTGAGGATGATGGTGGGTCAACAGTTGGGTCCTGGCTTTGAGAGGGCGGGTTGGGGAGGGTAAGGTGTCAATTTACTACCACAGTACTTTGGTCTTAAAAATGATTGGAGGCGGGGAAGCAGTGAGCCAATGGTGGTGGATCATTTTGTGCAAATCGTAGTTCTGTTTGGCACACTGACAAGTATTGATGCGAAGGTAAGAGGTCTGTAAATAGTAGTACTTAAAATCGTCTCAAATGTGTTGCGATTTGTCAAGTTAGCACAATGGCACCACAGTGGAACCAGAAGAATTCAAAAAAAGGTCAAACGTTAAAACCCTGGGAGATGGGACGAGGGAGGGGAAGGTGAGGGAGGCGGGGCGATGGGCTTGAGGGTTGGGATTGGGGGGGGTGAATTGTCGATGAAAAACACAGTGGCGCTACAGTGTATCGGGAAGGAAGCTGAGAGTTTTAGGTCTTTTTTCCTTTTTTTCTAAGAGTCGTTTTTTGATTTTGAACAGTGCAGATATGCTTTCCCTATAGGAATTGAAGACATTCATTTGAAGATTAGAATTGTTTTTCTTTTTTTTTGAAGTTCGATTTCAAAATCAAAAACGTACCATTTGTAAGTGATCCGGCAGGTGACTAACTCGGGATTCTGGTTTCTGAAAAGTCTGAAAGATTTCAAAACCCATGTTGTACAAACAAAACAGTCACCTCTGTTTGCAAATATAGAACTTCTCTCTCTCATCTGTACAACGTTCTCCTCTTTAGGAGGATTAGGGTGGGGTGTGGGCGGGATGGGGTTCACCAAGAGAAAAGGGGGGCTTGTTTCTGGCTTGGCGAGGAGCACATTCCTCTTGGTAGAAAAAGGAGAACTCAAAAGTCTTGTCCATCGACTGTTTGTGTCTCTGTTGGCGTACACTCCTCAGCTGAGAGTTTCAAAACAGTCAAAAAAACAGTCACACGATAGAGCCATGCCATATTCAAATAATAGAATATTAATGATGAGGATCATAGGAATAATAGAAGACCAGTAATGATAATAAGAATAATGAATAGTAATAACAACATCTCATATTAGCAGTTTCCCCCCCCCCCCTTTTTTAAATCCTGTATATAAAAACAGTGGTGAGGAGAAGTTGATACACAGTAGGGCTCTACTATCCCCTTGGTTGATTTGGCACATTATATTCACTCTCTGATGAGAGCTACCTACTCATTCTCAGCACAGTTAAATATTACTGTAGCCCGGCGACCCATCCAGAATTTGTTGCTTTTGATGTTTTCAATCTCCGAAATCACAGAAGTTTAAAAAAATAAATAAAATAAAATTTAAAAAGTCTACTCATGTGGCAGCATCGCAGGACGCGATGCAAAAACAACCTCTCTGGAAAAGCAAAGTCTTTATTATACACCGCTGCGACGAGATTGAAAGCATCCCTGGACTATTCAGGATGGCCTGCCCAGCAACATTTAAGGTTTCTATTCTTAATGATGATTCTGCTTTTCTTCATTCAAAACTTAGTACAAATAGCTACATAACTCTGAGCTATAACTTCCATTACATTACAAAAAGTAACTCAGTCTCTATATGTTATAATTTTTGTCGTTCAGTATAATATATTAGTTTGGTCCTTCTCCGTGCTCTCAGAAGAAAAGGCTTAGTTTGTGTAAAGTATGTCCGTGTGTGTGTGTCTGTGTGTACACGTATTTGCAATCTGATTCTGTAGCTCCTGTAAGATGTGTGCATTTGTGTGTATTTACAGCTCTTTGTTGAATAAGTCACTGTGTATCAGTATGTCATGGATGCACTTTTGTTAATTTTCCATCTTCGCATGGTTTGGGGGGATCTCCACACGTGGGATCAGGCCTTCTGCTGGGCGGACACACCCTTCCAGTAGTCCAGTATGTCATGGAGATCTTCATCCTTGGCAAACTGAACTTTTCGCCTCAGCGCATGTCCGGCTGCCACGTAGCCTTCATCCTCCATAGATGCCTGCCTGTGCCTCTTGCGATGCAGTTTGAACCGCTCCCACAGCCCCAGGGTCGGGGTGCAGAGGAGCCCTTCCTCCTCCTCGTCTTCCTCGGGGCTGGAGCAGTAGCTCAGGTTGTGGTACTGTGGCGAGAGCGGGTAGTGTGGCGAAAGCTGGGAGTAGGCTAACTCCCTCTGCTTGGCCTGCCTGCTGAGAGTGAGGGGGTCTAACATCGAGGGCTTGCGGCCCCCTGGGTGGTGGTGGAGTTCCTGCAGGATCTGGGGGTGGTGCTGCAGCTCCTGGAGATGCTGCTGGGAGCCGGGGTAGGAGTGACGGTGCTCGTTGTACTGGCGGATTCTCTGGGCTTCAGCTCGTAAGATGGCTGCAGCCGGGGTGACTGTGCGGATGGGCTCACCTCCCCCGCCCCCCCTTTCCCCTCGATCTCCTGGTGAGGCTCGCTCAATGTAGCGGGACTCTGATGAGTGGTACCCTCCCTCTGAGCGGAAGGAGCGAGGGCTCCGGGCGGAGCCGGGAGAGGAGGACGTGCTGGGCCTTTTAGATGTTGGAGGAGCCTCCATGCTGTGGTGTCGCTGTAATGAATGATGATAACTTCTCCCCCTCTCTTCTCTTCCTCCTCTCCCTCCTTTGTACACCGGGGAGAGGAACTCACCTCCTCGTTCCCTTTCTCCTTGCTCAGACAGAAGCACCAGCTGTGGCTCTGCTGTTGAAACAGCTCCTCCACCTGCAGAAGAGGGGGATTTGATCCCCTGTTGAAAGGAGGTAGATTCAGATTTGAGAGCATCTATACAATTGTTGATGATCTGGTTAACTTTATCTACTTCCTTGGCAATGGTAGAGATCTCTGCTACTGAGCCTTGGGGATTTGC
Organism: Copadichromis virginalis; assembly: GCF_057382275.1. Taxonomy (NCBI): domain Eukaryota; kingdom Metazoa; phylum Chordata; class Actinopteri; order Cichliformes; family Cichlidae; genus Copadichromis; species Copadichromis virginalis. Next base: position 13,209,953 of record NC_140623.1, on the reverse strand, counting down.
TTGCGGTGACATCTCCCTTTCTCTCTCTCGTTCTCTCTCCCTTTCAATGTCCGACCCTCTCACCTCCATATAGTTGAGTTTAGGGGGCTTGTGGGCTGGTGTCTCTATCACCTCCTGAAGCTTGTATGGATCTATCTCACCACCCTGAGGTAGGTAGGGCATTCTGGACAGACTGTCCCCAGCACCAAGCTTCTGGGAAACGGTTCCTCCACTCCCTCCCTCTATATCCCCTTCTCCACCATACTTTAGCTCTATCAGTGTTCTCTGGATCCTGCTCATCTTCCTTTCCTTTTCCTCCATGATCCTCTTTCTTCTCAGGCAGTGGACAACAAAGCCAAGGAACACAAGCATTCCAAACAGGCATCCCAAAATTGTCATAATGTAATGGGTTGCTGATGACTCAGTGGGTAATCTGCCTGTTCCGACTCGACGGCCTGTTGAGATGGTCAGACAGGTGTGGTTGAAGCGAAGGGAGTTTCGTATAGAAGCCACACAGTAGGTGTAGTCAGTGTTTGGTTTTAAGTTCTTTAGCTCAATATCTTCTCTTTTATCTTTCAAATTCTGAATATCCGTGAAGAAGCTATTGTTATAAAGCATCAGGATGTACATTTTCTTGTACGGATCGGGAATCTGAACTGTTATCACAGCGCTTGAATCTAGCACTTGCTTTACAGTCATAAAGGGTTTGGCATCGGGGAAAATGGGACTCAAGCTGATCACCTCACCCCCATCAGGAGGGGTCCCGGAAGCGCAATCATCCAGTCCGCAGGGAGAGGCGAAATCTGGCGGAGGAGTTGTGGAATCAATACCATAGAAGGATGTTGCGCTACTGCTGTCATCTGTGCACACGTGACTGAGCGCATACAAAGCACTGCGTTGGTTAAGCATGCGGGGATTTTGGTTGAGAAGGTTGTACCCCGAGAATCCATGAGGGGAGTCACACACCATCCTCTCACTGGTCCTGTTGGGGAAGGCTGCAAGCCAGCGAAGGAAACCCAGCAACTCGCAAGAGCAATTGAAGGGGTTAGTGTAAAGTTCACAGGTGGTCAGCTTAGAGAGTCCAGAGAACAAACTGCCATCCAACACCTGAATCCTGGAAAAAGATCAATAAGAAAGTATAAATTTATTGGCAAGTTACCCCTTTAGATGTGTTCTTTCACATTTAATGCACCTATTCCCTCCATTTAATAGATTTCAGCTTATGGTCAAAAACATCTTCTGCAATACAATTTTCAACAAGTCCAAAAGAGCAGTTAAGCTTATTTCATTTAGCTGTTGCTATACATTTAGGTCAACAGATCAATACCAATTACCAAAACCAATAGTAAGAACAAGACAGTTATTTCCACTGAGAAAAAAAGTGAGTAGCGTAGGGATCTGCTGAGGATACCGTCACAGGAGAAAATTAGTATCACTGAATGGTCAGTAGTGCGTTTTTCCATCATCAGTGCAAATAGTTGAATTTAGAAAACAAGCATAGCTAAAATGCCTGGCATTTTAATTTTTGTTTGTTCTCCAGTGTACATGTGCTGCAATTATTACAATTACAATTTCACCATCTATATATATCAACAATCATCAGGAATAACATTATGAGCACTAACAAGCGACATTTAAAATGAATAACACTGATTATCTCTTCTTCATGGCACCTGTTAGTGGGTGGGGTATATTAGGGAGCAAGCGAATATTTTGTCCTCACATTTACTGTGCAGGAAAAATGGGCAAACATAAAGATTTGAGTGAGTTTGACAAGGGCTAAATTGTGAAAACCGCAGATTTTGTGGGGTGTTCCCACTCTGCAGTGGTCAGTATCTTATCAAAAAGTTGTCCAAGGAAGGAAGAGCGGTGAACCTGCAACAAGGTCATGGGGAGCCAAGGCTCACTGTTGCATGTGGGGAGCAAAGGCTGGTCTGTGTGGTCTGATCCATCAGATACTGAAACCAAAGTTTCTGAAAAAAGTTAACACTAGTTCTGATAGAAAGCTGTCAGAATACAGAGTGCATAATAATGGGGCTGCCCATGCTGACCCCTGTCCACCGCCCAAAGCACCAACAATGGACACGTGTGAGAGATGCACTATGGGAAGAAGGCAAGCTGGCACAAGCAGTGTGATGCTATGTTGGAAAAACTTGGGTCCTGCTATCTCTGTGGATATTCTGTTTTGACATGTACCACCTACCTAAGCACTGTTGGAGACCATCTACATGGGCATGTTATTCCCTAATGGCTGGAGCCATTTTTAGCATGCACCCTGCCACAAAGCAAATATGATTCAGCAATGATTTGCGCATCAACAAGTTTGAGGTGTTAACCTGGCCTCCAAACTCCTCAGATTTCACTATAATCAAGCATCTGTGGGTTGTGCTAGACAAACAAGTCCGATCCATGGTTGCACCACATTGCAACTTAAGGGACCTAAAGTATCTGTTGCTCACTTCCAGATACCACAGCTTCAGGGGTCTAGGGGAGTCTTTGCCTCGATGGGTTGGGCTGTTTTGGCAGCAAAAGGGGCACCAAAACAAGAGTCACGATGTTATGCCTGATTGGTGTTCATATATTATGGCTGAAAAAGCAGCAATTTCCAACATTTAAGCAGTTTCACCTAGTAAGCATGATTGTCAATACCTGTTCATGGAGAGGTCTATATTCTCTATATTCGGACATTCCCAGAAGGTGTTGGGTGTAACAGTCTCAATGAGGTTGGCTTGCAGGTAAAGGTACTGCAGCTTGCCCAGGCCTCGCAACATGCCCTCTGTCAGGTTCCTCAACTTGTTAAAGCCCATCTGGAGAACCTGGGGAGGCAAAGACAAGTGGGATTAGTCTAATCTCTGAAGACCTAGCCTGTGCCAGGCATCACTCACCACAAGCTGGAAACATACGGAACAAACAGATGACGATTCAAACAATTCGTGTTTGACACCGTGATCTAAGCCCGTGTGCTGCGCTGAATTTACTGAGATCTTTCTTGTTCACATTTTACCTCCTGGCTTAGCTCCAGCAGCCGGATAGATGTGTAAGCATGCCAGCTCATTATGGATGTGTTGAGATCGGTTTGGTGAAACACTTTGCTTGAATGTGTTGTCATTCTCATGTCTGTGTCCATCTGTGCGTATATCGATGGAAGAATTTCGATCTCTTTAGACCCCTGTTTTGGTTTACATATTATTCTAAATAGAACAGTTTAAACTTGTAATATATGATAAATACAGTTTGAATAAGTCTATGTTTATTGTAGAAATCTATAAGAATAAGTAAAGAAATGGTATGCATAGTTTGATTCTAAACTATTTGTCTCTGTGAACTCCAGAGGGCTGTTTTATTGTGATTACTTTCACATAAGATTGACAATTTCACCATATAAATGAAACATTAACCTCTATGTCAAAACAACCCAAGTTTGATATCAACGATCATCACTAGTGTAATGTGAGGGTTCGTCATAGGCTACTAAATCTCTGACCTGTTATAAACATCAAGATGGACACAGATAACTTTTCCAGCACTAACTTCAGAATTCATAGTACTTCTATCAGTAGTCACATCATCAATAAAGACTAGTAGAGAGCTGCACATTCCATCACATTACCTCCACCATGTTTCGCAGATGTGCTATGCTGTGGATCAGAAGCTGTTCCTAACAATGCCTTGTTGTAGACACTCTGCATTTCCATTCATGAAGGCATCTCTGCATTGTAGACTTCACGAGTGATGCACCAACCTCCCTGAGAGTATTTTTGAATTGGTTAGTTGGTATGAAGTTCTTTTTCTTTACCAAGGAAAGAATTTACGATGATCCACTTTGGTTGTCTTCTGTGGTTTTTGAGGCTTTTTGGCATGGTCGAACTGCATTCATTATTTGTTAGAAAGTACCAGATTTGGTCACTCCTAAAGTTTTTGTGGCCTCACTGACAGGCCTGCTTATATTTAATCTCCCTTAAAATAACAAAGAACCTGGCCTCAAGTGCCCATGAAACTGCTTGTCAGTCAATTGTCCAATCAAAACCTGTCCCATTGTCCAAATACTTATGGACCTGACTGTAAAATGGCAGCCACATGGACGAACTGCATGGACGAAAACCACCTTGAGGAGGGGATCAGATTACTAGAAATGAGATAAGGCATTTGCTTTTGACAGGGAAAGTGGCAGAACTGTATTTTTATTGCATACACATAAACATACACATACATACTACTACTAATAATACTAATAATAAGAAGAAAAAGAATATATTCGGTTGGTGCATAATAGTATAGTAATTTGATACCAAGTGTTAAGTATATATTGTGTAATTGGATTATTAGTCCTCTGGTGCACTGTGGGATTAAGCAGCAGTTTAATGTTGGATATGCACTCTCATATGCACAAACACTTTGTTTACATTGAGACTGATGGATTTCATTTAGTTACTGTGTATACTGTAAAATTATGGAGCACTTTTTACATTATCCAAATACATCCAAACAGTTTGAAGAGTGCATTTCATGTACCCAAATAATACTGTAATTTTCCACTGCTGTATGTATGTGCATTGATGAATGTGCACCTATATGGAAAAACCTATGAATGCATATTGTGTCAGGACGCACCTGCAGATTAAATTGTGCTGAAAACGCTCCATCTTCTACGTAACTGATATCGTTCTTGGTCAGGTTCAGATAGGTGAGGTTGCTGAAGCGACTCAGTGAAGAATAATGGACCGCCCGTATCTTGTTCTCGTTCAGCCTCAGATCCACAATAGTGCTATGGAGAGATGTGTGAGATCTCTCAGCATCCAGCAACTCGGGAAAATACTGTGGAAATAAGTTTCTTTGTAAGTTTTCGTACCTGTTAATGTGGGAGGGTATGGCCTCGTAGGGAGGCTGGTTCATACTGCAGATAGCCAGCCACACGAAGCCTTTCTCCCCTTCAATAAGCCAGCAGTCTGCCTTAACCACCGGCAGCCGCATCATTGAAAGCAGTGCAAGGAAACAGAAGAAGGAGCTGGCTGTAGACAAGACCACTGATGAAGACCCTCCAGTCGTGTTATGTCGCTGCCGTCCCTGTTCAGTGTTCTGGGCCATTTGGGATGTCATTGCAGTATCCGCTGGAGAAAGCCGACCAGAGTTGCTCGCCATCTAACATTTATTCTTGTAGACTGGAGCCATTGCGAAGGGAGGGTGGGTGTGTTTTTTAACGGTTATATTTTCATGAACAGGGATTTGCTTTTCTTGAGAATTGTGACTGTTCCACGAGCGGCAAATGTGCCAAACCGAGGAATTGCTAAAAGCTTGAAGAAATAGTGTGCATGAATGGGATGTAACACTTCATTGGTAGTATGTGTGTCTAGGTAAACTGTATAAGTCGATTAATTAGCGGGGTCACATTTGATTTATGTATGATTTGGCAAGTGGAAGTCGTCCTAGTGCCAGATTGGCTGGTATTCATGTCTTCTGTGGCCATCTGCACCTCTGATTGGACAAGCACCTCTTTTCTTTCTTCCTCATTGCGTGCTGCTCTGTACTTGGTGTGAGAACCGGTCCCTGGAGGGAAAAGGAGAGAGAGCGAGAGATGGGAGGAGGGCGTAAGAACGGGATTGCCAGTAACACACAGTGGTTTGTTTGTGAGCTGCAACAAAAACAACCCTGTTACCAGCACGATGAGATAAAGGTGCTTATTTTTTTTCTTATATAACAGTCTGACGTGTGCACATGCATACTCAAATTTAGGCATGCGTACACACACAATTTTTATATACAGTGACATTTCTTGACAAGTCCAATTAGTGTACACACTGGCGCAGATACACAAGCACCTGCAGATCTGAAAAATACACACAGCTTGGTGCTGCTGCTGCGAAAAACAACACAAACAGACACACACACACACACACACACACACACACACACACACACACACACACACACACACACACACACACGCACACATGTTTTCTGCAGTTCCATTAGCCTCTGGGCCTTGATGGCCATGGCTCTGATACTGTATCTAATTAATTAATCTGCTCTAAATAAAACACTTCCTGGGAAAAACAGCTGACGTATGACGGAATAGGAGAGACGGGGAGGCGGGAAAGTGAAAGAGGCTCTCACAGGGCTGTGCAGAGCAGGAGGAAGAAAAAGTGGGTGCAAGGGAGCTGCAAGGAAAGATGCTTGGGGGAGGGGGGAGAGAGATGGTGAGATGGAGAAGAGGTTGAGGTAGAAGGAGGAATAAAGCAGTCGGTGGTGAAAGAGACAGCGGTTCTGTGGGGAGAAAGAGGAGGCTGAGAGGGGAAAAAGGGATGTGGTGGGACTCTGTTCAGGGAAATTGCGAGAATAGTGGCTCCCTCTTCTCTCTTCTAAGCCTTTTTCTCTCAGCTGCGAGAGCAACAAACAGGAAGTGACATCACCGAGGTGAAGGAGAAGGAGTAGGAAGGAGCAAAAGGTTGGGCCTTCCTGACAAGCATCTCCTGGCTGCTGTTGACACATTATTGATTACGGCGAAGCAGAGCGGTGCTGATGTGTCACCTCTGATCTGAGGACGAGGGTAAATGAGAGCGGCGTACTTGTGGGGAATAGGATACAGTTCCCTTCGACTTTTTGTGTCCTTTTAGAGAGCTGGCTTCTGGAAACATTCACATATAGCTTGTTAGTAATGCATTCACATAATGAGTAATGGCAATGACATTTTTCACTTTTAATGACACATGGGTTTGTGTTGATACCCTCCGTGTTCCCTCTCATAGCTCATCAGTCATCTGGCCTTGGTCAAGTAGGTAGCACTAAACCTGCAGTGGTTTGGAGCTCGTTGGATATTGTGTTAAAAGGAGATGAAAAACAAAACAAAACAATAGGAGTAATCTTTCACGCACAACCATCATGTCTAGACAAAGATATTGAACGGCACAGCAATTGTAAGGCACAACTGTGCTCCAAGTTTTCTTTGTCATTTGATTTATCACAAATGCTATGTGTTTTTCAGTGAGGGGTTTTTGAACTTCTAGACTTGCAGGGATTGATGGCTTTAACTTCTCCAGTATGCAGTTTGTCCCTTTTCCTCTTTGTCCTCTCTCCCCTCTGTACCTTTTCTCATGCATGTCTGACTCCAGAGCTGCATGTTTCTGATGCACGGTGACTGTCCCCACCAACCTGCTGAGTGTTTACTGTTATATTGTTCGTGATTTGTTGCTCCTCTTTTCTCTCTTTGCTTTCCCCTCACCCCAACCGGCTGAGGCAGATGGCCGCCCTCCTCGAGCTCGGTTTACGTCGGCGGTTTCTTCCTGTCAAAACAGAGTCCAACCGCCTGCCGTTACAATGTAAAGTTCCCCGCAATAATCGCTGTTGTGAATTGGCACTTTAGAAATAGAAATGAATTGAGGGGAACCCCCCCCCCCCCCTCCCCCCGGAAGCCTTCTTCATAAATGTGACTAATGTACGCTGGCATGCATGAGTGTTTACCGGTGTGTAGCCATATGCATGGGCTTTCCCACCCAGTCAGCATAATCTATAATTGATGGTGAGACTTCCTCCCACGTTGCATGAGGCAAACTACCTAGATGGGACACGAGAGAAAGTGTAGGAACTGCTGCCAGCAACACACACTCTGATGGGAGATGTCCATTTTGCTGACCAGATAAACTCGAGTAAACAAACTGTTGAGAGGGAACAACATGGTGGTGTAGCAGGGGGTGCAGTGTGTGTGTGTGTGTGTGTGTGTGTGTGTGTGTGGGGGGGGGGGGGGGGGTGTTAGCTAAGATGCTGATTTCCACCTGACCTCTTTCTTTTCATACTGAGGCAAGTACAAGGGTCCAGGAGACAGAACAAGAGTGCAGGTTACCAGAAAGAGAGATCACTTGTAGTAGCTAACGTGATATGCACAGAAGGAACTGTTAAGAGCCTGTCGGCCTCTTTTCCATTTTGCATCATTCATTGCATTCCCCGACCTCGCTCGCACTCTCCGCGTGTACGCACGCTCGACGCTGCCTCAGCTGTCGAGAACAGGCATGTGGAATATTTCAGCACTCAGCATCGTGACCGCCTCACTTTTCAGTCATGTCACACTCAAAGATTTATAGGGTACAAACTGTCATCCCGAGAAAGACTGAGACTCTAACCTTGCTTTGACCACGGTGGTGTCATGGCTGCTGTACTTTAAGGTAATGTTGTGTAGATGCGCATGTTCTCTGAAACTCTGGAAAAACAAGCCACCCGGGGAAAGATTCATATAGCTGTGTGTGCACAAAAGCAGAAAAATGCATACGCTGTCTTCTTGAGAGATTTCGAAAGCCACGTGTATGCGCTGTCCTCTTTTAAAAACACAAATCTCAGTCACAGTGAGATTTTACGCACATGGCCGAGCCAACTCTTTGCTCGCATCTTTAGCCACGAGTGGACACAGATGCTTTCTTATTGCATCAGTTCCATATAAAATCGCTGTTTGCAACTCAGGTTAATGAAGAAGTGCAATTTACTTTGGGGAGGATGTGAAGAAAGTGGAGAAAGGGAAATGTGGCTTTGATTGTTTTTGGAATTAAAAAGAAAAGAAAAACAGAACGGGGATAAAAAAGAGCAAAAGACCCTGGCAAAAAACAAAATATTAGACTACAAACAAAAGGAAAAAAAGAGAAAGCAGACCATTACACATGGTCACAGCTATTTATAGCATCAGTGATGATAGACCATCGTAAAAGCACTGGCTGTTTTGCTTCATGCTAGTTATTTCTCACCTTATTTTTCATCTTTATGCTATTGGACTTGGCCTTCTCTAGAGGCATTTTTACAGTTAATTTTTACATTATAAAAAACACTTTGCATTCGGGGAAGGTCATATTATATGCATGTTTCTTTGTACATACACAGTTTATGCACACAACCTCTGTAAACACCCCTAAAACTGGTCTTTGTTACACCTTCCTCACATGATTATCAGATTATTGAGTCTCGCTGATTTTCACCATGATTTTTATATTGTGTCTTTGTAATATGGAGACATAGTTCTGACTGAATCTCCCCTTTAGACCCTCTTGAGCACTGGAGCACTCTCCTTTGAGAGTCACTATTTTTTATTTACTCTTGTTTCCATTTCAGATTCTGTTACTCTCCCTTTTCATCATGATTTTTTCTCTTTTTTTGGTCAGGCATAGCCACAGTCTCCTTCCTTTTTTGAGCGTTCGTTTTCCTGGGAGATTTTTAGTATCCAGACAGAATTGCATAATAAAAGCGAGGATGCAGACCGCATCATTATTTTTATTTTACCTGTTACTCTGTGCAGTAAAAAATAAGTGTGTCATCTTTAACAAGGCAATAAATGTACAGTCCAGTTTCCTTTGATTTAATGAATCTAAATAACCTCAAATCACAAACATCCATCATCATACGCTCATTTGCAAGAAAGGAGCTTGTGTGAAACAGCAGCAAGTGGCCCGTAAAACAATAATAAACTATTTTCAATCAAAACACATATTAAAACATTTTAAACTATCAACAAAATTTTTAGTAGCATCTTTATTGTATTTCTGATTTTCGCTCTTCTTCTCGCTCCCTGCGTCAGCGCTACCCCAAACAAGTGGGAAAGATCCACAGCATGACTCAGAAAAATCTAAGAGAGTCAAGCAGAGAAAGTAGATTGCAGATGATGTATCCTGTTTACAAAGCTGAAGGCTGTTCTTTCTATCTCTGCTGAGAAAGCTACAGAGTTGCAGTCCTGTTGGTTTGATATTTTACACATTTCAGAGACACCTGGTTTTAGGTTACGCCCTGAGGCTAAAGAGAAAGAAACAAGTTTTCTGGTGCAGATCCCTGAAGGGTTTATTTTATATGCTCTCATTTAAACGGATCAAGGAATATTTAGTCGGTGTTTGTCAGCTGCATATAGAGAGGTTCACGTCAAAGGAAAATCCTGAACCCTTGACTCCTGAAAGGTGTCCATTAAGTCTCTTGTGCTGTAATGGGCATTTTGTCCCCCTATAGGGAAGGGTTGCTTGTCATCAATGCAGTATTGTCCTGAGTGATCAACTTTAACCCTAATGGGCATGGTCTCTCAATCCAAAGGCCACAAGGAGTCACCAAGTGAAAATAACTGTGCTCATTTACTGTGAATCTTCAAGTCACCAGATGGAAAAGTCTGCGCTGACAGGTTGTACAGCTCTCTGCTTCACGGTCATGAAAGTACCAAGTGAGGGAATATATATTTTATTTTATTCCAGGTTTCTAGTAGCACTCAGTTTTCTTTTCCTTTGGGTGATAACTTCATTTTATCATGCAAACACTCACCTGTTTATGCCTGCAATTACCTAGTCACACAATGTACCAGCAGTACTAAGCATAAGATCCAGCACACAAGTCCGGGGCTTCAGCTAATGTCCACATCAAACATCAGAGTCAAGACAAAAAGCGGTCTCCGTCACTGCAGCCGTGATGTGAGTGTTGATGCCAGATGGGTGAGTTTGAGTATTTCTCAGACTGCTGATCTCCTGAGATTTTCACAACATGAAAGTATGGCTGACGAATCTGCAGAAACCACGCGATCCAATCATGTCAGCATGGACCAGCATTTCAAATGGATGTTTCCAACATCTTGTAGAATCTATGGCATAAAACATTTAGGTTGTTTTGACAGCAGATGGAACTGGTCGATGTAATGATGGTTTTCATAATAAAGTGCTTGGTGTTCCTACTTTGGGATAAACTGGAAGTTTGATTAAAAACCTGCATGATCATTAAAAAGATCAGCAGTTTTTACCGCTGCAAAAAATTTTAACGTAAATGTAAATTAAAAGTAAATGTTCTTACTAGTAGAACTGAATTGTCTATTTTTTAACATCTTCTACATCATTTTTCACTTTTTTTCCCCCCATGTGACCGATGAGCAACACTAAGGAGATGGGTTGCACTCCTGGGCAGGCTGTGAATGAGGCTAAAACATGCGCGCATTAATAACAGGGATACTGTCATATACCCACATACATAAGGAGATGTAGATCCCCATTTCTGTGTGTAGTGGTGCATCTCAACTCATGCCAGTGCTTTCATTACCATTCAAAAGCAATGTGGAAAGCAGCAGCGGCACAAAGCGGCTGGAAGCCATGAACGGAAAAATGATGAAGAAGGTGAGGCAGAATGAGGAAGACAAATGACCTATATTGCCCATATACCTGTATATGTATGTGTGTGTATGTGTGCATTTACTGTGAAGTCGTACTATATTTAAATGTAAGTAGAAGTCCTGTCAGAATAGGTTTAACTGGTATGCCTGTAATAATAGCATAATAATAGCATATTAATGCAATGGTTTCATCTGGAGTTTAAAATTGTATACCTATTTTCTTTTCAGAAAAGAGGTATACACTATTCCACTATTTCTATAACAAATAGTGGAATCTGGCCATCTCCACCCTGAAACTCATCAGACTGCCTGATGCATGCATTTATTGCAGCAGTGCTTCTCACTGATAAGACCCTCACTGTTAACTGTTGCTGTGTTACGGCTTATGCAAACCTAACATTTCCACCTGACTCTACTTTACTTTAAAAGCTTTCAATGAGATGACATGGTGGAGTTTTTTTGTGAACCACTGACTGTACATCTGTGCTTGGGTTTCCTCATAAACTGTAAGAGATGAACATGTCTGCCATGACATCAGTCTGTGCTTTTTCGATGCCTCGTTTGAGACTTTGATTGTGGATGTTGCTGTCTTGTATTGTTAACTTAGCCCACAATTAGCTTCACTTACGATTGAAAACCACATGTGCACATCTGCAAATTAGCAATTACACATTAGGCCAGGTGTAAGCACTTAATTTCTCCAACAGGTCAAATGAGAAACTGGGACTGCTGTGGAGGGTAAATGTCGTTCACGCAGTCTTATGAAAGAACGATGGCCCAGAAGGTTAGCTTAGCTTAAATTCTGAATCCAAAAATACTTAATAGCCAAAAAAGGGTTTCATCCTCTGGAATAGTATTAAAAATAACTACTAATTGCTTAAGTTAGTATTCTCTTACACAAACAGTCTGAAGAATTTCAGTTCAACTTTGTTTTCTGGGTGTGGTGTTTAGCACTGTCACGTCAGAGCAGCTCGGTCCTGGGTTTGAGTCTGCCAGTTGACCGGGACCTTCCTATGAGGAGTTTGTTCTCCCTGTGCCTGTGCAGGTCATCACCGCGAACTCCAGCTTCCTCCCACACCCGAAAGACAAGCATGTCAGGTTAACTGAGTTTTCGCCTTGTACTTGATTTTTTCTTACACCCACTAGACGTTCTACAAATACTGTCACATGCATCTTCTCTTAATGCTGTATGTTGATTTGCAAGGCTATTTTGGGATTGCTCTCAAATTATTTGGGTATTTATGTAACCAGCACAAATATATGGACGTTAGCAGTGTACAGTTTTCCCTTTGTAGCTTCAAGCCCTGACAGAGATGTTCCAGACAGTCTTTATGATGCTTTGAGTGCATCGTGTAAATTTGTCTTCTTAAAGGCTCGAAAATTCAGAAACTCATTTCTCTGGCAGAGTTCAAAGCATTCATTGCAGCTGTGTGAGATGAATCCTTGGGAGTTGTCATTGCTTTGAATAAGTTTTTTTTTCTCTTTTTTCTTTTTTGGGGGGGATGCTAGGCCTGTGTCTCTCTGTCGTTCTGCCTGTCTGTCCCCAGAACTTTTTACGCTGTATTATTTATCTAAGACCTCTATCTACAGAATATGGCTGTCTTATCGGTGAGGACTCCCTTGCAGATTTTGGATCCCAAAAGGTGCAATCTGGTTAAATATAGATTTAGCGTTAAAATGGAGCATAAGTGAATCCCTTTCCTGTGTTTTGATTATGTTCGATGCTTATTGATTTCCCAGGACATAGAGATGTGAAACGGTGGACAAGCTTGTGAAGAATTCATCTTTTCTCAGTATCTTGGGACCTCACAACAAACCGTATCACACAGTCAGCTCTGGGCAGTACAAAAGTCCTCACACACACACACACACACACACACACACAGACTTTGCACATTTGTGCAATCGATGAAAGTGAGTCATCTGGATTAGGTTAGATTACAGAGCAAGAAAAGGCGAAGAGGAATGGAGAACGAGAGAGAAAGAGAAGAAAGGAGGAACGGGAGTTTAAGGAAGTCAGATCAAAACGCGCCACGCTCTGAGGCAAGTTCTACTACATCTCTCACAACCGGGAGGCGCAGCGCGAGTATGCGTCTGCCTGTCGTCCGCGTGATTCAAAGACATCTGTGAGAATGTAATTTGTTATGACTCTCAGTCTCACCCATCCCTCCCCACTCTCCCCCCACCACAGTGATTGACTATTACGGATATAAGGCTTCAACATCACACAACATCACACGTCCTTGAGGGAGGAATGAAAGCAAAAGAGTCTTCTCTCCCCCTCTCTACTCAGTCACGAGGGTAAGGGGTTTAAAAAGTGGGGGCGGGCCGAGGAGTGAGCGATGGATGGAGCGAGGGGTAGAGGAGTTTGGAGGTTAAGCTGACGTCCAGACTTGGCATGATGGACGTTTCTATAAGAGATATGGAAACACGGAGCGTGACGGACATTTCTATTATAGAAATTCTATGCTGCTTGCTACCCAGCAGTTGGGAGCGAGAGAGAGAGAGAGAGACTTCTATGCAGTAAGGCATGCCAGACAGGACAAAATGTGGAGAATAATGCTATTGATACAAGCTTGTACTTTTCTCATCCTGATCTAATATCTGTGTCGTATCTGTCTCTGTCTTTTTCTCCATCACAGAGTGTCTTCCTGTCTGTCTTTCGCTGTCTTTGCAGTGAGAGGGTTATGCCAGAATAATAGGCAGTGCTGATATATATCTCCTCCACGGGCCCTGCGGTGCTACACTTGTCACTCCCCTGTAGAGAGATGTGGACATGTGAGATGCCGTGGATGATCCTCTGTGGCGAAACATTGTACGGTTACGTAATGCATTTGGTATTCAGAGAGGAGAACAAGAGGAAGGAGGAAAGATGGGAAGCAGAGGTGGAAAGAGTCACACGGCTCAGTAAATGAGGGCGAGGAGCTGACTGGAAACATGCCACGTAGTTCATTTTGCCTTAGAATTAAATCTCCCATTTCTTACTCTTAGTATGGAGTGCTGAGTGTGCTACCTGAAAACAATCACATCTGGAGGTCTCTTTAAATATCAGTTGTAATCTTGTTTTTACTTGTATTCTTTTAGCATTTGAAGAACAACAACTACCAGAAGACAGAAAAAAACCCTCATCATAAAAAATTAATTAACAGTTTTAAGCTACTCATCGAACATCTTTGAACATTCAGCCAGTGCAGATAAACGCAGAGAAACTTGAGCTTCCAGCTACAAGCAAGCTCGCTTGACTGATATTAATAAAGCAAGCTCATACTGGAATGCCTCCAAAAGAAACATAAAGTGCCACTCTGCTAACATTTAATATTGTGCAAACGTATTTAGCCGCCCCTCATTTCTTTAGATTTTTATGGGAAAATGGAAAATATGCGCAGTGATTTATTGAATGTGCAAACATACTTGGAAATACAGAACAGTAGGCAAAAACAGAGTTTGTATAATTTCAACAACTTTGAAAGTCAATATTTGGTATGACCACCTTTATTCTTTAACACAGCGCTGCTGCAGTAAAAATACTATTTTATGCCTGTCAGACAGAGATTTATTTTTATCTTTGTTCTTGTAGATTCAACTGAAGGAATGGAAACAAATTACTGTGAATGTTTTGAGACAAAGTGCCTAAAGATGCCATTGATAATTGGATCTTTCTGTGGACACAACACTGATTCATCTGTTGAACCAGTGCTATCAATAAAGTTACCTTTTGTCACCAAAAGCTGATTCTGTTCATCTGGACGTAGCGTTGTCAGAGGGAGAAACGTCACATTACATAATGACTGAAACCAGCCCACTGAAGGTACAATGGGCTGTGAGGTCAGTTCATTGATCATTAATATGGAAATTCTCATGACCATTGTTCAACAACCACTAATCAAAGCCCATTGATGAAAGACCATTGATCAATGACCATGACTCCATAGAGAGTTGAGGAATGGCTGCAATCACAGCACTGCAAGACGGCAAAAGATGTACCCTTAGCCCCCCTCCTCAATTGGGGAAACATGCAGTCAGTTGAGACTGAAGAATCACTTGGATGAGTGACGAAACGTTTCTCCCACAAAACGCTACGTCCAGATGAACAGAATCAACTTTTGGAGATTTACTTACCTGGATGATTGAGCACACATCAAGAAGTTACCTTTTGTACACACACACACACACACACACACACACACACACACACACACACACACACACACACACACACACACACACACACACACAAAGACCTTGAAAATGGTCAGGTACAAGAAGTGGACTGAAAAGGAGTGAAAAAGCAGTCAAAGAACAACTTAGGCTGGAGAACTATCGCTCAAGACCACTTTTGAAATGTTTGAGAAAATGTGGGTGTTTGGAAGCAAAATATAAAGAAATAACGGTCGGTTCAAGAGTTTTGCACAGTATTATATAGAATTTATTCAAACGTTTCCAAAGTGAATGTAACTGTTCACATCTCAGTTCCATTTAGAAGTAAGGAGACTGCCAAACATTTGCAGTGTAGCACATTTTCACAAAGTGAATTCAAAGTTGAATCAAAGAACTGTTTATTTTGTCAATTTAAAGGTAATTTAAATGAAGGAAGTTTCCCACATGTCATGCCAAATGTTCGTCACTGCAGTCAGGAACGATCTCAACTCACATTTAAAACTCATTTCAGATAATGAAAGTTTGGAGTTGTCGTGTATGCAGAGTAGGTCGTAGCTCAGGACAGAAGTGATGGTTAAATGCTCGATGCTGCGTATTCACAGTGGCTGATGACACAGATCTGACCACAGATGTTCCTCAGTTGTACTGTTCAAATCTGATTCCCATCTCGCTGTCTCTCTGTAGATTTGTGAAAACGTAGCACAAAGCCCTTTATTCAACAATGATAGATATATTTTATAACTCTGTTTATATGGGCGTCCCTCAAAAAGCAATTTCTCCTCAGCAGTCAGCACAGTTAAGGTCATTTCTGGGTCCTGGCTGGTTCTAAGAAAAAGACCTTAACTGAAGGTGAGAGAAAAGAAAAGTCCTGGCTGAATGGATTCATGTTTTCTCGTCAGTGGTTCAAAAGGAATAAAGAGCTTGTCTTCATAACAGTCTTCCAAATATTAGATTTCTTTATGACGCCAGGGTCTTATTGTTTAAAGTATGAGTTTATTTTTTCTCAGACATGTTTTTGTTGACAGACTGAGATCTCTGAGTCACATACACAATTTTAATACTTTAAGATACATTTACTTCATTTTTGAGTAGATGAAGGGAACAGTTGCCATAAACAGACCTTGAGGTGAGATTATTTTGTCAATTGTTTCGTTGCCAAGGTCAAGAATAGACTCTAAGCCACAGCCTCACTCCCTCCTACTGCTTATTTCAAAGCAGCTAATGAAGTGCTCTTAAATTATGCATTAAAAACTAAGTAAAGTAATTAATGATTTGCGTTAATTGCTTTGGTTCTAATTAAGAGAATTCTCTCAAAAAGTCATGTAATCTCGCACAGCCCTGCGCAACCGTGTAATGATACCAGCTCGTAAACATCTGACCACTTGTTACGGACCATCCATCTATCCATGGTTTGATCATCTAGTAATCTCATAAGGCATCGTAGGAAGCACAGATAGTTTACTTCCAACTCTGACATGTCAGTGCCCCTGTGAAGAAAGGCAAGTCCACAAAAATAGCTTTTCTAGTGTGGTGCTAGAGAATGACTGCCACAGAGCTCTGACCTAAAACCAACAAATAAAAAACAAGAGAGTGAGCCAGCTTTTATCACCACAGACATTAAAAGAGAAAGCCGTGGCACTCTAGCAATCGGGAAAAGGTCTTTATTGAAGTATTCTCGAAAGCCAAACGGAGCCTGTCATTCCAAAGAATCAGCCAACAGCTGCGATCTTGCTGCACTGGCACACATTCGTATTAAAATGTTCAATTTCAGCTGTGTGGTGGGCACGTGTGCTTCAAATTGAATAGTATTTGAAATTTTTCAGATTCTCTAAACCTTGACTGAATTCCCAGATAAACAGCCTCAAAGCATGACACAACCACCGCCATGCTCGACAGGGGCAATGGTGTTGTTTTGATGAATATGTAGTATATTAGTGCTGTTTTTGTGTCAAAGATACCATTTACATCAGAGCACAACACATTTTGGAAGACTTGGTGTATCTTGTTTCAAAATTTAGCCAGGCTTGAATGTTTTTCTTTAGTTTCAGCTCCTTAACAAAAGATCCAACGATGAGACACCCCCCAGAAAAGGAATGCATTTACAGGTTAAGGCCACTGACATTTTTTCCCATAGAGGGGTGCAGAGGAGATTTAGGAGACAGGCAGTTACTCTAGGAGACTGTAGAACATCCTTAACCCATCAGCAGGTCTGGAGAAGCCGTGAAGAACTTTTACAAACATTATAACAACTCTATTTTTGCCTTACATACATTTCCACGTATGTTTGCACATTTCAATAAGCCACTGAGTCTATTTTCCATTTTTCTAGCATCATACAAAGAAATAAGTGGAAGCTAAAGACTTGTGAAGTCCCAAGCTTTCACCTTGCTTTTCAAAGGAATTGTACAGATTACACATTAAATTGTGGTCATATGTAATATGCAGACTTTTTGAGTTTGTGACATATTCATGGTTCCAAAGCTTCTAGATACCAACGAGACCTTGAACCCACATTAGATTCACAAACGCTATTTTCGGTAGAAAATATTCACCTGAAAATTACCATCACACGATATAGCTCTTCTCCAAAAGCCGATGTGCATCCATATCCGCACGCAGAAACATACACAGATGCCTGCGTAACAAAACAAACACACATACAGGTGTGACAACTGCGAGCGTGTCTGTGTGTAGGGCGTCTGCCTCTCCAAACAGGCAGTAGGCCAGAGAGGGGTTTTAACACACTTAATGGGATTTCACACTCTGAAGTACACACGTGTACACACTCTCGGACACACACTAATGTTGAAGATAAACATGTCTGAAAGCTATGTGTGATCCCAGACAAATAAACACACACACACCCACACATGCACACTCTCTGATATAAAAGGATTTGTCAGGCTCCCACATTGTACACATGCAAAATTAATGGACTCCAATATCCACACAGAAACAATCTGTGGCAATCGGACCAGCAGTATTTATGACCGGCGCACTCAACTGGTCTTCGCCAGATTATCTGCCAACTTTAGTCAGTTCTCGGCCTCACGTCCGTTCCTTGGTGACTAATCGTGTGTATTAACCGTATCTCTGTTTTTTTCGTCAGCCTCTGAAAACCACCTACCAAGCTCTCCTGGATACCCGTTTGCTGCCACCGGTAATCCCTCTCCGTTTTGGAGCTGCCATTTTCTCCTGCCTGCCTCCCTGCCTTGCATGCAGCACCCACCTGGACCTCTCCTGCCTCCCCCCTCCACGCAACCCCCACCTGCAAGCTTGTAAGACAGCTCAGTGTACTATTTTTTTAGATTCACTCGCAACCCTCTGTGGGATTCCCCTGACTGCTCTGTCCTCTGTTTCAGTGCCCGGGCCCGCCACAGTTTTCCCTGCCCAGTACCTGCACCCAGTTATCCCTGCCATCTAGTTTTCACCACAGTATTTTTCTCTCGCCTCAGACATCTAGTTTATGTTCATTGATTCTAGTCTGCACTTTCTGTTAGCCTCTGAGCATTGTAAAAATAAAGTCTCTTTTCGTTACACCTCACCCCTGGCCTCCGGTTTTGAATCTGCGCTTGAGTCCATCCCATGTCCACGGGCCACTGCGCCTGACAGTTGGGGCTTTACCGGTGCTGTGGTCATGGTGACCTCTTATTCTTCAGGGAGTGTTTAAGGAGTGCTCTACTGAAAATCTATATTTTCAATCATCTGGTACTTGGTGTCTCAAAACTTGCTGAATGCTGCACCGAAAAGTTTGTAGCTCGCCTTTTTGCAGAGAACGACAGGTGTGGTAGGGTTGCTTTGACTGCAGTTAGAGCAGAAATTGAACCATAAGTCATTATTTTTTGATCTGTGCATTTATGTTTTTTTCTGTCTTGTCACATGAGCGGTTGAGCAACTTTTTTTCCATCCCTCTTGATTGCTATTAGAAACCATGTAAGGATCGACTTAAACAGATTAAAGGAACAGTTCAAACCAAAAGCAATTTATGCAAAAATTTGGCTCAGTTCTTGGAGTTCTGGTTTCTCCTGCCATCCTAAACATGCTGGTTTATTTCTCAAGCATGTACTAATATGAGCGTAGCAACTCTGGTTAAATTGTGACCGATAACAATGAATGTATTTCCATCCAGACTGTCAAAAATGTGCACACATACACAGGCCAAGGTGTACTAATGTGTGCACACAAAAACCGCCATAAAACATTGGTAAAATCATGTGTGAAATGCATTCATTAAACACACTAAAAACATCAACTGTGTGGAGTTATAAAGACCCGGAAAGCTTCACCAAGTAGCAAGCAACAAACTTTCCAGAGCCACTTATCAAGCCTGTGCGGTGAGAATTTAGCACTCCAATAAAATTGATTTTCTTCAGATTTATTTCTCTAAGAATACATCTGTTTGGGACTAATGCTCAAAAACAGGTGTGTTTGGGGATCAATTTAATATTTCTCAAGAAGACAGGCTCCAGACTTCTCTCAAAGTGGATGGCATTTTTTATTTTTTTTTATTTTCCCCAAACAAGAAACTCTGCGGTAGTTATCTGTTGTCTTCAGAGCATGCAATAAAATATGGGACCTCTACGCTGAGAGAGTGAGTGAGAGCGAGAGAGGAATTTCTTAGTAATAGAGCTTATGTGCTCTGGTAGGTGGACCGTGTTATGGCCTGTCTGAAAACTTTTGCAAAGTTTGGCATTAGAACTTCACCAGACAAATGACCCGGGCCACATACCATAAGTCATGGAGGAAAGCATCTTTCTCTCTCTTCCTCTTTTTCTCCCTCGCTTTCTAGTTCTATCTGTCTCTCTCACTTAGGTGCACACACACACACACACACACACACACACACACACACACACACACACACACACACACACAGCTAGCGGCAGCTGAAGCAGCATCACTCAGACACCTCAAGCTGTTAATTTCCTTCCTGTCTTGATACATGCAGCCAAGTGGAAAATATTATAGAAGCAACAGCAGTGTGTCCGCTGAGCACTCACACAAGCACCCCAATCTCTTTTCACCTTCTGACAAACACGTGGTTAAAAGAATCTGTGCGACTGTGCCAGGAGTGCCTGCTGGCTGCTGTTTGCTTTGTGTGTGTTACTGTGTGGCACACACTGGTGAGCTGGGAGGTCGGACGTAATGGAAATGCGGCTCACCTGCTTTCCTGGTTGCTGACGTGCCGACTGATGGAGAGGCGACCTCTGCTGTGATGGTGGGGACACAAATTGAGATAAATGATGGAAATAATGGCACACCATGGTACAAACTTTGTTTTTCTCTTTCAACTATGCATAACTGGCATTCAGTTTTGATACTGTGCAGAAGGCTTCAGGGAGCCAGACATTCTTGTAATTTTATAGAAAGTGGTCTTGAGCAGTAGTTCTCCAGGCTTCCTGGAGGTCTTTCAAAGTTTTTCTTTGGACATGGGACTGATTTACAATCATTTTCACTTCAGTCGTTGTACCTGACCGTTAACACTGACCTGTGAATTATTGAAACATAAAATGCACCTGACTAAAAGTATGAATCAGTGTTGTGTCTACACATGACAGATGACTTAGCAAAATTGTATTTAATTGTATCTTTAGGCTCTTTTTTTATTAGTCAGTTGTAAATGCACATAATTTGTTGCCACTTCTTTTGTTGCATCTATCATAGCATGGTGTGCAGTTTGCACTTAAAATTTTGAGGAAACTGGAAAAGAAGCCACAGAAACTGCTGTTGGGGAACTTGTTGAAGTACCATCAGAGTTTGGTCCACCATCTAATTCAACCTGGAAAACATCTGATTTGGAACAGCTTCATTTTTCAGCATGACAGTGATCCCCAAAAAACTGCTAGTGTTGTAAAAGCATACATCAGCTGTGGATTGCCCTTTTCTGAGCCTGCACCTCAATGTTATTAAAGCAGTGTGGGATCATTTTGACTTATTTTGGGTCCAGTTTGTATGCCATTTGGCATACCTCAGCCTTTTCTCCCTTTTTTCCTTCCTTAAGACTGACTTGACAACCACCCTTCTACTGAGACTATTTCTGATAGAATAGAATAGAATAGAATTCAACTTTATTGTCATTGCACATGCACAGGTACAGGGCAACGAAATGCAGTTTGCATCCATCCAGAAGTGCTTTAGTGATATAGATATATTACAATATATATTAGCAATAATATAGATATGTGAGTATATTACAGAAATGGGTCTATTATGGTATGTTATAATGTACACGGTATGAAGTATGTTGTGAATATTCTATAACTATAAGTATGTACAGGCTGTAGTGAGTACAAGCTATGTACAGGATATGAACAGGATATAAATATGAAAAACTATACAGAATATGAAATAAATAACTTTACAGAATCTGGGATATACAGCTATACAGAAATGGGAACTATGCAAGTTGTAAACAGTTGTAGGATTAAAGATTATCGAATGTACAGAATGATTATTTACACAGAGCTATACAGTAGTGCAGTTAAGATAAGTGAGATATAATTCCTACAGAGGCTATATAAAGTGCTAGTGGTTGTGAGTGGTGGTTCAGTCCATGTTATTATTGTGTTTGAGGGTACAGTTGTCCATTGTGGGTGTGTGTATGTTCAGTCCATGAGTTTAACGTGGGTCAGATGTCAGGAGGCAGAGTTCAGGAGTCTGACAGCTGTGGGGAAGAAGCTGTTCCAGTACCTGGTGGTCTTAGTCCGGAGGCTCCTGTGGCGCCTCCCAGAGGGCAGGAGGGTGAAGAGTCCATGTGATGGGTGACTGGGGTCTTTGATGATTTTCCCAGCCCTTTTCAGACACCGCTTCCTGTAGATGTCTTTTATGGCAGGAAGTGGTGCTCCGGCGATGCGCTGGGCAGTTTTCACGACCCTCTGCAACGCCTTCCGGTCCGAGGCAGAGCAGTTCCCGTACCAGACTGTTATACAGTTGGTCAGGATGCTCTCGATGGTGCAGCGATAGAAGTTCACCAGGATGTCTGAGGACAGGTGGTTCTTCCTCAGAGTCCTCAAGAAGAAGAGGCGCTGGTGAGCCTTCTTGACCAGCTTGGAGCAGTTGGTCGTCCAGGTGAGATCCTCGGAGATGTGAACTCCCAGGAACTTGAAGCTGCTCACACGCTCCACAGCCGTCCCCTTAATGTGGATGGGTGGATGTGGGTCAGCATTCCTCCTGTAGTCCACGATGAGCTCCTTGGTCTTCTCGGTGTTAAGCAGCAGGTTGTTTCTGTCGCACCACTCAGCCAGACGATCCACCTGATGGGGCTTTAGTGAACACAGTGGCCAAACTGAACAGCCAGATCCATCTCCCAGGTCATCTTTGCTGAAGGAAATCTGCTTGAAATGGTCAGATACAAGGACTAAACTAAAATTGTGTGGAAAAGGTAGCTAAAGCCCAAAAGAAAATGACCTTCAGAAGACCTGGAGAACGCTCAAGACCACATAAAAAATTACAAGAAAGTCTGGCTTCTTGGAAGCAAAATATAAAGAAATGACAGATCTAACCGCTCTCATTTAGTCGTTATTCCTCTTGCTTATATTGGCCGTTGTTGCTGCTGCTACACTTTCTTTGCCACTTTTTCCTACACTCTCATAATAACCTTGTTCAAAATCTCTCTTGCCCAATGACCACTCCGCCAGTTTAAGCCAACCTGCCCCTTTTCCCTGTTCTTTAAATCCACTGCGATCTGTCACTGTGCATTTCAGGCTCTGTATTGGTACATTTGGACTGTTCAGGCTGGATGTGTGTCATCCAAACTCTGATCCAAAGTCTTTACCTCAACACCACCATCCTAGCCTTCCAAACGATCCCTCCTTATTAAAAGGTATATTGTCAATATTTTACAAGAAGCTCGATGACAAAATGAGAATATAATATTGTGTAACTGAACATACTTTTAAGCAAAGCTTCCCCTGCTCTCAGCACAAAACGTCTTGTTTCACTGGAACTCTAAATTTCATGCAAATATAATTTTACTTCCTTGATATAAAGAGGCACAGTTACTCCTTCATTTTATCAACAATAAATGCCTTTATAGAGTCGTTTGTAAATGCTGGCTAATCACCCTTAGTTTGTGTATGTGGGGATATACCCACATACACAATGCTAAGTGCCCAGAGTGAGGGACAAAAACAATATCCATGTGCAAAGGATTTGAAAATGAAAGTGCATGACCCAAATTGGGACCGATGGTCTGTTGCCCTGCTACAATTTGTCTGGCTTATTTCCAAACACTGTTGTTATTTGCTCAGACTTGGCAGTAGTTAGTAATTCTTCAAAAAAAGGGAAAGTCAGCAAATGCAGATGCCGTGAACAAAGTGGATTATGTATTATGATTAAAGTCTCTGGGTCCACCTGTCACAGGATATTGTTGTGGGCCAAATGCTGGTAAAATTAATTATAGATTTAAAGTAGTGCAATTCTGCAGAAAAAAAAAACAGGAAGAGCTGCTAGCTTCTGAAAGAAGGTCATTTTTTTTCTTTTCTTGGATGATATCTGTTCAGTGAGAGGCATTCGTGATCTCAAGACTCTTCTTTGGTACTAAAAACATGAAAACAACATGAGTTATCAAGATGACAGTGCACTTGGGTTGATTTGATAAGTAGCTATTGGCTCACCAAGACACACTAAGTGGATAACAGGCAAAGGTGAAAACTTTCTCTGCTTCAAAGAAGAAGAAAAAAAGCGGTGTGCTGCAATAATTCACCTGGTGCAGATGATAGAATTTAACAGCAGAAGTGCTGTGGGCAACTTTGCTGATTTTATTTATCCATCCTAAATTCAGTAAGACTTTCTCTGTTTTGTGACTGTAAGATTGCAGTCCAGGTCCTGCAATTTGGCTTCAATATTGGATCTTAACAATTTCGTCCCACCTTTTTTTGTCATAATGCACCTCCATCAACTTTGCCCCGGAGCTCGGACACAGCCGCTGCAGCTGCCGTCTCTGCCTCGCTGCCATTAACTCATCTGTAATCTTTAGTGCTTGGTCCAAAGTTGCAGTAAACAGTTTTGCTTGCTTGCAACTTGGAGTTTTATTATCCAGTAATCATGTAACACATTGCCAGTAAACTGCACACAGCTGGACGATAAATTCTCTGCCGAGCTTTCACTCGACAGAGTTTGCACTTTTGTTTTTCACCTTTTCTATCTAAAACAGCTGTTTTGTTTGAACCCCTGGTACATTAATAAGATCTTCAGGTTACCATGTAATAAAGAAGATCACAATTACTGAACATAGTGAACCTTCAGTTGTTATTTAACAATCTCAGCTGGATCGATTGCTCAAATACTTAGCTGTTGCACTTTAAACAGGATACAAAGTGACAACAGCACTGATATGTGTATCACGTTTCCCGCTGATACAGGCAGAGATCAAATCATCTGTGTCGCATCTGGTTTGCCCGTGTTTTTTTTTTTTTTTGGTTGTTGTTTCCTCTAATGTTGCTCTACTTTGTCATCCTGGCTGATGAAATATTTGTAGTTTTACATAAAAAGCCCGCGCTGGGCTCCTTTGACAGTGCAATCAAACATTTTTAAACTCTCAGATCAAGAAAATTCCAGCAGCATCCTTCATCAGCTCTGCTGGGTGCTTTAAATTCAGTCTTGTCTTAAGTATGAAGCAGTTCGTCTTTCTTAAAATTCGAATAGTGCATCGCTGCCCGTTCTGGACTAAACTGCTGGTGAAATTTCCAAAGCAAATCTGCAGAACAGTCTCAATGGCACAACAGCACAATGGATCAAATACTCTGTCTCTGTGTGTAAGAATAAACATGTGGTTAAACAGAGCTTAATTTGAACAATCTGAACTCATTCGAGAAAGTTAAATTACCTGGAAACATTTCATATTTCCTAGAAGTTTTCTTACTCTTGATTGATAACTTAATTGATTCGATCAGACTGACTGACATATCTTCCTAGTAACCATCCTCAGATTCTGAAGATGTTTCTAGAAGGTATTTTGATGTAAACACTGCAGACCTGCCACTGAGGTACAACCTGTTCATACTGAATGGTATTTGTGATTGTTTTGAACGAATCAGGTTTATCCTGGCACATTTTCAAAGTCTGAGCCCTGTCCCTGCTTTTTCTTTTCACCGTTGTGTCTTCTAGTGTGTGCCACTGTGTGTCTCTCTCTGTCCATGTGTGCTTTTCTTGTCACCTTTTGCAAGGATAGTTTATGAAAAACCAACCTGGGATTTGTTGCATATTTCTGCTAACACACAAACAGACAAGGAAACAGAGAGAAAATATCCCATTTATAGTCTTCTAGTTCCTGTCCCCCACAGCTTGATGCCTCCACTGCCGTGTTTGACTGTAGGGGTGGTATTAATGAGGTGATGCTCAGCGCCTAGTTTCCTCTAAACATGCCGCTGGAAATTGCGGCCAAATGGTTGAATCATCATTTCATCAGACCAATTTCCCCTTCTAGTTGTCGTTCAGGTGGCCTCTGGCAAAACTCCCAGCATGTTGTGATGTGCCTGTTAGTGAGGAATGAAGTCCATCTGGCCACTCCACCATTAAGGTATAATTGGTGCTGCACTGAAGGCTGTCCTTGTAGAAGGTTCTCCTATAGCCAACAAGGAACCACAGTATGGCTCTCATCCATCCCTTATTACTCATTTTGACTGGGTTTTCAGTTTGACTGTTGGTTGCTTCACACTTCTTCTGTTCAAAGTAACTTTGTTAGAAATTCCTTTCAATGCTTAAAGTATTGTCTTGTATCGATCCCCAGATCTTTGCCTTGACACAGTCCTGTCTTGCAGGCCTATGGACTGCTGACTTGACCTAACAACTCTCATGATAATGTCCAATATTTTATCCACCCTTAGGAACCCAGAGTTTTTAGGTTTTTTTCTCCTGTACATCACCACAGTGGATTTTAGGTCAAACACTCACCATGTGGCAGACTTTCAACTTTAATTCAAAGGGTTTAATCAAAGTGCTGCATGAACTGTTCATGAATTAAAGCCATTTTTATACACGTCCCACATTTCAGAGGCTCAAAAATAATTGGACAATTGACTGATACAATAGCTTCATGGCCAAGTGAGGCCTGTTCCTTCAGTAGATCACAGCAAATTAGGCAAATAAAAGATCTGGAGTTGATTCAAAGAGTTGAATTTGGAGCTCTGGTAGTCATGAAACTGTTCATCAAACAATTGTCCTGTTACTTTCGATCCTCTGAGAATGAGGGACTGGATATAAAACTGGCTGTAATTCCAAAACGTTTTTATTATTATTATTATTTTAAAGCATAAAGCATTATTTTTGAACTAAAGCCAAAAGTTTGGATTTCAACCACATCTTGATTGTTTAACTTAAGATCCACTGTGGTGACACACAGCGACAAAACCTACAAAAACTATGTCATTTTCCAAACATACTCCCAAGAACCCAGCTACAGTATTTGAGGTTACATAACTGTATCATTAAATACACCATATCTGTTCTTTAATATATGTGTGAAATGCTTTCTGTGGCCACTGGAAGGTGCTGTCACATTAAAAGGGGTCGAATTAACACAGAATTCATTGTTATCAGTTTCACTATTTCATTCCATACAGAGTGAGTGATTGTTGGGTGTGCAACCAACACAGAGTGATTGTGGACAGTTCATCAGCTTGATGGTGATGACACTACAGGGAGGTAAAAATACTGATTTGTTGAAAAGTTGGCTTGAATTGAAAAAGGAGTGACAGCACGCTGACAGGTATAAAACATTCATCAAAGCACATCAATGCAATTCAATTCATTTCAATTCAGTTTTATTTATATAGCGCCAAATCACAACAACAGTCGCCTCAAGGTGCTTTATATTGCAAGGTAGAGCCCACAATAATACATACAGAGAAAAACCCAACAATCACATGACCTCCTATGAGCAAGCACTTTGGCAACAGTGGGAAGGAAAAACTCCCTTTTAACGGGAAGAAACCTCCAGCAGAACCAGGCTCAGGGAGGGGCGGGGCCATCTGCAGCAACCAATTGGGGTGAGAGAAGGAAGGATAAAAGCCAATGGCTGCAGTTAACATTTTTAATGGCTTCTTACGCTCACTTCATAATGAAGAAGTGTTACGTATGTTCTCCGTGAGTAGCTAAAGGAACAAAAGTAGTGCGACCACAAACAAAAGTTGCCAATGTCCCCTGGTGACAATACACAGCTACAACACGTAGACGATAATCTGCAAAGCTCCATGTAGGAGCGCTGCCATAACCACGCCAGTCACTTAAGCTGCTTGAACAAACATCTTACTGGGGCTGGGAGGGATCCGTCTATTTATGTTTTTTGAAAAATCTATACACGCCTCAGTTTCTGGCACAAAAAACATTGAGGATAAAAACTGGAATTTCTTATTTCATCTGTTTCATGAATTTGTTGATGCTCTCACTAAGTGCGAGTGAGAATCGGCGAGTGCCTGCTTTGTAAATGTGTGTTTGGATAATGGAGAGTCCAGTGATTGATGGAAAGGTTAATCATTCTAGACAGATGGTATGTGCTGCTAAATCAGCATGAGGTGAAGTCAGTGAGTGTGTATGTGTGTGCGTGTATATCAAGGCGTTCATGTCCGCTTAAGCTGTAATGAGCCGGTTTTCTATGTGAGGGAAGGAGGACCGGGCCATTCAGGCATCATGGGAACCAGCAGCCTCATTATTTTCAGAGAACGTAGACAAGGAGAAAACAGCGTATTCATTTCCTAGCTTGTGTGTGGGGAAGTTGTTTGGCGACTGAAAACATAAAGCAAGCCGACTTCAACAGCTCATTGCACCAGAGCTTCATAGAAATCTACAGTAACGCTACCAAGGTTACTTCATAGAAACTGTGAATCCAGACGTGTGATTGGAATGACCTGATATGAAGGGGTCGAGTGCATCTGTGCGTGTGTGTGTGTGTGTGTGTGTGTGTAATGAATCCGATGAGGCTCATGCAACCTTTTTGTCTAGACCTCATAAAGATCTGTTGACCCAAGCTGACTTTCACGCTAACACATGCACACTTTCACTGCACACGTTGCTGATCAGCTTAGACATGCTCAATGCAGCTGCAACATTTCCATGCCTTTTATACATAAAACATGGCTTCTGTGTAAACAGAATACCTTCACATGGGTAAACTAAAGCACAGCCTCCCCCGACGTGAGTGCACACACGAACGCATTCACACACACGCTTGAAAGGATGGAGGAGGCAGCGGCAGGCCATAGCTAGGAGCTAGGGCAATGTGATAAATGTGTTTGCACGTCTCATATAGGCTCAAGAATGTGGATACACACAGTGGAGGCGAGGAAGGAGAGGGAAGGAGGAGGAGGAGTGAGTGGGTGGCCGAAGGAGGTTGTGAATGAGGAGAGAAAAGCAAAAGACAGCAATCAAATTACTCAGTGACAGTAGACTGTTGAGGTCAGGCAATGATAACACCCGGATAATTGCAATATGGTCTTCTTGAGCTATTCAGTGACAGAATGGAAAGTTTGAAGATCGATATTTCAAACAAAACAAACAAAACAACTGAGACGTCATTCTCTGCTGCCGCTCTTTAAATGCTTTGTGGAGAATCGCATGCTCTACGCGGTTTGACAGACATCTCCGAGGTGCCGCATCAGAGCTTCATTTCCATGGCTCCACTCAGGCACAAATAACCAGTTTGACCAGTGTCATATTTCAACACTGCTTCCTTCTTTGTTATGCCAACCTCCTCACATTCTCTGTATTATGCTACTGCCGTCGAATACTTGGCAGAGGTGCTCATATTAAAAGGTCCTTTCAGCACCAATCAGATGCATTGAAATGCCTGCTGCTCTTTTTATATCTCTGTTGAACATGAAGTACAGCCGTAAAATTAGAGGCTACCGAGTGCGCAAACTACCAAAAAGAGACGGAGAATATTTCAGACAAATGATCAGACAGGAAAGGAAAAAAAACAAGAAAAGAAAAAGATGCTGTTTATAAAACTCGCTAGGATCATATTCTACGCTTTTGTTGTTTATTTCCAATGACCAACTGTTTGTTTTATTTTGCTCATACTTCAACAGAAAGCATTTATTCATTGTAAAAACAACAAAACAAAAGCAAAAAGGTTGGTATAAATCCCAGACAGAGGTCAAAGTTCACATCATATTTTTTATAGAATAATAACTTCATGAAAATCTGGCTGTAACCTTTGTGGTGTAACATTTTCCACAAAACTTAAAACACTACAGCAAATTTTTCAAAGCTGAGTGTAACCAAATCATCTAACTACACTCACATACACGGATGGCAAACCAGGGTAGTGGATACAGCAGGGCAACGAGAAACAAGTGACGACAATCAAGACAGAAATGAACTGAACTGAAAAATAAAGTGGAGAACACAAGATGAAGATGAAGACTGAATTTTTTTCTTTTTTATTGGAGTGCATCATGTTATAACAAAGTTCACCTTTGCTCACCTTCAACGTGTAGCTATTTCAGCACAGAACTGAGCTGTAGCTCACACACAATGATGGAAAGCATACGATAAATCCAAGTACAAATCTGAGGCACAACCAAGAAAATCATGGTCTGAATGCTTACCCAAGAGGAGCATTGTAGGCTTTCTATAGGCTTCCTCTTATTACTCTTTTTGCCGTATTTATTTATTTATTTTACAATATTATTCACATTATTATCTGTGTGTATTGTGTTGGAGTGGGCAGGGGGTGAAGGCCAGGTTGGTGAAAGGAGAAGAAGAACGAGGAACAGAAAAAGAAAAAGGGGGTTGAGGATGAAGCCAACAGACATAAACACAGTGTTTGTCATGAGCATCATGTCATGTCATTACATGCTAACAGGGGGCAGGAAGGACAAAAACATGGCATGATACACTAATAACGCTAAAAAATGTATTTTTATTGATTTATTTAGGCAGCACTAAATTAAACTAGTCCTATGATGATCATTTCCATATTTTCTTTATGTTTCCCACTAAAAGTATCTTTGCATGATTCAAGATTCAAAATAATTGCATCTTGGTGCAGCTTCCAGACAGAAGCTGACACTTCAGCTTCTGTCTGGAACAAGCTGTTTCAGCTCCTTTCCTCTTAAGTTTCTTTCTTCTGACTGGCTGCCCTTCAACAAACAAAAGGTTTGGTGTGGCATCAGGTGGGTGGTGCTGCTGTGCACACACAGACCACACTGAGCATATCCTCTCAGTGACATTATACAAAGACAAGAAAAAAGTGTCCCACACTGTTAGGAGCAGTGCAATTTTGTTTTGTGGTGATTACCTGCACACATGCTAACCTCCTTAGTTAAAATGTTGCACACGTGACTTCAGACACCTATCAGCAGACTCACAAGAATATTTTTCGAGGCTTATCACATGTAGCACACAGGAGGAGAAAGTCAGCTTCATGCACATTTTTAGTGGAAATACTAATTTAGTCAAGACCGCTGTCCTTTTAGAGCCACGTGATGACCACTCACTCACTGTAAATACACAGAACCTGTACCAGAGCTGCTCTCACATCAGAACTGCTGGACATAAGTAGGTGAGATAATGTTTGCTTGTCGCATGCAGTTCCATCAGGTAATGTCTAGAAAAGTTCAGGGTTATATATATACACCATGTGTGAAAACTTGAGATTGCACTGAAAGAACATTTTTCTGAGCCAAGAAAGAAATATTGTAGTTATTGTTGCTTTAGGCTGAGATTTTTCCCACCAGTCATCTAATGTATATAAAACTGAGCATATGGTTTTTGCTCTGGCAGGCCTCAAGTTCAAGCTCAGCTGCAAATCCGTGAATATCAGCTGATGTCGGTGCCAGCCGGCATTATCTGATGGTTCACCTGATGCTCTTCTAAGCATCCAACTGGCAAACATCTTATGAGGCAACCTGTTCAAAATGGTTCAACCTGCCTCCCAGCTCCTCCTTTTCATGTTATTTCTCCATTTATCAGTCATGTCTGTTATTATTGATGCCATCTCTGTTCTGTGAGGGAATCTTGTTGCTTTGATTTGACTTTCCACATTTCCACATCGCTTGTAATATCTTTTCTATACTGTAGCTAGTATTGTTTTAACTTTGGAATATTCAATTTTAATTTAACATGACACTCGAGTGCCTTAGTTTTACTTACCTTCACTTATTTTTTTTCTATAGAGTTTCTATCTTTAATATTAATACTTTAAGCGAGCATCAGTAGTCTGACTCTGACATGTGCATTGAAGGGCAGGGAGGTCCGGATGCGGATGGATTAACAGTTTAGGTTTGACTGAAATGGTCCTGATGCGAACGCTTTTAGAATAAAAAGAATTTGCTCAAATCACTGAAACACTCGACTGGATGAAGAGCAAAGTTTCACTACATCAATATTCATGTGGTGAAACATCACTGGGCACTTTTACAAATCTATTCCAAATGAAGTACCATGCATTCACAGGATCTACCTCTCAAACATCATTTGATGCTTGAAATGAGCTCTTTCTTTCCAGCCTCCTCACCTGCCTTCCTCATCACAGGAACAGAAATGTGCGCGGTATATTTTTGGTTCCCTCTTCCGCAGACAGGTATTGTTTCGGATTCGTGACAAACGTAGAGTCGGGCTCTAAAGCGATGATGAGGGATTATTCTATTACTCATTTTTCCTCTCTGAAATAATGTACACGGGAATATTTAATATGGCTTTGCCTGCTGGGTGGAAAGCATCTGACTAGACTGCAGATTTACAGCGAGGTTCTGACCATTTTGCATAATCCCAGGAGACATCTGTCTGTGTGAGTCCCACCTAGTACATTTCACATTTGAAGAATTTAAATGAGGCGCTTAAGGACTTAACACTAACAGACTTTTCTAAACACATGCAGGCAAAGATGCTAATTTCCAACAGATAATCGACTGTTCGCGGATAATCTCTGTTGCCCTAAAGCATGTACGCACTTTAAACCAGATTTTAATTCAAAAATAAACCATAACTGTTTAAGGTGTGTGTTTTTCTGCGCGTGTGAGTGCGCAGAGTAAATCCCGAGCCAAAATCTTTCCAGCTGCACTGCTGTTTATCTGTGTATCACTCACTCTATGGTATTTGTTCGCTGGTTTTTCCTTGTTTGCAGAACTCAGTGGATAAGAAGCACTTCTGTCTCAAGTTATGCCAGCCCTCCAAACACACGCACGCACGCACGCACGCACACACACGTTCGCAAGTCAGTTGTTACACTCTGTCCCTCTTCCTTGTCCTTGTAGTTCTTATAAAAACAAATTACACGTCCTCATCCTCTTTGATTCCTTTTGTTAAGGTTTTGTGTTCCTCGCGTGTCCCGCCGCTAGACGATAGTCTGTCACATCTCGGAGGTGTCTGTGCACATGCGGCATAGATGTGTGGGCCCGTATTAAAGCAGGAAGAAGTTATGTGGCTGATTCTGATCTTCTTTCAAGTGTCAGCCGGCTCTGCATCAACTTCCCTCCGCCTGTCTTTTACTATGTATGCCTCTCTTTCTACACCTGTCACCGCCATGCAACAGAGACAAATGAGCCTCACGGATGGTGACAGGATCTTTTCAAAACATTTTCCATCACCCTCATGTGTTTCTGTTTTTGCTTAACTTTCTGAAATAAACACATTTACTATTACATAAACAACACTACCAACGAGATAATTGGCAGTGCCCATTGCACCGTTTCTTCTCTTTCTCTGTCCCTCTGGACCAGATTTGATGAGATTTCTGTAGCATTGCACAAAAAGCTGCTGTTCTTTGGCTTCACAGAATAATCTTTCTCTCAGCACATATTGGATGGCTGAATTTGTTCAAAGCAGCTGATTTTGGGAGCTCACGCACAGAAGAACGTAGGCTGTGGAATCGATTATAGGGCTAGTTATTAAAACAGTTAAATAACTGACCTTTAGTGAACTCAGCAAGTCTCCGCTGGGGTTCGAATCAAGAGAAAATGCTAGAGGTGGAACTTTTAATGAATTAATTCAGGTGTGTGACCTGACTGGATAATTAGGAAAGCAAACAGGAGATTAGGCGAGTAATCCAGATGGTATTGAAGCAATAGATCAACAAAAGAGAAACTAAATATCATTATTCTCTCACACAAAGGATCTAAATTCAATTGTCTAATTCAAGCCTGCATGCACTGTTGCATCAAGCATATGCAAACAGCGGCCGCATCACGTTGCTGCAGTTAAAATGCTTCTACGTGTTATTTTGTTCATCCTTGTCATCATATCTGGTCTTTCCCTGTGTTTGGAGATTTTTGTATTTTGGTTTATTGGGTTCTTTTGTATTTTCTTAGTGTTTATGTGTTGTTTGTTTGTGACTATAGGCTCAGGCACGATTCCTGTTTTGACTTTATTTTTCTTCCTTGTACTTTGTCTTTATTCTTGCTACTTATATCCTTAAATCCATGGTTTCTTTTACTCAATTCAGCTGCTAGTCTCATCTTTCTTTCTCATTTTTCTGTGTTCTCTACTTTATTAGTTCATTCCTGTGTCCACGTTCCTTGGATGAGTTAAAGTTGTTCATTTCCTGTCTTGATTGTCACTAGTTTTTTCTTGTTACAAAGCTGTATGGATTTCCATCAGTGTGTGTGTGCGCATATGTCCACATGTTCACAAGTATTTTCTTTTGCCTGTTTTTTCTATACATATTTACTAGGGGTGCAACGATACTCGTATCGATATTGAACCGTTCGATACAGTGCTTTCGGTTCGGTACGCATATGTATCGAACAATACAATTTTTTTTATTTATTTTATCAACTTTTCTTCTGACGATGCTGTCTGTGTTGAGAGCTCAGTGGATCTGCGTTTGACTACTCCGCCTAGGCTGCACTGTCGAGCGCAGATCCACTGAGCGCAGACAGACAGAAGCTAAGCTCGTTGCAACATGGCAAATTGAACCTCCCCCACCCTCATTCAGATCTGGCCTTTGGAACTATTTTGGTTTTCATGTGACGTATGACCCTGAAGGTAAGCGTGTCATGGACTAAAGTAAAACAGTATGTTGGATGTGCCACGCAATGCTCAATTGGTGGGAACTGGTGCGTTAGCGCAGTTAGCTTGTTAACGTGTTGACGGCGTCCAGCCCCATGCACGGGGCGATCCATGGTAACTTGTTAACGGAGATTTGCCGCGTTATGGCGTTAACGTCATTTTAACGAGATGAATGCTGACAGCACTAGTGGGAACACAACGAATATGACGGCACATTTACACCGACATCATCCTAGTGCAAAGACAAGTGGAAGCAGACAAAAACAACAAGCACGCATGCTACAAACTTTACCCGAGTCATTTAGACAGCCGTTAGCACATGATTCTCCTTATAGGGACCTGATATGTTTAATATGCTGCTGAGAATATAGCCCAGAAGAAGCGTATAGTATAGCTTTTATTTTGGAAAGAGCCATTTCTCTGTAATAAACTCTCTTTTCCAAAGATGAGTGATTCCTCAATCAGAAATCAGATTTATTTTTTTTTTAATTATTTTGTTGTTTCATCAACATTAAATTTAAAAACCGTACTTTTGAGTTAAAATATATATTTAGAATTTTAATAAATGACAAATTAAAAAGGCATGAACATTTTTTTGGATCGAAAAAATGTCGAACCGTGACACCAAAGTATCGAACCGAACCGTGAATTTTGTGTATCCTTGCACCCCTAGTATTTACCTTAGGTATTTTTTTAAGTTTCTGTAAAATGATTTTCAGAAGCTCCGTTTATGTGTCTGGATGAAGAGAAACTGAGATTTTGTCCTGCAGTATCAAAGGTGTTTGCATCTTTCGTTGATGTTGGATTGTGCACTGATTTATTGCTTGTAATCTTCTGATTGGCCAACGTTTCTTTATGACTAGATTTATACCAGCAGCTGTTGATTTTTCATGCTCTTAACAGCACTTGACATCATGTTTTTCTTTTTCATCTGGACTACGTGGAGCTTTATCTCAGCAGAAATGTGTTTACAGGGGTAAGGACAGAAAGACGTTTTCCCATAAACTTCTACAAGACTATCGTCATCTGGTGGCCTTCAGATTTCCAGATTGGCTTTATTTTTCCTTCTATGGTGCATTCCTGATGTGTTCCTAATGTTTGGATAACCTTGTTCTGATATGTTTTGCATTTGAGTTTTTCATTGGACTGTGTTAAATTATTTATTTTGTTCATTTTTTATTTATGGACTTTGACATTTAGTTGTTTTTAACCCTGCCACCAGGATCTGGGTCCTGTCCCCTTCAAACAAAACTGTGTGAAAACAGTTGCACAATCATGACGATTCTGTATTGATGGTGCTGCAACAGCATCAGTGTTGCTAAAGCAACATGTCTGCAACTGACCAGTCACGTTGCCATGTTGTCTGGGATATTTTGACTTCAAGACACTTTGGCAGTAACACTTTTAATACTGTGTTCAACAAATGATTTTGTCCTACACTTAACCAAAGGAAAGTAAAAAACTCAAAAAAATAGTCTGCACAGACTGTGTTGCTCTTTATCTCACCTCACTTCCTGAACCTTTCTGCTTAAAAGCCAGGAGGCCTGTAAGACACAGAAACACACTGATTGCCAAGTAGTCCAACTTGGCATTTTTGCCAGTGAGGCTTATTTGGCATAAAGCCCTGCAAGCAAACTTCACACTAGCTTCCAACTACTCTGCTATCTCACCAGTCTGGTGTTTTCCCCAAGTCCCAAATCTATGGCATCGCAGCGGTGTGATAGGTCAACCCCACCGAAGTTTCCTGAAGCAACATTAATCATAACACTGTAGGAACAGCAACACTGGGGCAGTAATGGATACTCCAAAAACAATGAAAAAAACAAAAGGAACAAGTAAGACAAGTATTATATTGCAAAGGTGTTGATGACATTTCTCAGATTGCATGTCATGAAGATCTCTGAATCAGGGGACGATTTGTTTTAGAAAACAAAAAGAAATCTCTGAAAACAATCAGCAATTGATGAAAACAGTTGTGTTTTTCCATTTGTGTCTGTCTTTGGCTGTTTCATAAATCATTCATGAAACCAATACCTCTTCTAATTAAAAAAAAAAAAACAGATTGATTTTCTGAAAATGACTCTTTGTTCACATTTAAAAATCCTTAAACCTTCAAAGAAAAAGTGAGCTGAACACTGAGCAGAGACAAACAGGATTACGATGTCTTGTGCAAGAGTGTCCTGGGCCAAGATGGGCAGTGTTAGTCGCATTTTTTGATGGGCTGCAGAAACCAGGGCCAGCAGAGGAAACCAGCACAAACACCAGGAGACAAAACCTCCCACGATATGAAGGAATTAAAAAGTTATAGGAGCCTGCTGTCTTTTTTGTGCCGTGTTTGCATGTGGTTCACATGTCTGTGTAGGTTTAATTGTTGTGTCTCATCAGGATTGTTTGCTGTGCGAAAAGCTAAAGTTTTCTTGTTATTTTATATCTTTCTTTTTTTCATTATGATTTCTGGTGGCTTTTCTGAGCTGTTCCATCTCTGGATATAGTGCTTGGAAACTTGCACCCAGCTTATTTACTTCTTTTTCTCATTATATATGTTATGACCGCTTTGGTTTTTATGGTGCTGCTGTTGCGTGGTGACCAGAATAACAACAACAGACATGCCCGCTGAAGGATCAAAGGCAGAGGATGACACACAGAGGATGAGAAGAAGGAAAGAAATGATGAGAAAAAAAGCTGAAGAGATATGAACTATATCTTCTATAATGTGCTGTCGCTGGATGATGGATGCGAGGAAACTGAGGGTCCATCTGTGATGGTTCAGTTATGTGTTTTCAAAGAGGCATTACTCTGGATCTGATGCCGACTGCTACCAAATGTTATGGTGACCATGAATAAATCCAAGCATGCCAAGTATAGAAGGGGATGATGGTCACATTACCATGAAGGAAAACGTCTGCAGCACAAACTTTTACCCATGCAACTCCATCTTGATGGCACCCCTAGATGCCCAGGAAGTTGTTTGCATCCCTCTCTATGCTAACATGCTAACCACAGGTAACCCCATCCAGGCTCTAGACTTTGCATTCAAATGCTTGCAAAACAATTTCCCATCTATTTCAGTTTCCTGAAACTCCAAAACATCTTCACACCGTTCACATCATAAATGTAACTTTAACAAAAAAGTTTCTCAAATGAGAAATCAGACGCTATTTTGCATGTTTAGTTCGGTCTTCTTTGTCATTAATCCTCAGAATGGCAGTTAATTTGACAAAAAATATATATATTGATGTTTACAAATAGCCCACATTCAGTCAGGTAGATACATGGACAACTAAAGTGTGGTGCCAGTGACGGCTGAGTGAAGAAATGCGTCTCCTGCTGTCGCTGTGCTTTATCAATAAACCAAGATGGATCTCCTCTGCGTGCCGCTCTGTCTAATTTGGATGTCTACCAGAGCTGACACCCAACCAGAGAGATATCAGATGTCACAGCGAGCTGCGCGTGATATTTCTTATTGCATCAAATCAACTTGAGGTTATATTGAAGGAAAATAATCTTTATTCTGGCCTTTATAAAGAAGAAGCAAAAGACTATTCAAAATCAGTCCAGTCATATTTGTAAAATGAAAACAATAATTGTTGAAAAATCCTTTGTTTGTTTTTTATTAAAAGGTTTTCTTCATGATTTTTTGTTTTCATTGAAAATAAATTTTCCTGCTAATTAAAATTCAAAGGAAATGCCCTTGTGTGATGATCTCAGTGCTGAACTGTTCAATTTCTCATCATTACCAGTTTTTGCTTCATTACAATCTTGTTGGATTTTTAATGCATTTGATATAACTCCTGTTTTTAATCATATCAAAAACAACCAAACAGAACAAAAACACAACTCCCCACGCTGCGTGGCTCAACCTAAGCAGGGATCTTAGCTACCACTATAAAGGACTGCTGAGACACCCCTACTAAATCTGCTCTGAGCATGAAGCTCAATCATGATCGTGTGCCAGAAAATAGGACTTGGTCTATCCTCATTCTTGCAGTGTCAGCGTTTACTAACAGCCCCGAAGCAGCCTTTGTATCATTACGCACCATTACATACTGTGAGTCCTAACAGCCCTGTGATTGATCACTCACGAGCTGGTATAATTTATGATGTCATGCGTGTTTTCCTGCATCTTTTCTCCTTTTTTTCGGTACAGACAGTATGTAAATACATTTCCTTCAGCAGGAATGAAAGTCTCTGTGTGTTTTGACCACTGGCTGCACTGCATAGCCATGATGTGATTAACTAGCATGAGTCAAGCCAGACTCTGTAATGTTTACCATTGAAATCAAACAGCATCATTTTTGGCTTTTCCCAATGATGTCTGTGGAGGAAAGCAGTCACTGAGTCAGACACCTCATTAACACCATCCTTGCAGTCTAACACGATGGTGGCAGCATCACGCTGTGGAGCGTTTCTACCACAGGGACAGCGAGGATGGTAAATGAAAAACATAAAACGGGACTGGATAAAAACGTTTTTGTAATTACTTAAGTTCTTTGGCTGAGGAAAAAGTATATATTGCTATACCTTTAGCAGCAATCATGTTCTTTCCTTATGTTCACTGAAGTTTGCAGGCAGTCATTTATGCACAGCTCTCCTGATCATTGACCAGGACAATGTGCTCACCTCAATGACTGCAGGGGGCCCTGTGACTGGAATACAAGGCCAAATCATCACCCTTCCAGCAGCTGTAGGAGGTGTTTGGTTTTCTCCAAGCATGGCGCTGTGCACGATTGCTGATTGTTATCTGCCTTTAGCCTCATCTGCTCAGAGGACATTGTTCTGGAAGTGTTGTGGTTTGATCAGATGTATATTTGCAAACCTAACCTTTGATGTTGTTTTTAGGGAGAAAGGAGAGGCTTTCTCCTAGCAACCCTTCCAAATCAACCTTACTTGTTCAGTTTGTTTCTTATTGTGCTGCCTGGAACTTTAACATGCTAAGTGCGGCCTGTGGAGATTTCTTTGAGCATTGCACAGTCCAACCTTGGGATCAGTCCTGGGAAGATTGTGGCATTAGTATGCTCCAGACCAGCAGGATACCGAAACGTCTGTTTTTGCAGCTGTGGTCACAGTTGCCGATGATTAATTAATGAAGTGGATTTGATTAGCATGGAGTGGCTGCTGCTTATCCTCTTAGTTCCTCAGATATCGCTACGTTAACCTGTTGTTAAGTGAAACGTCAGAATTGTTAGTGGAATATTTTAGCCTTTCAGTCTAAAAAACCCCACATCTTTACTTTATAATTTTGGAGTCTTGTGTGTACATCAGTGAGGAAAAAGATAAGATTCGAATCCGTTTTAAGTCTAAAACAGAAACAAAGATGAAAACAAATATTAAATCAGTGTGTATCTGATGGTTGTGGATTTACAAAGCTCTAATACATCTTTCTGAAGCATATGGTAATGTTTCAGATGTCTGTATGTAGAAGTTAATTGCTGATTACTTTTCCCTTTTTCACAAAAAAAGAGTGAAAAAATAGAATATTTATGTAGCAAAGTGTCTTGTATATTTCCTTCTTTTTCTTTATACAGTGAATAACACCTTCACATGCTTCATGAATCCTAGGAGGTGGACAATCCTTCACCCCAGAGCTGATTGATGCAGGTTGCTGCCCGTTCCTGAGCCTGGTCTTTCTGGATTGTTCTCCTGCTTTCCCTCAGCCCATCCACAGATCATTTTTTAATTATCATCATTATCATTGTGTCTTCTGTCCTGTCCTTCTCTGAGCCTTTCTTCCCATTAACCCTCCTGCCATCCTTTAAAAAACTCACACCCAT
Source organism: Copadichromis virginalis (assembly GCF_057382275.1). Lineage (NCBI taxonomy): Eukaryota > Metazoa > Chordata > Actinopteri > Cichliformes > Cichlidae > Copadichromis > Copadichromis virginalis. The sequence continues at coordinate 13,169,996 of NC_140623.1, read as the reverse complement.
CACCCTAGGGACCATTCTCAGCCACGCCATAAAAAGACCATATATCCATATTTTATTCCACTTTAAATTAGCCAACCTTGTAAAACTACTTCTCCCTGAAATATTCATGTAAAGTTTTAATTATATTTTCGTTGTTTTAACCCTTCAAATCCCAGTGTTATTACATGAGCGCCCTGTGTTATAAGCCCCAAAAACCAAAAAACGAAACTAAATATTTCCACAAAAAACCAGTTGAAGTAATATGTGATTGTCATTATAAGTAGGCCTTTAGATGGACCAAAGATTGGCACCAACATACATTTTGACCTGCCATTATTTTTTTGCATTTTTTTTGCAATTTAAAAATTAAAACTTCAAGGCCCTGAGTCTTCATTGACATCCAAGAAAAGAAGAAAAAATAAAATCATATGATGATAATTTGGGGTTGAAAAATAGCGTTTATAATGGAAGTCAATGGGCAGAAAATGGTCCCCAGGGTGATGGGTGTGGGGATTTCTGCTGCTCAGCCATTTTAGGCTGATTTAAGGAATTCACACTGGAATATTAACATTGACAGGTAAAAACTATCCTGTGGCAAGTTTGGTTATATTCCACTGAACACAGTGGAAATGGCAGCCATTTAACACATAGCAGTGGCACAAAAAGGTCCCAAGAAGGCAGGAGGGTTAAAAGGGAGTTCTCCTTTCCCACTGTCACCAAGTGCTTGCTCATACAGGTTTGTTTTATTGTTGGAGTTTTCTCTCAATTATTGTAAGGTTTTTAGTTTACAATATAAAACTGTATAAAGCTGTTGGTATAATTTGGGGCTATATTAAAATAAAACGGAATCGAATTAAACTCGCAAACATACATAACATAGCTCTATCTCAGACAACAACTCAGTAATAAAATGCTTCTTTTAAACTGAAATGTCAGCATTAAAAATCGAATGCTACATAATATATAAAGGTCTCCGAAAGCAGAATCAGGTTGTCTTTTGAGCCTGTAGCTCCCACCCTGGCACACCTTTGAGACCCAACTTAACATGTTGTCCAAATTCAACAATGCACACAAATCCACATGATAACAAAATGTGTGGATATGTGTGGATGCATGGTGGTGTACGCACACACTAACACATGGGAAACAGTCTAATTTCTCAGCAGAAAGCAGCATGTCTTTGTATGTAAATTCATGTACTCATTGTTGTGCCTGCTTGGCTCACAAGACAGATGAAGCAGCACTTGTCTCCCCAGTCAGATAATCTGCTCTCCTGTAATTTAAAATTCCACTTTCTCCTAAAAAATCTCTCGTCGCAGCAAACACACTCCCCTGTTCACACCCAAACAGCCCTCTTCCTCTCCCCTGTCCCCTTTTCCTCACTCTTTATCTTTTCTTCTCTCTATCACACACACAGGCTGGTGCCAAGTTGTTAAATTTGAGCTCTCCATCTACTTTCCTATACAGACAAACACACACAGACACACACTCTCTCTCTCACTCACACACACACATGCACACTCATGCACAAATAGAGGCAAACACACAGCCTTGCAAAAATAGCATTCATCTCTACATCCATCTCTGATTTTGGGCTCAAAGATGAGAATACTTTGGCAGGAATCTATCACTCTGTCACACACGCACACGCACACACACACACACGGACAAACACACACACGGACAAACACACACACACACACACACACACACACAGGGAGAGACAAGCATAATCTCTCGCTTTCTATCTCACCACTCAAATTGAATCTGCGGTCTTGACAGGCCAAGAGGACAGGGACGACGAATAAAAATCACCTCATTACGCACATACACATCCCTCACACACACATACGCAGACAAACGTAGGCAAGCAGGTCATTCACATGCATTAGGGATGGGAATAGAGAAGCCTTGAATCTTGGTCAAACACCATTTGGTGTGTAAATGCTGACAGACGAGGGTAGCCACATTTGTGTCTGGAGGATCAGAGACGGTGTTTGGCAGAGAGGCTGGAATAATGGAGGGACGGACGGAGGCACAATGGTGTGTACATTTGTGCAGGATAAAAATAATGATGATAATGATTAGTCTGATGAAAGAAGGTCACAGTGACAATATAAGCACTGAAACTGATGATAATGATAGTGTTCTGTCAACCATTATCTCCTTTTGATCATCGATCCTGGCACACTGGGTGGATACAATCATAATAAGATGTGTAAAGCCTCCTGCTGTTAATTTTGTTTTAGGAATCTTTTAGTTTGCGCTCAGCTCTGACAGACAAGGACTGTTTAAAGAATGAAATGTATGCCACTGGATGAATACTGCTGTGTGCAAATAGGCAACAGTGTGTTTTCAAAAAGCTACAGGCCACAGGGAGCATCGCAAACAAACACTGAAGGCTGACACACTGTCACCCGTTAAGAATCGACAAAGAGCACTTTCACAGGAAGTGGCAATAATAGGGCAATAATTACAGAGCAGGTATCAAACCTGTGAACTGCCTCATGAATATAGGTTTGAATTCAAAATACACAGAAAATTTGCACTACTGGTGGCTAGTCCTCGAGACCCTTTACATACACAAGCTTTGTCATGAGTTTATCATTGTGATCATTATATAATCAACATTTTAAATGAATGATCAGTCTAGCATTAATTTCACTTAAGTATATCGTTGATGGCTGTTAATAAACACTGAAGTGATGATTAACAATGTCATTAAAAGTGTTTGTTTGTCATTAGTTAGTTAGACATTTCGTGTAGCATGCCGAGGATAAGAGACAAGATTTATGTTTTGATGACACTGCCTCTGTTATGTATGTGTTAATGACTTTCAGTGTTTTATAGCCAATCAGTGAATCAGTTCTCATCACAAATCAATCAAATGCTGCTGTTTTATCATAGCTATCAGTATCTCAGAGGTACACTGCCATTGGTGCAGTGTCACACTTGACTTACGCCCAAATTCTTACATTTGAACACTTCAGTAGGACTCTTTAACATCCATCCATCCATCCATCCAACCATCCATCCCACCATCACCATCCATCCAACCATCCATCCCACCATCCATCCAACCATCCATCCATCCATCCATCCATCCATCCATCCAACCATCCATCCCACCATCCATCCAACCATCCATCCAACCAACCATCCATCCATCCACCCATCCATCTTCTTCATGTTTCAATTATTTACTTAAAAGTTAAATTTAGCTTCACAGCGTGAATACCTTCAGACAAAGCACTGTTTGAATGTGTTCTCCAGACAGTGTAAAATTTAAACTGGCTCATTGAGCAGTATTTCACATATAAGGAGTATATATAATCTAAATAAAATCCACCAGGTGTTTTTAATGTTACAATCCCCAGGCTGCTAAAACATACAGAATAAAAATAAATTCTGGTGGTCAGTTTTGCTTTGGCCTATCCTCACAACAAGCCTGAGAAGCTCAGGGATCAACAGATCACAGTGTGTTTGTACTGGGAAGCTGAATTTTAACAATCCTAATCTATGACACAAAATAATTGTTTATTTTATCGAGCTATACTGTAGCAACCTGATGTGAATTTGGAAGGAAAGTAAAATCTCAAAAGAGGACTGGAATTCAGTTTGTGCTGATGCTCACTGAATGCACGCCTCAGATTAACACACTGTAATCATGCAAACATAAGTAACCTCTGACAAGTCATAATTATAATCAGACTATATCGGGCATATGCACCAGATGCACGGAGGCTAAAACAACAATGTTTCACTGTGTTTGTCAGTGAAAGGAAGATTAAAATATTATGGGAACTGCAATGATATGTGAGAACATGCATCTTTTCTGTTGTGCTATTGTAATTTCAAGCAAAGAAATACTTTCTAATTCTTTTGTTTTGTTTTATACTTCTATATTTCTATATACAAGGTCCCTCTTGCAAAACATGCAAACTACAACACACATTTATTTCTGGTTTTCAAAATTTCTGGTTTTGATCGTCTTCCAACTCTACGACCTACTACCAACTCTAATTCTCGTCAGAAGTGTAGTCTATTATTCTTACTCTTTCTCTTTTTTTTAAGTGAAAGTGTATAAACTAGCAACACTGCTGGCACGGGTTCGTGTACTGTGTAGAAACAGACTGCACACTTATTAAAGAGATACCAGATTAAACAGATTTACCAATAACACCTCAATCAAATCCTTAAAAAATGATTAAATTAGTGCTGAAAGCTGAATGTTATTATTAATAAATCTTTTGTCGCTATCATTCAGCCTACATATGTAAATTGTTTACTTCCTAGTAGTGTAATATAAAATAACCAGAGCTACCATGCTCGGTTCACGATCAGAGATGGGCAGTAACGCGTTACTGTAATCTGATTACTTTTTTCAAGTAACGAGTAAAGTAAGGGATTACTATTGCAAAAACGGTAATTAGATTACCGTTACTTTCCCGTAGGAACGCTGCGTTACTGCGTTACTAAAACCGTGATTTTTTGCGAGAATGTCTCACGACAGTGACGTAAGCGAGTGCGCCGTTAGTGACAACAGCTGTGTGCAGATCAACAATGGATCACATATCGAGTGCGGGAGAGAGTATGAGCGTGCAGCGTTTAAAGTGTGGAAGTACTGACCTTACTTTGAGTTTGATTCCATAAAAAGTGACAAAAACATTAGCGTCCATCGTGCGTGGGAAGAAAACTTCTTTTTACAGCGAAAAAAACCCCTAAACTTCCAAGCAAGCACCGAGTGCGCAACGACGTAATGCGCAACTGACCACAGCACACCTGCACCAAGGTAAACCTCCGCCTACCCTCAGTCCTGCTTTACAGGTGAAAATAGAGCAACAGGACCGCTGAGTCTTTGACTTTATTTATTTTCTGCTGTGTTTTACTTGCATCTATTTGAAAGAGTGAGTGTAAACACAAAAAATATTTTATTTTATGTGTTGGAATGTGTAGAAAATAGGTTTCAATGTTAAACTAATTTATTCAAGTCAGAGAATGTTGCATATAATAAAATTTTTGCTTGATGCATAAAGTTAAAAGATTAAAACTGATAAAACAAGTTTTAAAAAGAGACTTTTCCATTTGATTACATTTTGTATGATGGATTATGTAGAAAAAGTATTGGGCTGAAAGCTCTATCGCTTTATCACCTATTCAGGTTGTAAATCGTGTTTTTAAAAAGTAACTAAGTAACTAAGTAATTAATTACTTTTGAAAATAAGTAATCAGTAAAGTAACGGGATTACTTTTTGGGGGGAGTAATCAGTAATTAGTTACTGATTACTTTTTTCAAGTAACTTGACCAACACTGTTCACAATTCTCACATTTGGATGTAGCATTATTTTCTTGTCCTATGTTTAAAATTATAGAAACTGTGAAATTTTGAGGAAATGTGGCATTTTGCAGCTGTGATTTTTGGTTATTACACAGAAGCTACTACACGTTTTCAGGAAATCATCACATTATTTGAGGTTTGACTTTACGTAATGTGTGCGACTCTGATCCCTGGTTATTGCCTCTGCATAAACATTGTTACTTTGTTAACTTTAAACAAAGAAGAATTTCAGCATTATAATATGATCGTCAACCATTATCACTATTATCCATGAATCCTCTGCCTCTTATCTTTATCAGGGTGACACAGTAAGAGAAAAAATTTAGACCTTGCTAATTACTGGTTACAACCCTGCTTGACTTTAGACAAATCATGTTAAAGCTTCCGATTCAAAACATAAAAAACATAAAACACCGTCGGGTCATGCTGTAATGCTCAGTAGGGTAAGTTTGAAATATTGTGGTATTTTCACTCTAAGCACAGCTCCAATTTGACTGTACAATAAACACGTCTAGATTTTTCTGTTACCAGTCCCGTGTCCTTGGGTGGCCATAACCCTTAAACTTTGACAGCTCACAATTTCTCATAAAGGGAAGAGATAATAGGATTTTTCATCTCTCCTCACACACGTGCGCACACACAAAATCTCCTCCTGTGTTTGTGTCATGAACATTTTCTCAAAGGAAATAAAGGGTAAATCATGTGATGAATTACCTTTTCACCGCGTTGCACGCCTGTTTATGTATGTGTGTGTGTGCATTTTGTGCATTTGTCTGAAATGTTTGCCGCATGCCACTTTTGGTCTAAACTGTTAAAGCGCTGCTTTGTATTCTGCAGATGTCTTCTCATCCAGCAGTGAAGGTTTAAAAGCAGAGACAGAGAACAGAATGAAAAACCGACAGACACAAAGAGGAAGGGGGGAAACTTTTTACCTTTGCAGATGGAGGTCTTTTCCAAACCAGCTGAGCCTTCAGTCTCAGAGCACTTTTCACATCACTAACAAAAAAGGGACCAAAAGTGGGAAAGGGAACAGGAAGAAGAAAATAGAGAGAGGTTAGTTTAGGGTAGAATGAAACAAGTCATTAAGCCCATTTAAGAAAGCTGAGCAGTTAGGATGCATCAGGAAAAACACAGGAGCTGCTTACTATAAGTCTGAATGTGCCATTTTCCTGCAGTTACGGCGCGAGAGTCATCCAAAAATAATAATATGAATTAGATTTATATAACACATTTATAGGACATTAAAAAATCTATGTGTGTCAGAGAGGGAAGAGAGATTGACAGTGAAATGGGACACAGTCATGGGAAAAAAGTGAGGAATTGTTGAAATAAGAGCTGTGTGAGAAAACAGAGGGGGATTCCCATTAGAGAGACAAATGAAGGGACGGCTGAGGATGACAGCAACATCTGACAGTTGGCAAGTCAATGATGGACAGAGGGAGGGAGACAGAGAGAAAGAGCCTATATATATTGAGGCTAATATGTGGCTCTGTCTCGCAGAAGAGCGCTAACAACCTCCTCTGGCCTCTCTGGCACATGACTGTTTACTTGTGTCAAGACCCATGTGTATGTGAGTGTGTGTAGAGAAGAAGCTCCCATTATTCAGTTGGTGGATGAAGAGAAAAAAAACAAAACAAAAAGCAAAAGCCTGCCGGCTATGTTACTGTAAAGTACCCCTATTATTTTGTCAAACCCCACTAAAACATGACCAGCTCATTGCAGCCTATTACAGAGGACAACATCACAACAGACCTGTGACTGTGACGAGGCTGACCCACAAATGCTTCACAAACATGCAGCTTATTTAAGCTAAGGTTGCTGTTTGAGGATAAGATTTTTTAAAATGCAACAGTGTCGAGACTCAGACAGAGGCAGTATTATCGATTTAAGCCAGAGGTTCCCAAAGTGTGGGGCGCAGAGCCATTGCAGGGGGGGGTGTCACGGTATGAAAAGAAAAAAAAAGTGGGGATACAAATAATATCAGGCTGATCCTGCCACAATTTGTTCCCCTGGTTCAAATCCCGGACAAACAGTATCCCACAGCTGTTTATGTTTTTAAACCCATTTTGCACAGAGAGGCATTTTTTGAAAAATGTATTGATAGCAATGTTGAATTTTATTACACAGGAAAAGAACAACTACACGTAAAATAATCACACTGTGACGCCTCTGCCTTTGTAAATGGAGGGACCGTAACTGCGTGTGTATGTAAGCGTGTAAAACCTGAGGATAGTCAGATTAACAGTATTTTGTCTCTATCTGCCATTCTGCAATTCATCTCATGTAAACAATAACGTGGCGCACAGCGTGACGTGAAAAAAGGCTCATACCTTTGACGTTGCGTGACGAACTCTGTATTCCTCGTCCACACGTAAACGCAAAAAAGGATTTTTAAAAACTCTCCGTTTTCAGTGATTCGAAACGCCGTTTACGTGTGGACGAAAGGCCCAAACACATAGAAACAGCTGCGTTTTCAAAAATACCCGTGTAGGTGTGGACGTAGCGTAAAAAAGTTAGTAGTGTATTTTCTTACTACCTGTAATTTCTTGCAGTTTACTTGTATTTGCTTAATTGTTTACTAAATGTTTGAGGTGTGCGGTGGCGGGGTAGATGGTTTGGGGGGGGCGAACATTTTTCTTGTAAAACAAAGGGGGTCTAGCAGAAAAAGTTTGGGAACCACTGATTTAAGCACATATTTTAAGTCATGCTACCGACTCCACAGGCAACACATCGCCCTCTCAGGATATTTGCATAAAATGATTTCATTGGCTAACAGCTGCACTGGATCATTTGAATAAATGTGATTTGATTGGCTGACGCTCGCACTGGCCCTTGGGAAGTTGAATTTCTCTCGACTTTGACTCCAAGCAGGAAGACTAAAGCGAAACAATGGATCCATAATTCAGTTTGGCACTGTGTGACATCACCCGATTCAGCGTAAATGAGAAGCGAGGGCGCCAAATTCTGAAATGCATCCATGTGAATCTTGCCTAAGTCTATCAAGACTAATACTCCTGGCAGTCAGTGTCATACAGTTCCCCTACAGCACCTTTACTAATGGTAAGTGTCATTGCAGAATTACAAATTAGATTTAAATTTCATTACATAATATTGTGAGCTCAATAATTTGATTATCTACATTTTGCAGGATAATTTAATGCAAATTGACAGAATGTTATGTGTTACGCATGCAGAGGTCTATTCTTCTGTCAAGATGCTTTTTGGCAATAAAGATCTCACATAAATTAGTTTTTGCCTTCGATACAGCACCGTCATTCCCAAATCAGTCTTAGACCCAGACTGAATTTCACCTTTTCATAGATCTACTCTATATTCACATAAATATCTGCACATAAAAACTGGTAGCACATATCAAGTCATTGCATAATTAGATTCATGTTGTATTAATCATGAGTAAAAATTACAAGATTATCTCTGTTTTTTCAAAAGGACAAAGATCTCAAATGTTCAAGTCCTTTTGCGTCATGATGATTTGATGTCATTAAAGAAAAGTCCAAATCTAGTCATGCAACTTCTCTCAAGCTTGAGCATAGCTTTGGAGTGTTGGCTTTATGCATCTTGTTGAATAGTCAGTATACTACATAATCCCTTCATTGTAGTTTCCTCTATTTTAAGCACTCAAGTGACCTTTTGTAGGCCTGTAAACCAGAACAAAGATGCTGATCTTTTTCTCTTTTTCTTTATTGTTTGTTTTGTCTGTCTGTCAGTGTCAGACCAGTTACTTTTACTGAATATGTATTCCCAATGAAAAAAGTTATTACATTGCTTCCGGGCAGCTCAGCAGCAGACATCCAATCATTCACACCTACATGTTGCATCTTTTGTATTTAATAAGTAGAAATCAAACATCAGACTTGCTGCCATCCCTCCAGTTTAGAAACATTTAATGACCTTTTCAACAGCAGGTGTTTTAGCCTCAGAGGCTCCACACAGTTCTCCAGAAATCTTTAAACATTTTGATACCAGCAAACTACTGACAGCAAACCAGCCACGCACATACATTTCAAAACACAGAGTGCATAATCATCACATGCTACACTGAAAAGTAAAATAATATATGGTTTTACAATCAAGGAATTTTCCTTATTAATTTAAAGATTTTTTCCCATATTTTTTAACCACACGCTGAATAGTAGCGCTTGCCATGTAATAATGTATCCATTTTTTTTGTTTTGTTTTTTTACATTGTACTCCCTTCACCCATCACAGACTTTCCAGTCTAGCACATCTGGCCACATCTGGCCACTGAACAGCAAGAGCAGTCCTTTATCTAACTGGAGATAAAGTGTGTATGCTTGGTACCGGAAAATAAAATCCCATCACATTTTCCTTCCCAACACTGGTCTGAGGTTAGATCAGGCTGTTGAGAGTGAAACTAAATATAAGAATAAAAAGAATAAAAATATAAACCTGATGTCTTTGGAGATCTTCCAGGTTTTTTTTTTACAGGCTTAAGAAGTCAACTCGGCCATGTCAAGTCTAAAGTCAAGTCATTTGGCCTAAAGCTCGAGTTGGTACTTTGAACTGAAAATGATTAAATCTGCTTCCACAATTGAAAGAAATGACGACGAAAATAAAAAACCACATCTACACAAACATACACAAAGACACTCATTCAAGCACTGCAGCTTATGTCTTTTTATTAGCAAGAGAGCTGCTTGAGCCTGAGGATGCGGAGATGGACAGAACCAAGAGGGAGAGACTGAAGGAGGAACAGGAGGATTCTGGGAAATGAGAAGTTGCCTGAGTGGAAAAAGGCAAAATAGCAAACTGTTGAACGGCTATCATCATCATCATCATCATCATCATCGTTTATTTGTATAGCACTTTAAGAACACACCAGGCAGACCAAAGTGCTGAACAACACAGATCAAAACAACAACCAAATTAAAAATACCATAAAATCATTACAAACAATAAAATAAAATAGAATGTTATAGAATGGCTATAGAATGTTACTTACAGCCGAATGATACTGCTAACAAGTGTAGCCATTTTGTACTTGTGTGAGTCCTTGGAGCCTGCCGGCCAGGATAAACAGTAAGACATTCAGACAACATCATTGAGCTCCGCAGTTCTGATCTTTACTGCAGGGATCCGTTTTTTCAAACACCACACGCTTTCTGTAATCGCGGAGGGCAACGGCGAAAACACGTATTCTATGATCAACCACAAAGTCTCTCGTGTCATTTCTGGCATTTGACATTACAAACCGAATGGAGACAACACACATTAAAATCAATCCACATGCAATGGAGGATGAAACAGAGCAGGTGTGGTAGGTTTACAAGAACAATAAAGGAGAAAAGCATGGGGAGATGATAAGGGTGGGGGGTGTTAAAGTAAAGCAAAGAACAGCTAAAATTGAGGTTGTGATGCATTACCTGTGGCAAATTAGCTAAACATAGAAACTACTACTGAACTGCCTCACACAGACGCACAGTGAGTGCTCTTCAAATATTCCTTATGTATCAGCAGTGCGCTTGCTTCTCTGTAGTCACCTTGACTGCAAATGGAGAGGACAGCAGAGAGAGGTGCTGCGTGTTTATTGTTATCCTGACAAACTAGTGTCTGTAAAGGCTAAAAACGCAGTGACCAGCGAGCCCAGGAGCACTGTGAGTGAGTCAGACTCAGCTGGTCTCCATCAGTGGGAGGTCTGTAGTGTGGGATATCTGATTTGCTGAGAGAAATATATAAATATATATATATATATATATATATATATATATATATATATATATATATATATTTATATATATATATATTTATATATATATATATATATATAAATATATATATATATATATATATATATATATATATATATATATGAAGAAAAGAAAAAAGGGAAGTTTGGCCGCAGGCAAGCTCAGGGCACTCTGTCTCAGCCCTCTGAATGTCATTTCACTTGACTACTATAAACATATGCCCTGTATGTGGAATGTACCGTGTGGTGTATGCATTGTGTTAACATTTGTCAACAACACGTGCTTGAATAAAGAGCTGGATGAAGTTTGCTTAAGTCGTAGGAAGCTGCACAGCACCTGCCTGACACAGAGCAGCAGACAGACTGATCCTGATCTTTCTTTGCTGTCAAGCAGAAGCCCGCTCCTATCAAGACTGTAAGTGTGTGGGCTCAGGAGTGTTTGATGGGCTGCATGACCGCTAATGAATGCACACAGCCAAACCTGCTCTGTGGGACATCAAAGGACTCTCCCACGGCATTAGAGATTACCTCGGTGTCTGCGTGGACACTTAAGATACCAATAAATGTGTTTTCCAAAGGACACACGCTGGACGACAAAAGCCATCAAATCCCTTATAAATAGGAAGAAGAGAGCTCTCGGGGCTTTGGGGAAGAGAGGAAGTTAAGTCTGTCCAGAGGGAGCCGAAAAGGAGAATGGAGTATGGAACAACACCTACCAGTACCGAAGAGAACAATCTGCAACAAAAACAGTCTAAAGGAGGTGTAGAGTGTGATGAGAACAATCGAACACGCAACTAGGCCAAACCGAGAGAGGAACAAGTGGAATACTTAAAGGGGAAACAGCTAGCTGGTAAAATTTTTATGTACACTGGGAGTTTGTACCTGGTCTTAATCACCCTCTCTGTCCCACTCCGCAGACACTTGAGTATGCATGAACTGCATCAATGTGTTAATATATAAATATAGATATAGATATATATTTCAACACTATGGGTGGCTGGATTTGTATTTCCAGAATAAAAATGACTGTCATTGTGACTTTCAAATCAAATGTGAATGCATTTTATTTTGAAAGAAAAACACGTCTTTTGAGATTGGGATTAGCCTCACAGCCCCTGAGTGGGTGGCCTCACAGCTGAGCAGGCAGGGACGCGGGCACACAATGTAAATTAACTTGTGCTTATAATTGTGGCTTACAAATCCAGAGCAGGCAGCATTTTGTTAGACGTGGTGTACTGTGGTGAAGTGGGTGGAGGTATTTTAGGCAACCAAGATTTGAAGTGTTGAAAGTTTCATTAATTTCCTAGCTGTGACTGGCAGATGCAGCATTTCTGGGCCTCAGATGGGCATTTGAGTGTTCTGTTTTCATTGTCCGTGTAAAAGACTTGTTGTCTTTTTAATAATAAAAAAGCTTAAAGAAGCACGTACATGAATACTTAAGTTGAGAAGTTACCTACTGTATGACTACCTTTGAGCACACAACTCCAGTGAAGACAAACCCAATACCAGGTTCTGTAGAAAAATGCTAGAAGCAATTAGCAGTTTAAATCAGGTTAACAGCAGGGCTTTTTAGTACTTCCTGTTCTGCTCTGTGGATTTCCTACAACTGTGAGTCACACCTTTGGCTTGTCTCTGTTGTGATAGTATTATTTTTTTAAAGCTCAAGAGCAGAACCAGGGGTGTCAATGTCATTTAGGTTCATGACCCAAACACAACCAAATTTGATCTCAACCAGACCAGTTTTCAATTCAATTCAGTTCAATTCAATTTTATTTATTTAGCACCAAATCACAATAGCTGTCACCTCAAGAGACTTTAGTTGTAAGGTAGAGACGCTACAATAATACAGAGACAATCAAACAACCCCCTCTGAGCAAGTCTTGGCGACAGTGGGAAGGAAAACCTCCCTTTTAACAACACCTCTGAAAGAACCAGGCTCATAGAGAGTGAAGAGGTGAGTGACCAGGAAACCTGCAGTGCATTAGTGAATCCTGTATTATACTGTATTATAACTACCACTAACTATAACTATCAGAAATGTGAGGTTGCTGGTCAAACTCCCAAGTTTAACCGCCTTAGGCCCTAGGCACACAGAGACCTGCAAGCGAAATGAAATCTGTGTTTTGTTTTGTACTTTTACTTTGAACGTGAACACTCCCCATTTGTGGTTTCTACCCCAACTACTGCTCCATGAGTAGTTGGCCAGTGTTAGTGTCTTCCATGCAGACTCTGGGCCAATCGTCTAGTGACCACAGAAATGACAAGAAGGTTTTTAATGCAGGACCTTCTCTCTAACCTTTTCCACCTAGTGACAGCCTCAAGAAACCACACAGCAAGCAGTGAGGGAATACTGGAGGTCTCTGAGCAGTTTCTTTCAGTGTGGTATGGGAGTTCATGGTTAATGCTAGCAATAAAAAGGCTGTTTTAAACTGTTTTTTCCTTCTGTTTTGAGTGTGTTTGAACATTTACGTGTAATTATGGGCTGTAAAAATAAGACTGACTTGACTTCAGTTGATTTGATGTGATACATTCTTATCACTACCAAACCAATGCTTCCTGCTACATAATACAGTCAAAGTAAGAAATTATGCCCTCCTTTTCTCCCATTATGTACCTTTTGTTTGGCTGGTTTTAGTGGCAAATGATAATGAAAAATGAAGACACTAAGGCCATAAGATAAACAAAAAGAAGTTTCTGAAACTCCAGCACAGTTATTCAGCTGAAAACCAATATTTGTTTCTGTTTCTGTTCCAGGTGCTCCAGCTGATTCTGACTGCAGTGTCACAGTGTTACTTAACGTGTCAAGGAGTGTTTGTTTGGTTGCCGATGTTTTTCTTTTTTGTTCTTTTTTTTGTTTCTTTGTAATGCAATTTTACAATCAGTAGCAGAAACATCCAACTTGACTCCAACATAAAGTACAGTCATAGTTGAAGCAGTAGAGATCATAATTGAACTCCCTTGGTTATGAGGCACAATGCCATTGTTCTTAGTCATTACTCCCAGCATGCATGCTGGGTCGTTTTCCTCTCTGGCAAGGTGTCAAACCCGCTTCCCTGCACTGCCTGACGATGTCTTGCCAGGCGTGCGGCTAATCTTTCCTCCAAACAAATGAAAATGGATTCAGGAGCGACTGCAGATATAAAACACAGTGATTCAGAGCTCACAGTCCTCTTGTCTATCTGCATGCACAGTCCCAGAGGAAAGGAAAAAAAAGAGAGAAAAACTTTTTCAATTTCCTGCTAATAGCAGCACTCCCAGACACACACGTGGTCAGGTCAGCGATCAGCTATTTCATGCTGGGCAAACTGACACACAAACACATTGACACACGCACACTGAGAAGACATTGCCTGAAAGCTGAATGCTGATTTGCTAATGAGCTGTCATGGTGACTGATACTGCCATTTAATTGGCTGGTAAAGGGGGCAATTAGAATTCAGTGCATAGATGCACATCAGGAGAGGAAGACAGTCGGGTTAGGCTGTCTGTACATTATGTGTGAGACTGTTCGCTTCAAAGTGAAGCACACACTGGAACACCGGAGGCATGTCACTCACTCATCATTATTATTATTATTATTCATTCTGATTATGCTTTTGAACTGCTCCATGATCTGAAGTATGAATCTACCAGTCAGTGTGAATACATGTGGGTTACTTTGCATGCAGGGGGTTTCTTTTTCTTCTTCATCACTTTTTCTAGTTTATTTTTCTTCTATCGCCGCCCTGCACTCTTTCTCATTTCAATCCTAGTTCACATCTTTTTCTTTATGGCCATGGCTCACTCTTTCTCTCTCTCGCTCTCGTGTTTCTCATCACCATCTGCTGGCAACATCACTCAACACTATGCAACATCTGTCCAATTTCTTATTGTCACTTTCCTCCTGTCTCTCCTCAGACGCGGCTCTCTGTCCATTATGTCTGTCTATTTGATTTGCTTGATTAACTTCAATATGGTTTACAAAGTGTAACACTTCCCCTTTCACATAAGGACTGCCCTGATAAACATTAGTAATCTGACTTTACATACACGTTATAAATTGATTTGCATGTCACTGATTGAAATAAGTATTTGATCAAAACATGACTTTGTCCTTGGTGGAGACACTCGTGGAGGAAGGAGGTTCTCATCCAGGATTTTACGATACATTTACCCATCCATTGGCATCTCAATACAGTGAAGTAATCCTGTACCCTTAGCAGAAAAACAGCCCGAAAGCACCATGTTTCCACCTCCAGGCTTGACTGTGGGCGTGGTGTTCATTGCTCCAGACACGACGGGTCGAGTTGATGACAAAGAGCTTGATTTAAGATTTCTCCAGAATTTTCCCTTTAATCGTTTAGACGTGTTCAGTGGCAGATTTAAGACGGGCCTGTACACGGTCTTTCTTAAGCAGGGGCACCTTGTGTGATATCAAGGTGGTATTACTGGTGAATGTTAACAAGCTCCTCCCGTGTAGTTTTGGGCTGATCCGCCACCTTTCTCACATTCAGCCTCAACCCATGAGGCGAGATCTTGCATGGAACTCCAGGCCAAGGGTGACTGATGATTAGTTTATATTTCTTCCATTTCATAATAATCACACAAGCAGTTTCTCACCAAGCTACTTGCTGATGGTCATGTAGCCTATCCTAGAAACTACCATAAAAATTACAGAGTCTTCATTTCATTGTAAGTTGTTATCACTCTGGCCCAATCACTTCCTTTCCCGCCTTCTGCGAGCCAATCAGGTTCCCATATACCCATATAAAGTAAGGTGCTTATGTAAGGGGTACAGGAAAGGACAAGTACAAATTAAGAAGCACAGATTCGCTGGTGTGTGTCATCCCACTGGTTTTCCTTCTGACTGTGACATTCTCTGACATTTATTTTTCTGTAAGAAAATATAAAATTTTGTTTTGGTCTGAGATGTTTAATTTTTTATGTTTAATCCTTGAAATTTTAGCTTTATTCAAATAAGGAACTTCCTTCTCATGTATTCACACAGACTGAAGAATGGCAGAATCTGGATCTCTGTGTCTGCTGCCCCCCCATACAGTAAAAAGTGTTTGTTTTATCTGGGTTGCCAGGTTTGTGTTGATCCGCTATGTTGTGGTTGTTAAGTCTGTATTTAGCGTTTGTGTTTCCTCATTTCTGGTAGCTTTCAGAGCCCCAAAATCGGCTGCCTGGCATCACATGCAGTGGGCTTACTACGTTTAAATTTGAATGACAGTAGTGGTAACCGTCCAGGAATGGATGTATTTTTTTCTTTTTTTCTCTTTGAATGTTTTGTTCAACTGTTTCTTTCTTTCTGTGTATTTGTCTCTTGCTCGTCTTCCATGAAGCCTCTCTGAAAAAACCTTAGACTCAAGCTTCATGAATAATTTCTGTAGACATTTTAGAGTTTTATGTGTGCTGGTGTGTTTGTTTGTTTATTTGTGTGTGCGCGCGTGCATGCAGGCCCAGACGTGCACGCTGCCTTGTATGAGCCAGGGAGGAGCAAGCACGGATCAGTGACCTTCGCACTGTTACATTTTTAAAACAGGCCGTGAATAATAGATTAAGTTAGAATAAAACAGTGAAGGATGAAATATGAATTAAAATAATGTGAATTAAAGAGATGGGGGCTGAGGGAGGGAGGAGAGGAGCAGCAGGGAAGGAGAGTGGGTGAGTGTGAGTGTGGGGGGAGGGGACGTGGTGGGTACAGGGAGAAAAGATGTAACGAGTGTTATTTGTAAAGTATAAAAGAGAATAAGCTGCTGCTACACCACGTTCTGGCCAATGTCATTAATTAAAGTCATAGTTAAGCATTTGTGCACTTTTTCTCTTTGCAGAAACAGGAAACTTTAACAAAACTGAATCAGCGATCAGAAAGCCCCAAAGAGCTCTTTAACTGTAGCTTGTGCGGCTCAGAACAACATCAGATGTGACTCATATACAATTTGTGTCTTTAAATGTCATCGTAAATAGCATAAAAAGGTTTGTGACGCATAGTACTACAGGTACAGATGGGAGGAAAAACATTTTCTTTTAAGATAAAATAAGAGAAAGTAGCTTTAACTAAATTAAATCAAAGCTTTATCTTGAAGTAAAGATGAAGCTCGCTAAAAACGCTGAAAACAAAATTGCAAACAAAATGTTTGCAACTCTTAAATCATCTGAAGATGAATCTGACCTCTTTTCTGCTTTAGTGTTTTGATTATTTCTGTTCTGCGGGAAAACCCGAGACTCGTCTCATAACGAATTTGTCCAGATTCACTGATAAACACAGCGGCAAATTTAATGCACTTTTCAGTGTTTATGCATTCAAACACATTCCAAGTGGCTTAACAAAGTGCCGTGAAGTAAAAACGTCAATCTGAAAAATGAAGAGTCCCAAAACAAAGCCAAAAACAAGTAATGTGAAGATCCCAAGTCAATACTGGAATTACTGAAATATGACTGCAAATAAATAATAATGAACATAATAAACCAGAGAAGCAACTTTAACATAGCACAGCTGTGCTAACTTAACTGGTAAAACTAAGAATCTGGATTAGAGATAGATGTCTTCTTGTGCTCATTCTTCTGCACGAAGCGAATCGTTCGAATGTTTCTTTCTCCAGTCTAAATCAGGTCAGTCTGAACGATAGAGCTAAGACAAAAACCTATAGTGTTGTTGCAATTAAGACTGCTGCTCCAAATGAATCATACAAATTTGTAAATTCATATATTTACTTTTCAGTCGACGCACTGAAACGCTGCTGTTTGTTTGTAATGTGACAGCTCCAAATTAGAGCTTCCAACTCAATACATTTAACTCTGATAGTCGAGGAATAGAAATACCACTTTGTTTCCAGACAGACCACACTTAAAATTGCTTTTATTGATTCGATATTTACTCTGATTAAATGGACGTGTGCAGTGTAAATTACAGTGTAAATTGCAGTGTAAATTGCAGTGTAAATTACTCTAATGATCTAGCCGAGCACCACATTAGTGACTCCTGACTATCACCTATCACATTTGTCTTCATAGTACACCTTTCTGGTATTTTTTTTTTACATTTATTTGGGTGTTTAAAATCGTAAAAGTCAAAGTGAACAGCTAACTAAATGATTTGAGTGATTCTTTATGTGTTACATTAGCTAAGTTGCTTTTAGCCACCTGAAGTATTCAGAGCTTATTTGACTCCCTTCCTTGCTTTATTGAGTTTGTTTATTGTGGAGACGCAGTGCACTCACCAAACACTGCAGGCCTTTTCATGTAATTATAACATCTGTCTCTCATAATTACGACTCACTATCTAATAAATATGAGACACTATCGCATAATTATGAGATCCTGATCTCGTAATTATGAGAAAGGGGTTGAGGTGGTTATCAGTCATCACTGTTTCGGAAGACGAAGGCATGATGGCGCAACCATTTACTTTCATTTCCCCCTTGATTTGAAAATAGGAGATATTAATGTCACTGAGTAACATATTATTACTATTAATATTAGTGGTGTGGTATTGTATGCCTCGCGTGCAGTACCAGTCACATTTCTGCATGATACAATCCTGTAAAATGAGGCCTCACATGAAATAAAGCAGTAGCTTCATGCACGTCTTGTTGCAGAGTCCCGTGTAATAGACACTAAGAGTGAAAACATGATAAGCATAACAATTATGTCATCGCTGTGCAACTAGAGTCCTTGTGCTGGCAGAGAGCACACTCGCAGGTGCTCTCTTCATTCATTGCTCAGTTCGGTTAAACCTGTGTAGGGTGCTTAATGGATGCTTCAAAGTCATACATGAGAAATTTAGCCAAGCTATCAAAATTTGTGGACCTATTGTGTGTTATGGTATCATATAGCAACAGCTGTCATTTCCCCATCAGAGTATAGTATAATCACGATATATCATACAAAAAACCAGCTGATCAGTGAAGCCTCTCCTTTTTTTTTAATCTCAGACGCCAAACGTGGATCTTATCAAAAAGTAAGATTCATGCTATGCAACCAGCAGGAGAATACTCCCACAGCGCAAACTTATGTTAACTCAGCAGTAAAGTTTTTGATCATGGTTCAATAGAAACAGAAAGCTGGCTTCAAATAAATGAGCTTAATTTACTCCAAGAGAAGAAAGACTTGGATGAAGCCGGTTTATCAGACTTGTGCGAGTCGATGGACAAAATTCAGCACCACCTCTTGGCCTTCGTGACTCCTGCCTTCTCTTGTGAGTGCAGGTTTGATTTGGCATTTCAGAAGAACATCCTCCTTCACCGCTGCAACTCACCGTGGAGCTCTTCTGCCACTCCATCCCACAGAAAATCTATCAAGACTTCCAACTTTGAAGTCCTCCCGATAGCGAATGATCAAAACAAACGAGTTCTCACTCATCAGCAAAGCATCGACTGCTCTGCTGCAGATGCTCATTAAATTCAGAGATTGTAAAAATGAGCTCAGAGAGAGAAACAACCTTATGGCTCCTCTTTGCCTCACGCTGCTGCCGAGAAAGGCGGAGTGATGAGGCTCAGAGAGATCCTGATGGACCGTCTGCTGACAAACCTCATCGAAGCAACAACAGATCATCCCGGGTAAAGCAAAAGCTCCCCTCAGATAGTTAACGTCATGTTGAAAGCAAACTTTGCTTTGTTTTGCTGAGTTAGCTTCACACATGCTGTGTGCTGGAAGGCAGGAGAAGCTGCCAACCTAGTCATGCCCTGCTCAGTCAGAAAATCACTCCATCATACACTCCATCAGTGAATCAATTTACGCCACAAAAGCTCAAATGAACGGACACGAACAACACACACGGCCACTTCTGCGGTCCACTACGACAGCAGCCTGGCCGTGTGATGATAAATTGTAGTTACCCAGTGTGTGGTGAGATGTTCTGCTCCTCTGTACCTCTGTGCTAATACCAATGACATCTTTCATAGATCATGTCATTTTCTACTGAGCAGAGAGGGAGAGAGAGAGAGCCATCTAAACACCTGGTCACCTAGGGAGCACTGACCGAGGAAAGAAGGCAGTTTAGGTGACATTGAGGATGAAATGCATTTCACCGCCCATTGTCCTAAATGTGAAACAGCTAGAGAAGCAGATATTCACTGCACGCATTAGATCTCCCCTCTGCAGATTCCCCATGCAAAATGCAGCTGTAAATAACAAATGTACTGATGTACAATGTGATGCCATAGTTTACATGCTCGGAATTAAATCGAGCATTGCCTACCCCAGCAGATCAGCTGATCATCTGAGCCATCAGCTCGCATCAGCTGATAGCTCTTGAGATGCCCTTCTGCATATCTGTCGCTTATATAGCAGTCTAAGCTGCTTTAGCACGCCCACAGTGACTGCATATCTGCAAGCTGCTTTGCACCCCAGTTCCTACCTTCATGCTGGTCTGACTTGATCAGTGTCCTAACTCTTATCATCGATGCCTGCTCTGTTCTGCGTCCTGCGGCCTCGCTCTCTGCCTCTAGCTTTGCATTTTCCAGCGTTATGCCACCACATACAAATAATTGCATATGGAAACAACAATCTTCTTTTGACTATGGCGGTCCTGACCAGTGTTGGTCAAGTTACTTGAAAAAAGTAATCAGTAACTAATTACTGATTACTTCCCGAAAAAAGTAATCCTGTTACTTTACTGATTACTTATTTTAAAAAGTAATTAGTTACTTAGTTACTTTTTAAAAACATGATTTACAACCTGAATATGTAATAAAACAATAGATCTTTCAGCCCAATTCTACTTTTCTGCATAATCCATCATATAAAGTGTAATGAAATTAAAAAGTCTCTTTTAAAAACTTGTTTTATCAGTTTTAATCTTTTAACTTTATGCATCAAACAAAAATTAAATTATATGCAACATTCTCTGACTGGAATAAATTTGTTTAACATTTAAACCTATTTTCTGCACATTCCAGCACATAAAATAAAATAGTTTGTATTTATACTCACTCTTTCAAATAGATGCACATAAAACACAGCAGAAAATAAATAAAATCAAAGACTCAGGGGTCCTGTTGCTCTATTTTCACCTGTATAGCAGGAGTGGGGCAGGCGGAGGTGTGCTCTGGTGCAGGTGTGTCGCAGTGGTCAGCGGAAGGATCTGGCGGTTTCTCAGTGAATTTCCCATTACGTGGTAGCTCACTCGGTGCTTGCTCAGATGTTTAGGGGTTTTTTGGCTGTAAAAAGAAGTTTTCTTCCCACGCACAATGGATGCTAATGTTTTTGTCACTTTTTATGGAATCAAACTCAAAGTAAGGTCACTACTTCCACGCTTTAAACGCTGCACGCTCATACTCTGTCCCGCACTCGTTATATTATTCATTGTTGATCTGCACACAGCTGTTGCCACGAACGTCGCACTCGCTTACGTCACTGTCATGAGACACTCGCGCAAAAAAAAAAAATCACGGTTTTAGTAACGCAGTAACGCAGCGTGCTTACGGGAAAGTAACAGTACTCTAATTACCTTTTTTGCAATAGTAATCCCTTACTTTACTCGTTACTTGAAAAAAGTAATCAGATTAAGTAACGTGTTACTGCCAATCTCTGGTCCTGACTGAAGGTTAAAGGGTATAGGGTGTGATGAGGTTATGCATTTCCTTAGTATTCATTAACAGTGTTCATGCTGTAAAGTGTACCGTCATGCTTTACATTCTGGAAAGCAGCAGCAAAACAGATGACACAATGTTACAACCATCATGTCAGTAAGGCAAAGACACATCTAATCTTAGAGGAAAACACTGCTGCTGGGCTTCTGAACACAAACATTCATGGTCATTTCTGAACCATGTGGCAGCACTGTGTTTTTTCAGTGAGCACCTAGTAAGTAAAATTCAAGGGGCATGAACACACTAGTATTCATGCCCTTAGCTTGCAGACAGGTACTTGGGTTAGGCTTCCATGTTAGGTGGCTTAGATGATCATCCATGCTTTATCCTCTGCTTATCCAATGTGGTTGTGGTGGCATCAGGCTAAGCAGTGTATTCCAGACATCCCTCACTCTAGAAACATGCACCAGTTCTTCCTCTTGTCTGAAGCCTTCCCAGACAACATGTATAATCTCTCCAGTGGATTCTGAGTCTGTCCCAGGGTTCCTCCCAGTTAGACATGCCCAGAAAACCTCCAAACAGAGAATAAGTTAGGTGTTCACCATTTTATGCGCTGCCTATAACAGTGATGTATCGCTCCTTTCCCTTTAAAAAAAAAAATCAATATTCCACCACAAGCTGATTCCAACAGACAGGAGATGCAGTAATAAGGGAAATAAGTGTTTAAGGGTTTAAATCAGTAGCAGACAGGAAAACAACGCGTTCTTCTCATCATTTGAACAGAGGCTCAAGTGTTGCTGCAATGCAAGGCGGAGTTATCTGACAGGGCACTGAGCCAGGCAATTAAGT
This sequence comes from Copadichromis virginalis, assembly GCF_057382275.1. Taxonomy (NCBI): domain Eukaryota; kingdom Metazoa; phylum Chordata; class Actinopteri; order Cichliformes; family Cichlidae; genus Copadichromis; species Copadichromis virginalis. The sequence goes on along the minus strand of NC_140623.1, from coordinate 13,147,587 downwards.
ACATGCAGAAAACTGCATTTCCCCTGTTTCCTTTAGGTGTCAGAGATGAAAAACTTGCCACTGTAAATGGACTTCCCAAATGTTTTGTTTGGACTTTAATGAACAAAACAAAAGTAGGAATATGAACCAGGTCCCTGGTGTGCTTTGGCCTTCCTCTGTGATTGCTGTGATTAGTTTAATAAAAACCAAGCAAGCTTTATAAGCAAAGTTAAATGAGCATTTAAAACAAAGATCAAAAAGTTCATCTGAAATGGTTGAAATTACGAGAATACAAATCAAAAGGGATTAAATGTGCATCACAAATCTGTGTAACAACTTTAATTCCCTTGCTTGCTGTTTTGATTTGGCAGATCACGCTTACAGTTGCCCATATTAGACTTACAGATTGTCCAGTATAAATAAAAAGGGTGTTTTGCATAATAACATTATGTTAACACGTTTGGCAACGATGATGTCTACTGTCTACTGAAAACTGGGCTATTTGCAAGTTTAAGTTATGTTAACCTGAATAGCTAAAAGGCAGTAGTTTCCCTGAGACTACAGTAGCCATCATACATTGTGCCTGCAGTTGTGTCTCTTCCTGCCTTTCCTCACTTATTTTCCCAGTCCACCTTCCCTTGCTCTCTGTCATAAGAACACACACATATACACACTTCTGATTTCACGTCTCATCACCCCCATGACCCACATAGACAAGGAAACTAATTCACACAGGAAAGAAAGAAACAGATAGAAAGAGGGAGAAACTGAAAGGTGACAGGAGGCAGACCAAATGAGAAGGACAGGAGGCTGAGACACTAAATTAGAGAGAGCAGAAAAGACAGCAGTCTGCAGTGAGGATCCTGAAGGCAAGATGAGAGGAGGAATTGGTGGGAATGTAGATTCAGGAGGAAAAAAAGGGCAAAGGGGAGGAGGAATGGAGCTGGATAATGCAGCCGGTAAGTGATAGACCAAGCAGTGGGAGAGGTAGAGTGAGGTCAGATGGAGAGATGGATAGAAGAAGAGGAGTGAAGGGGTGGAAGAGAAATTTGGGTCGGCGAAGTGCAGCTGCATCGGGAGGGAGCCGAAATGAGGAGGGTAAAAAGGGGGAGAGACAGGAGGCAGGAAATCAGTTGAGCAGACAGAATGTAGAGTATGTGTAGAGAGGATAAATGAAGGGGGGGGGGGGGGGGGATGGGAGAGAAGTAGAAAGAGAGGAGGATGAGGAGGAGTGAGAAGGGGGGGGGGGGGGGTGAAGAGTAACAGTCATCAGTATTCCAGCCTTGTACTCAGTTTCCAGCCAAGACAAATGAGAGCCAACATCAGGGAGGAAGTGGATCAGCTGAAAACACACCAACCTCTCCCTCTGTCACCCGGCTCCCCTTTCTCTATATTTCTCCCTATCTCCCTTTTCTTCTTTGCCAAAAAAGAAAGAACCTTATAGTTGCGGAAGCTCATGCCGTGGCAGCTTTCCCTAAGATTGCAGATATATATATATATATATATATATATATATATATATATATATATATATATATATATATATATATATATATGCCACCATAAATAAATAGAGCTGCATGGGTGTGTGTAGTTCGGCCTTATCCTGGGTTATTTCAGCAGCGCGGGCATCCTGATACTGTGAGAGCATTAGTCCCCCTCCCCCACTGGAGACTTATTTGAGGTGTCATCAAGTCAGGGTTTGTTATTGACATTGCTTATTTATGACCTTTAGAGCTTGGCAACGCCAAAGGGGAAAAGATTTACACATTTGTTCAGCGAAGCATGTTAAATGTTGTCAAACATTAAACAAAGCAATTTGCTTAGAGTCTTAAATTATATACTGCAAAATTTGATTCACTGAATATTTTAAAAAAGACTGTATAAAGTATAGAAATGTCCTGTATCAGATAGTTAAAAACTACCAAGCTTGGTTTGCAAGCTACTTCATAAACTGTATGGTGCAATGCACAGACACACATCCAGGTTAATGTTTGCTATGCAAGAACTTCACCTAAGCTGAAGCAAGAACTTCATTGATGGGTGGGACCTCCAGAGGAGGTGTTATTATTTGTCCACAATAATTGCATAAGAAATACTCCAAAAGGCACCAACAGCACAAACATAGTTCAGTGACTCGAGCCAGTGGAGGTGAGGCCTGGCAGACAATCGACATGTTACTTAAGGCAGTTCCACCCTTAACTTTAGGTCATCAAAAATAACCCACTGAAGAGATGCTCTGAGGAGGAAAATTATCCAACTATTCAAACAGTTTTTGTGTTGGTCTTGCTTTAAGTGACTGCTAGAGAAACTGCAATTTTTTTGCACCAGGAATTTACACTTGGATCTGTGCAGTGTACGCTAATACTAATTAGTGCTATGTTACAAAAAGGTAAAAAATGCAAAACTAGACTTTACTCACAAACACCGAAGCACAGATTTCTCTTAGTGGAGTCATGCACACTGCAGATGATTGTATTTAAAATGCTCTAAGAGGCACCAACTCCACAAACACTTGGATTAGCAGAGGTAGAGCCCAGCAGGTAGCTACCAAGTACAACCGTCTGTGTGAGCATCCACCTGTCAGTCAGAACTGCCTCTCAGTTTGATCGCCATGGTCTTAATCTTCATTCAGTGCTTTATTTCCCCCCATCTTGCCTTTCCCTTCACCCTCCAAATGGTCATGGCAGATGGCTCCCCCTCCCTGAGCCTGGTTCGGCTGGAGGTCTCTTCATGTTAAAATGAAGCTCTGCCTACCCACCGTTGCCAAGAGCTTGCTCATAAGGGATTGTCTGACTGTTGGAGCTCTCTCTAATACTGTATAGAGTTAACTTTATAACATAGTGCCTTGAGGTGTTGCAAATTGCAAATTGCTTTGAAATTGCCAGCACAGCTCTGAAAAGGATCCGATGCGATGATTCTGACAGTTTTGGCAAACTGTAGCACACATGATGATGGCACTACTAGAGTGACGACTCCTCCATATCCAAAACAGTTCATTAGAGTTCTGCTGGCATAGTTAACACATTTTCAGTACAAACCTGGCAAACACTATGAGTCCTTTGAAAGAGTTAGAAAATTTGAAGGGAAATGAAAACTGACTTTGAATTCTGTCATTACAGCTTATATGGATGGGGTGAATAGCTGTAACTACAATTAGAGCCGTTACAGTAACATGGCAGCAATAACTGATATAAACCAAAAATTGGAGGAATAGTTTACTACATGCCACATATGTTACAAAGTTTGAGAAATAAACATGCTCGTTCTCTGGCAAAGAGTCCTCCCTTATATTACCTCTGCATAGTCTGGAGTCACATTTAAGTTTCGCTTGACTTGTTATTTGGTTATTATAACGCCCCAAAATGCTAGGGAAAGAAGGCTGTTTGTTTAAAATGCACACTTTTACTACATCCCACCAAGTTTGGGTTTAATCCCATCTGCAGGTGGCAACACTAGTCCATGTTATCCAAAACTATTCACAAGGTAGAGGTGTTTAAATATTACAAATCTTGTAAAGACAAGCTTGCACATATCACCAAATGGCTATTTTCTGGAAGTATGTGCATCATTTATGTTAGCCAGAGCTAACATTCAGCTAGCTTAGAAAGACAATCAGGATAAGACAGGCAGCCTGGCTGAACATACTGAAAACATCCATTTGCCTTTGTATGGGTGATCGTGTGCCAGACATTTCTTGGTTTACCAGAAGCCCTCCGCGTGAACAACACTTTATAGAAAATGTACCCATCATCACCTCAAGATATGTAGTTGCGCTACATTCAGTGCACAACTATAAGTGCAACAGGATGTGTTTTTGTATGTAAAGCAGGCAGAAAATTACTAAGTTGCTCACTGGTGACGGTTTTCTTTTTCCTTGACACTTTCCAGTAATAATCCTTGTTTACAAGGAAGCACTTTATGTCCCCCAACTCAAACATTTTTCCCCATAGAGAATATTTGACATTTTTGTTCAAATGCTGAAGCCAGCATTGCAGCGGTGCTAAATATACACTTGAACACATGCTGTTTAGAAGCTCTGCTGACTAAAGGCTGTTAGAGGGGAAAAATACAAACTATGATCTTGATGACACCATATATCAACATGAGACAGTCACATGCTCCTGGGCCTTGCCACAGCCTTCAATCAGCTTTGAGTTATCCCTTCAGTGTAATCTCCCCCCTCCCCTTGTGAAAAGCACAAACAGCAGCACACACAGTAATAATTCCACCCACTCTCTCGCTCTCGCTCTCTCTCCTGCCCCCCCACTGGGGTTTCCTGCTCTGATTACTGTTTGTTCGTACAAAAACAAAACCCACTGTGAGAAGGATGTTCAATTCTGACAGAAAATGAGAAGATACAGATTTATCATCACTCTCTCTCTCCCTCTATCTCGCTCACATACACACAAACACACACACACACATATTCAAAAACACACACATTTACAGTTGTGTATAAATTACTTCAGAGAACATTACATCAACTTATAATCATCCCCATCAGCAGTTCTAGGCTAACTCAGCCTACCTGGATCCTGACTATAATCACTTCTTCTATAACTTATGTTGTAGAGACTTTTTTGGCTTTTTGTCCCTTTAAGGAAGAGACGTCCCCATAATGTGACTCTGTAAAAAGATTAAGGTCCCCACGGTACTAGTATACACACACACACACACACACACACACACACACACACACACACACACACACACACACACACAAACAGGCACTGATAAAATCGAATCACACGGTTACTGGAACAACTATAAAGAGACACTGCGACTCGTTTAATTAAAATAATTTTGTTTTCATTTGTGTTTAGTCAGGTTTAGACGAAACAGCTAACTGGTCAGTTTCAGAAAAAAATTCTGGTGTAAGTGGGTGGCTGTGTGAATAAATGCGTGAAAAATCTCCGACCTTTTTCAGAAAGGCGATGGTGTCTTTACCGCTGCCCGGGGCGGGACTTGACATCCTGGTAACCAAGACAATAGAGGAGCAGCTTGCTACCTTCTGCGGTGCCCCTGTGTAATTTTAACACATTATGTGCCACCACCATGAAATGCAGCGCTAAGAGGTCGAGCTTTCCGTGAGACCAAGCTGGTGGAAATTCTTATTGCAATTTCATGTGTTTAGTTGCATCTCTGTGTGTAAGCACAGCTCCCGCAGACCCGACTGCAGACTCATTCCACAAGCTCTCCTTTACAACGAGATGCCCAACTCTCTGTCTATCTCGCTTTCTTCCTGTGCATCGTTCAATTTATAGAGTGACATAATCTTATATTCCAAAAATAACATTTTTAATTAAACAATATGCCTACTGGAAATTGGCATGGATTTGTTCAAATCAGCCTCTAAGCATTTAGTTAAATCTCTATATTTAGGCATTAATTGAAGCATTGCAGCAGTGTGCTACAGAGAACAACAACTCTATGGTTAATATGGCCCACTGTATTGTCCTCATTGTTTTTTTCCTCCTGCAACAAACTGCAAACACATTTACACATGCACATGCTTGGATGGAGCAATAACGGGAATGAGCTAGTGGCAGCCAATTGTTTCTACAGTATCGTGTTTCTACCAGAGAAGATAAGCAATCAAACTGAAATTAAATGAAGGGAGCAAAAAAGGAGACGAAGGATGCATTAGCCAAAAAAATTAAGTTGAATTTAAAGTGCTCTGAAGAGGATAAGCAAGTAGGCCAGTCAAGAGAGGAGGAGAAATAGGAGGAGGAGAGGAGAGAATGGGTGGAGAGGAGAGAAACAGGATGGGGAATTGATAAATAGATCATTGTATGCGAGGAGCTGCTCAGCCTCTTCTCTCCGTCTTTCTCACGTCTCCATCTACTCCCTCCACCCCCCCGGACACCTGATAAAGAGAATTTCTAACTCATCTGTTTATTGTAAGTGAGCCTAAATAAGGCCAGGACACAGAGGAATCACACAAAAACAAAGGATCCACACACACACAGCAAACAGTAGCACAGTACAATGTCTTTTCCTGTTTCACGCCTTGTTTGTCTTGTCTTTTCATTGTCGAGCGTCCCCTATAAATGAGCCTCTGTGTGTGTGTATCTGTGTGTGTTTGTTTACTCAAGGTTTTGACAGGATCGTGGCTAAACTCTTAACAGCTCAACACTAGCTCTTCTGACATACTGTTTCTCTAATGGAGGAAGCAGGCAGGCACACATGTGGATGGGACGGAAAACGTGAGAGAGACACACACACACTCTTCACAAATTTAATACACAAACATAACAGAAACACTGTGCAGCTGTGATAACTTGTGGTACTACTCCTAACATGACAGAGAACCGAGAGATGAGGGGATGCAGCAGGCTGAAAGGTCATTTATAGATTTCCCCTCCCCCACACACTTTGTTTTTCATCTCGGAAAAAAATCATTTAAAACGGACTTTTTCACATTTGCAAGCAACCTTGAGCACTGTGCACACCCGAAAAACTGCAGGGAATATTTACCAGCCAGGTGTTGGTGTATAAGTTGCTGTGTATGTGAGTTCTCGATGATTCATGGGCTTTAATCACATTTTGATAGATTACATAAACAGTATCAGGAGAGTTTGCTGGTAAAATGTAAAAGGTTACAGGTTATTAATTACCCTTTTACATATGAAGTATGTAATGAAACTTTAACGTAACTTTGATGACTTTTTGTTTTTAGAAAAAAATTCTTTTTTTTTTTTAAAGAGGAATCATGGAAAGTCCTCTAAAGGCTTTCGGTCCTTGCCAAGGTTGACGCCGAGCGCTCGATACTTATTACATTTACGCTGCTGGTAAACAGGCAGTAATGTTAGAGCTCTGTTCGCACTTTAGAGCAAAAATATTATTGAAATCTGAGAACTGAGGAGCTGCCAGGCGATACAGTCACTCATCTCAGCTGTTCTTGTATGTCTGAGAAACACGTTTCCCAGAGCAATGCCGATTGATCTACCTTGGCAAGAGTCTGCACGAATACATAAGGAAGAACCAATCAGAAACAAGGATCCAAACCTGAGTGCATAACGTCAAATAAATGGAGACTCGCCAGATGTAGAGGTCGATTTTTGTGAGCCTTCCTACCCTTGAGGGTGAAATCTTTTCTATCTCAGTGGCTTTTTTTGTTTACCCAGGTTGAGACTATCTGTGAAAAAAGGCTGTTTCACACCAAAATGATGCAAAGCCACAGAAAAAATCTTCTTAATAAAAATAAAGTAGGACGTAACACCTTTTAATCACCAATATTTTGAAAACAGATAAATAGGATAGTAGTATCAGATATTATAGGAGTATAGGAAAGGCATGTTGCCTTAATTTCTCGATACAACGAATGTGATTTATGTAGCGACGATGATACAGTTTTTCTGATCCCCTCATGCTGACTTGAATATAGTTTCCTTAATTACAATAATATTCAACTTGGCTCCTTTGTTGCTTCTCCAATATTTTGTATGGTTGATAAAAATTTAGTCGTTACATTAAGAAGTTTGAGAACTTGAATGTTATATTAAGAAGTTTGAGAACTTTTGCAATAACATCTTTCTCCTTACAGAGACTGTATAAAAGTTATTAAAGCAGAGCAGGATATCGGTTGTTGCTTCGCAGCACGAATGCCGTCAGACCTCTGGAATGTAATTACTACACACAACACATCGTTGATCCTAATGATGTAAACCATTTTAAGAACTCAGTGCCACATCAACGATAGCAGCAGGTGCAGCAGCAGCTCCTTACTTTGGAATGAGATGGTGTACACAGAACATTGCAGTTTCCAACCCAACCAAAATTGGAAAAACGGGGGTAAACATGGAGGCGTTGCATTTTTCTACGATACTGGTATTTGTAAATGAACTGTAGGCAAGTGTTAAATCATCTGAAATTCTTTGCTTTGCATCTTTTAGGCATCACAGCACTATATAGTGAAATGCTGGGAGAGCTGGGAGGGGAGTGTTGATTTAGTTTCTTTAATTTTTATTTATTTATTTATAACTGGGAGTAAAAACCTTCACGAAATCCCCTGTAAAGGATTTCATTGCCCTCTGTTCTACCTAAAGGTGCTGCATTTTCAGTTGAGCTCTACCTCCATGTAACCTCCTGAAATCCTCATTTTGTAAATACAAGGCATTTATACGCCACCTGTTCTCTGCCTTCACGTCCTTTCACTTTATTTGCAGCTGTGCACCAACACACTGTGTTAGAGAAAGTGCTCCACTATGCAGTAAGTGATCGTTTCCGCAAGACTATAATAGGGAAAAAAAGATGAATACGAATAGGACTACGAGTCTGAGCAGAAAACCTGTTTAATCTGCCTCACACGGAGGGAACAACACATTAACAATATAAACATACTTTTAATTAAAGTTCAGATGCACTGGTAGCCACTGGGGTTCAGTGCTCGCTAAAACGAGGAAACGCTCTATCGCCGCAATTATATTTTTACATTTAAAGGCCAAATATACTCTACCAAACAAACTCCAGCTGCCCCATTGTTATAATTACCAAACACTTGTGAAATCTCTGGTTGTTGTTCCTTTTAGTGATCGCAGGAGGAACATTTGCACCTGCATGTCGAGAGAAAAAAAAGGTTTAATCACAGTGAAGCTTTTACCTTTTTAAAATGTATATCTGAACAAAACCACCTGTTGGGTTGCTCTTGTTTTTGTTCTGAAGCTAACTCTAAATTTTTACAACAACAACAAATCCTTTCCACGTTATACTGAAGCCTAAAAAAACCAATAGGTGAAGTAATGTGAAATTCCTGCCAGTTTATACTAATAGTCTACTAGTAATCACAGGTATATCTTATTGTATCTAAGACATATGAAACATGATCGTCTCATGAGCATATGTTTAATTTTTATAGATAAAATCATATTAAGCAGAGTGCAACATGCAGGTTGATTGGTCTAAAAATACCCCTTTGCTTCGATTTCCATAACGATAAAAGTGCAGCATTGGAAAGTCCATTCAGGTACTGTAGCCGTCGTGCCAGCCATTCGACCATCAGGTCACAACGAAGGCACAACTTTTACTTTCAATGCGGCATGCTGTTTACTTCATGTCTCAATTGAACAACCCCGTCATTGTACATTTTTAAAAACGACATCATTAAGTTATGCATAATTAAACAGAAAATTGCATGTATTACATCTGAACATCTTTGCGCTCACTGTCTGGCTTATTTACAAAGCATTAACCAAGATTTCGAATGATTAAGTCTTCCCTGCTGGGAGGCATGCAGATGTGCTAGATTCTCATTGTTGTTATTTGGATGCTTATTAGAAGGGCAATTTCAATTTAAGACTCCACCTGTTACTCTTTGATCACTTTAGTCTGAACTTCCAAACACAGAACAAGGATCTCACTTATCCAGAAGAGACAGGGAGGGCCGCACTCCCCAAAGTGTTCATAGTCTTGTTCTCAGTTTCTCACATCTCTGCTCGTGTGTCTCCCGCATTTGTCGACTCGCATTATCTTACTAATATTTCAGAGTTTGTTTCCTCGCATAAAACAGCAGGGATTCATTTAGTAGGCAATGCTCTGAGAGCACAAGAGGCTACGAAGCAAAAAACAATCCCTATCAATAAAGGATGCCTGATATTAGCACTGTGGATTTTCATTTCTTTCAACTGCAAAATAATTGCAAAATGTATGTAGCTGTCTAAGTTGCACTGAGTAAAATTTTAGTGTCACATAAAACAACCATAATATATCTGCGGGGGTTCCAATCAATACCAGTGCCTCAATACATTCCCTGCATGCTGAGAAGCTGAAATTTCCTCCTGCCACGCATTCAGGCACGCGAGTTCATGCACACCTTTAGAAAACTGTTACAGTCTACTTTATTCTTGAGCTTTGAAAAGCAAACAATCTGTTTTATTTACACACACAAACCTGTGGATGCAGCTGTATTAGGATAGCAGCTGGTAATTGCTGATAACACTCATAAATGGAAAAAAGCTCTTTTCAAGGTGGACTGGACAAAAGTGAGCGCTGATAATGCATCTGAACAAAAACAACAAAGTATGTGCAGATATAACTATGTTGGAAACATTAGGGAACAATCAGAAAACGCCAAAAGACATGACGTGTTGTGGTTGATAGAAATATTTCAGAAGTCCACTCAAAGCTGCCAGGAAACTTGAAGTGGCAATTTCACACCACGTTTGTGTTTTAAACAGTGTCACACTGCAAGACATAAGGCTCAGTAAAGACATTTTGATTTATCACAGTAAGAAAAGGCCTGCTTTCTGTGACTGACTGGGACTTTTGAAAAGAGCCATTATTAATTGTATTAATAGCATGTGTGCTTTTTCCTGTTATGAAAAATCAAAATGCTCTTAAAAATTTTTTTATAATATTTATTTGATAGAACCTTGAGCTTCTTGTCAAACATATTTTAACATGAGATTTTAGCTTCATGACTTGTTTTTGTCATCTGCCATGGAAGAGTTGGTTCATCTGTCTATATCTATAAACCCTCTGATGTTTGAAACAGGTTGTGCAGTTGCAACACTTGCACTTCAATCCATGCATTCATTTTCTTAACCACTTATCCAACTGCTATCATGGGGCTGGGGTGTTTGCATTAAGTAAGAGGCAGCTTGCTGACTGGATGGGTCATCACATCCACCCATGCGGCCAATTTGCAATCACCAGGTAACCTAACAAGCATATTTCTGGACTGTGGGAGGAAGCTAAAGAAGCCCTCACAGGAATGGGGAAAAGATGCAATCTCCACGCAAAAAGGCCTGAGTCAACCAGGAGATTAAGTCCAGTGAACATTTTTGCTGTGAGATAACAGTGGTGACCACTGTACCAAGATACAGCTTTTAGGTTCTTAGTTCCTTTTTCAGTGTAAAAGGCAAATGGCATTTAGTTCCATAAATGTGAGTTGATTTTTTTTTTACAAGCAAAGTAATTATCTGAAAATGTTAACAGAAAAGCCAATTTTGATGTTCAGACTGAATTCAAAGCAAATTTTAGAGGAATGACTGCATTCAACTCAATAAAAAAAATTCAGGTGACTCTGAGATTCCTCTTGATGGCAAAGCGGTTGCAACAAACACTCAAGGTGTTTTTTCTTCTACTTATCCTACTCAACTATGAGTAAACACAGAGAGCCAAGAGGAAAGAGTGTAAAGCCGCAGGGAGATCCTACTACGTTTTAAGCCTAAGCAGTCACAAAGTGCACGCTAACAATACGCATTCAAGTTGCTAACTAGCGATATATAAAGTTATTTTCTGTTCAGAAAAATGTGGACACACAACAACAGATCAATTGAGGTTAGCAAATCATCAAAACTCGATTAAAAAAATGGCAGTGAATTTCTCACGGGAGTGTAAATATGTTGTACAGATGATGGAAGAAGACAGTGAGTTAGAGGAGATCAGGATGAAATATGGACATGTTCAGCCCAGGCCTTTTGAGTGTGATTACCAGTGCGAAGAGGGCTTTAATTTAAGCCTCAGGCTAAAGAAAATACAGTATGTGGATTTTTGAGCAGCCCACATACAGTACTAATGACTCTGGGTTCAGTTCATTTTTCATCAAAATGTACAAGCTGGGCTCTCATAACTGTGAGTGTACACAACTGCGGTGCTCGCAGTCTTCCGAGGCCAAAATCTGCAAATGTCTGTCATCTGAAAATGTAAATTGGATTGATGTGGTTTGTTGCCATGAACATTTAAATAAGTAGCTCTTATTTTTGTACGCTCTCAAGTTAACATGGAGTGACGACCAGAGAGTGTTTATACTGAAGAGTCTGAGCGGCGGGTGATTCATAAGAGGATGTTAAAGTGGGTTGTAATCATTAAAATTCTAAGAATAGGATGACTGGTGTGGGTTGGCTGGTCAGGTCATGTGATCATTTATACCTCTTAATGACTGTGAAAAGCGCAAATCAGATCACCACTTACATTATAAACTACAGAAGTCTCCTTTTAGCACTTATATTTTATTAAGAGAGAACAGTTTGTATGGTGTTCTTGCCTTCAGTATTCCCTCTTTTTCTTCTACGATGAACACAAACACATTAGTGAAACATGCCAAAATGGTGAACATTGGCACTGCATTAAACTAGGGAACCTCGTCATTTATTTCGCCTTTCAGTATTTGTTGAGGGGTAAAAACTTTGTGGCGTCTCCAACTTAAAAAAAAAAAGTGCAAACTACTCTTGAATAATAGCAAATCCATCCTATTTTATATATGGTTTGAGCACTGTTAGGTATTGTTTGTGTATTTAATTCTATATATAAACTTCCTGACTTTTAGATGTTTTTATGCCACTATAGGTTTGCATGTGATTGCTTTGGAAATACATAATGGATTTTTTACCTTTTTTTCCCACATCAATGAAATACTTGTACTATCATAATATGGCATTGCAAAGGTCTGAAGGGCAAAAGATTATTCACTTCTTAAGGAGAACATCGTTACCTGTTTCTGGGTCCAAATGCTCCCAAAATCAAACAAGCTCTGAGGCACCTATAAGTATTAAAAACAGTCTAAATTATTTCAGCTACAGTAAATGGATCAATGACACTGTTCTCACAGGTGTTACGATGCTATTTAATGCCCAAGCATCCATGAAAAAGAGGATTTAAAAGGTCTAGCGGAGACAGAGGTTAGCAGGAAGTTAGCTAATCTAGCTTTCACCTAAAGATAATATATATTATTTTCTGACTGAAATATTTTCTTTTTCTTTAATGTAAACCTCTGCCCTAACTTTGCAAGTAAATAAAGACAGAACACAAACTACTAGAAGGTTAGTGGTGTTGGACAAGCTGACATATATTATATGCTATCTGATGGCTAGCTAGGCAAGTGAGGGTTAAGCTAAAAACAGATTAGCACAGTAAAGACGTAGGATTGCATTACAACACACAATGCATGCAATACAAGACACAATGCATTTACAACACTTTAAAAAGATGACAGCCTCAATCAATTCAGTAGACCTGGAAACAGTGCTGAGATTTCATTACTTAAGTGGTGGGTATGGGCTAATTTAAATGTAGTGTTTTCATCTAATCTACATATTTTGATTAAGTTATCCAATATGTAGCCCTTAATTCACTTTATTTGAAACACTGCTGTCTACCTCTGATTTAAATCAAGATGTGACTTTATTTTTTCATTCTCTTCTCTTTTTTTCTCCCACTGCTCCATGAGGATAAAAAAGGTTTTTATTTTCCTAAGAATATCTCAAACCTGTATATTTTTTTGATGAGATTGGCACCCTGATGTGAGGTCTGCTAATGGAGAGCTGAGTGAACAAGTTTTCCCATTGAGTATTAAACTTTTCAAACACACCCTCTAAGGCTATGAATCAGGAAAATATAAATAGTTAAAAACTTCCAGGGAAGCATTTAAGAGCGATTAGCTAATGAATTAATAAAAAGGTTTCCATACAGTAGAAAGATTTTGAGAGATTATATTTTTGTCAAACCCTCGTGTGTGTGTGTGTGCGCGCCGCGCGCGCGCGCGTGTGTGTGTGTGTGTGTGTGTGTGTGTGTGTGTGTGTGTGTGCGCGCCGCGCGCGCGCGTGTGTGTGTGTGTGTGTGTGTGTGTGTGTGTGTAAGAGACCCAACTGTTACTCATGCTGTGGGGACCTTCTCCAAATCTTTTCCCACAGTCACATTAACGAGGGGCTTTGTCATCCTTATAGGGAAGAAAATATAAGTCTCTACAGTGTAAAATGTTACTCTTTAAGGTAAACACGTGATTTAACATGAGGCTGAGATAAGATTAGGAAATTAGCAGTTATGGTTCATATTAGTAAAACACAAGGAAGTATAAGTAAATGTCCTCTAAGGTTATAGTGCCTGCATATGTGTGTGTTCATGTACTTGTTAAAGCCATCACTACCTCCATAGGTGAGGAGATGTACGCTTTGGGAGCACTTTGGGGGTCACTGAGTTTTTAAATACACACATTTTTTCCACATACATATTCATAGAGTGTGTACTCATACACAGTCCTGCTGTACCTTTATTGGCTCTATTTCAAACCATTCAATTATTCAGTGACTCATCTTATAAATATGCATATTCAATTTGTGAAAGACTCTGCGTGTGTGTGTGTGTGTGTGTGTGTGTGTGTGTGTGTGTGTGCGTGCGTGTGTGCGTGCGTGTGTGTGTGTGAACACCTACAGTTAAAGAGCTGAGTCAGGTTTGTTCTCTTACCGTGCTTAGTATGACATGACCACTGGCCAAAAGGTCAAGGCCTGGCAGTTTAATGTGTGTGTCGATGTGTGTGTAACTGAGCAGGATCAGGTCTATAAATAGGTAACTCACATCTCTGACAACCACTAAATGACACAGAGGAGGAATGTTTGTGGTGGCAAATGTTGTTTTTGTTGTTGAAGTGTCTCCATCAAACTTTTGACCTACATCAGCTGGAGAGCCTCGAGCCCTCTCGGTCCATCATATTACTTAATTGTGTTGCACATCACAACCCCAACTGATCACTGATTCTCACTCATTCATTCTCATTAGTCAGCTATTAGAGAGAAGAGGCATGTGTTTAATTGCGTTTGGTTAGTAGCAAGGCAATAACAACAACAATAATAACAGTAATAGCAATAAATGGCAAGCTGGAAACAACCTTTGTTGAGGATTTAACTCATTTCCTGCAATCATTGATGGCGCCTCTTTTTTTTTTTGGTGTCACCCTGTTCATCTAGTATCACTAACTGTTAAGGAAGGATGCATTGTTGCTAGGTTGAGAAAACGGCGCAAAATTTGTGTTGAGTGGCTTTCTGTCTGTATTTTATTCATTTTTTCTACCCTCTCCCTGTCATTCTGAATTTCTATTGGCTGCACAACTGCTCGTCACGCTGTGCTGAGCAAAAGCCAAAGTGTCCTGACCAGCCAGTACACCACCACTGCGCTGGACTTTACTCAGCACAGTGGGAAAGCATTACTGCATGGCATAGCTGGACTGGCCATCGGGCATACCGGGCATTTGCCTGGTGGGCCGCTGGCGATTTTTTTTTTTTTATGGGCCGATGGATTTTTTTTTTTTTTTTTTTTTTTTTAAGGAAGGGTATATATAATGAAAGGTGTTGGATTGGCCAATTGGTCATGATCGACTCTGGGCTGGACCAATTACAGCCGAGGAGGCCGGATGTACCCTCCCCCTTGTTTAGCAATCATGTGATTTTCGCGCATTGCATGCCGGGAACTAGTGGCAAAACAATCCAAGTACCGCATCAAATGCAAGCATTTGCAGCACCGCAAAACGTTCATTCTCCGGTTCCAATACCTTCTTGTTTTTTCTTTGCCGCACAAAAAAGGAATGTACAAAACAAAAGGAGAACAATGCCGGTCCGTACAAAGACAGACTCGACGAAAAGACAAAGAAAAGATACGAGGAAAAAATCAAAGGAGTGAAAGGGTCAGACCCTTACGAGCACACAGAGTGGACAAAAGACGTTAGCGTGCTGCCCAACTTTCACCACGCTCAGATTTATAATTATACGGTTCTTGGAGTGAGTGCATACACTCATGAAGTTTAGTAACTTCAGGTCACTGCAACAAGACAAGGTACAGTTTACCGATGGATGGGTACAGGACCTTGAAATGCACCGTGTAGAACGAAAGACCATCGTACGAACAAAGGTAAGTTTACCAGTCTCACAAATCGTCGTCATAAATACACATTCGTTAACCGTTTATTAATATAACCTTTGAGCTCAACGGTAATTAATTAGTAGTGGAAATAATTTCTGGTAGCATTACAGAAATGTAGCAGTGACAATAATACTGTATGTTGTAATCGCACTGGACAATTAGTGATACAAAACAACTGTTTTATCCTGTGAATAAAAATATATGTTTTTGTCAATGTACCATGGTAATAACAGAAGCGAAACGCAATATTGTGTCAGGACAGTTCACTATTTATGCACAATAAACAAAGGAGCATAGTGCGACAATTTCTGTTCAGCGCCAGACTTGCTTGTAACCTATATAACCAATTATGTTAAGAAAAATGACGTATTAACTACTACAAAATTCTGACCTTTGTGGGAATGCTTGGAGCAGACTAACATGTGAGCTGGAGTGTTCTGAGACGTTATATTTGGTATATCCAGACCATCCGTCGGCTCTTACTTCGGAAACATGGCTTAAAAAATTTCTCTTCAACGACGTAATCCGATAAAAAAAAAAAAAAAAACGATCTCTTTACCCGTCGGCTTCCCGTGGCTGTCATGCGACCGGCTATTGAAGTTAATAATACAACAGCTTCTTGCCATTTTTTGGGTTTCTTTTTATCGCTGTGTAACTGAGTTCAATTGAAAGCCTGCGTGCGCTAGTACCTCTTGCCACAAGTTCCCAGAATCCTTTGCGGTTTTACCCCTGAATGACGTCACATTTTCAATCTTTATCCTGGTGGGCCGGTCTCTAGTCAGAATGCCCGGGCCAATTTTTTGTCTCAGTCCAGCCTTGCTGCGTGGTGCAAGCAATAGAAAGGATTGGATTTTAGTGCACAGCATATGTCGCTTACTTTGTGAAAGTGGCAAGTAGAAGGTATGTGCTTGTCGAATTTGTGTGACTCATCAAGTGTATTTTGGTCAGGATCATTAGGTCATTATTATCAAGTACTTAAGATTTAAGTCATATCACATTTTGAAATGTAAAAAAAAAAGATGGCTAGATCTTCATTGGACCTTAAAAATGTGCAAATTCTTTGCAATAAAAAGAACCATTGTCATAACTAAGTAATGTTTTTCCTTTATTTCCTAACGTTCTTTCTGGATTAATAACACAAACAATATTAGCAGCGCTCCTGGTGACTCTAGTGCATCACTACACATCACATTAGAAACATCTAGAGTGAGATTTACAACCTCCTGCGTGTGTGAATATGTAGTTTATGCACCTCTTTCCTGCTGTGCAGGGGAGCATTTTCTGCAGTAATGATAATTCACCATCATTAAGGTCTCCCATAATAATGATACAGGCTGTGGTTGCCAAGCACACACCTCAATAACCCTCTAACAGCCTGCAGTACTCAAGTGGTTTCATAAACCAGGTGAAAGTCTATTATCCCTTCCATGAAACCAAACTGACAACAAGCTCCTGAACATGTGCTTTCGCACATAAAAGCCTGCAGGTGCAGACGCAGCATGCAGCTGCACAAAAAGGGGGAAAAAAGCAAACACATTTGCATGGATGTGCACCCTTTTTCCCCTCACCGTGTCAAATTCAATATTCGAATCACTCACACAGACACGAATTCGCACCACATTTTAAAGTCACTCTCACAAAATCCATACCGACACATACAAACACAGATACAGCTGCAAGGACATCGGTGTCAATCAATTATCAGCCTCATCTTCTGCATCCTGTTACTGTCACTGCAGCTATCACGCACACACATAGCACGGTGTGTGCTGACACAGGTTATTAACAGTCTATTCTGAACACCTGCACCGTTTGCACTCTGAACATCTTTCTCCCTCACACAAACACACATTTTTTCACCCTGCTTTGTGATTGACAAGCCATATTTTTGTCACCCAGAAAGGCTGAGACACTTGGGTGTAAAAGGATGTTCTCTCCCTCTCTCTTTTCTTCCCTTATCCCTCATCCTTCACCCTTTGCTCCTCTTTTTATCTGCCTCCGTCCCTCCCTCCCTCTCTCAGCTGCCTGTGTATGTGTGTGTCTGTGTGAGTGTGTGAAAGCTCGCCTGATTCAGCTCCCAGCCTTTCATTGAAATGTTATTTAGCCAACCAATTAGATGTTGGGAACAGCAGGTGAACCCTGAGCTCTATCCAATCAATGACCTTAATCCTCCTTAATCAACCAATTAAGATTCTATTATCAGCACACAATCACACACATATATGCAAATGTCCAACTACAGTTCAACTGCAGAATTGCAGCCTAAGCCTATATCTTTGTAGAGAACCACATTACCATAACCTAAACCTGCAGTGGCTCTTTATAAACTTTGAACCTGTGAGATAGAGACTTCATACCTAACAGTATTTGATAGAGGCTCATAAGTGAGTTTAAAATGCTGTTAAAATATACTTATATGTTTTTTTGTTGTTGTCAGCATCCCAAATAATCATTTTTGAGGGGGTGGGACATTTAAAGGGTTAATCCCTCCCCACATTTAATCTTTCCATCCCTCATTTTTCCTCTCTCATCCATTCAGTGGGAAAAAAAAGTCAGAAATGTCATAAATGTTTTAAATAATCTCGCATGTGCACCCTCAAGAGTCCCACAGTCTTATTTGCAATTTAAATTTTTTCCAGCTTCTTTAAATCTCTTCCAAGATCTTAGAGGTGCAGCTGGGGAAACAGCCTCAAATGGAGGCCATGGTGAATGATGGACCGGGATCGATGGTGGGAGGGGAGCTGCTAATAATTTACAGTAACACAAACCTAAATATGCAAAGCAGAGATGGAGGGAAAAGCAGAAAATTAAACATTTTCGTCATATACATTTAAAAAAGCCCTCAGGTTTGACAGGACTGCACATTTTCTTTAGTAATCTCCTAGAAAATAACCTATTTCCTCCCTGCCTAGTAGGGTTATGATTACGAATATAACCCTACACTTCTTTAGTGTGTGCGCGTGGACGCAAGGCAGAAAAAGGCGGGGAGGACTATTCTGATGGCCAGTGACATCCTCTTTCTTTGCATACCATCTCTTGCGTTTCTTCATCTGTTCCTCCCTCACCCGCACTACATCTCTGTAGCAGTTGTGATCCCTACATTTATTCAGATTTATTTTAGTCCAGAGTATCTCAAACAAGGCAAGTAATTGTTTGCTCCGAGCGATAAGATGTGGGAGGGAGTGGCAGAAGATGTACACAGAGAAAGCCAGCGAGCAGGTGTTACGGCCCTAGCAGGGCCTCTCTCTCTCCTGAGGGTGCCTGTGTGGGCGTGTCCCACTACCTCCTGCCTGAGGTGCCACCTTTCCCTCCTGTACAGCTGACTCCCATCAGCAATTAAGGGTATTTAAGCCCAGAGCAGGGTGAGCTCTGGGCCAGAGTGCCATGAGTGTGGTTCCAGCTAGTGAGCTGAGTGTCTTGTGGGTTCCAGCTAGTGAGCTGAGTGTCTTGTGGTTTCCAGCTAGTGAGCTGAGTGTCTTGTGGTGTTTCCAGCTAGTGAGCTGCGCTTTCCTTTTGACTTTTTGCCTTACTGACCGACGCCTGAGTTTTGTTTGTTTCTTTTATGGTGATAACGGCTTGTCCGTCTCTTTTAGTTGAATTACTTCAATAAAACTGTTTTATTGAAGTAATGATCTAGGCGTATGATTCTCGCTTGGGGTGCGAGAGGTCCCGGGTTCAAATCCCGGACGAGCCCCCACTTGTTACGTTCCCCTGAGGGGTCTAGGCGGTGAGGGGGAAGTAACAAAAGGTGTCTAGGTCAGAAAAAGGAGTCAAGGAGGCAAAAGGGTTAAATTAAAGAGTTTTATTAAAGTAGCTCAACTAAAAGAGACGGACAAGCCGTTATCACCATAAAAGAAACAAACAAAACTCAGGCGTCGGTCAGTAAGGCAAAAAGTCAAAAGGAAAGCGCAGCTCACTAGCTGGAAACACCACAAGACACTCAGCTCACTAGCTGGAAACACCACAAGACACTCAGCTCACTAGCTGGAAACACCACAAGACACTCAGCTCACTAGCTGGAAACACCACAAGACACTCAGCTCACTAGCTGGAAACCACAAGACACTCAGCTCACTAGCTGGAAACCACAAGACACTCAGCTCACTAGCTGGAAACCACACTCATGGCACTCTGGCCCAGAGCTCACCCTGCTCTGGGCTTAAATACCCTTAATTGCTGATGGGAGTCAGCTGTACAGGAGGGAAAGGTGGCACCTCAGGCAGGAGGTAGTGGGACACGCCCACACAGGCACCCTCAGGAGAGAGAGAGGCCCTGCTAGGGCCGTAACACAGGGAATCAAGCAAAACCCAGAAAACCAAAACTATACAGTAACAAGGACATACGCAGATATGGATGGATGGGAAAGTGAGCAGTTAGAGAAAAGTGCGTTTGAAGTATGCCACTTATCCATGCTCACAGAACTGAGCGCGGGAGGAGGAGGTGTTGTTATTTAAGAGTAAACAGCAGCTAAGAGAAGATGGCGAACGCTTGTTGAGTTTATCAGAGCTGAAGGTCTTCTTTAGAAATAATTCACTGACCAAATTTACTTATTGGATTCTTGTTTAAGCAGCAGAACCACACAAATTTTAAAATTATAGTAATTTAGCCACAACATATGCAAAAAAAAGTAGCTTGTTGGCGCACTGTAGAGTCACACATTAAGTATAAAGCTGCTGCCTGAATGTCGAAGCTACCGAACATCAGTAAAATGTCCCTGATTTCAGTTAGAGTTTGCTTGGCTTGTGATAAAAATCTACTCATTGGTGAGCTGAAACCTGCAATGATGTGATGCTCTTGTTACCAACTGAGCCTTTCCATCCCGGAAACCTGTGTGTGACAGAGGTTGTGGAAAGTTTGACACCAGTGTGATAAGCAGCTCCAGCCACTGAGAACTTCTTGCCAGCTACGGTGATTAAGTTACTGCAATCAACCGTAAAGTGTCAACGTTTCAGTTGGGATGGGAAAAGAAAAAACTGTGGAAGCAAATGATGTAATATGCAACAACAACGACTATGGCAAACCCCTTGGAATGTACACCACTGTGCAAAAGTCTTGAGCCACCTCTCATTTCTTTATTTTTTTATTCAAGGAGCCAGACTTGTCATTTTTAAAGTGGTCTTGAACAAGAATACTCCAGGCTTTCTGAAAGTCTTTAAAAGTTGTGGGTTTATTTGTTTAATTGTTTGTTTTGTCTTTTTTGTTTATGAAGCACATAAGGAATGCGTGAATGATCTGTGAATCATTCACACGCAAAAAGTGCACTTCACTCAAAAAATTAACCAGCAGCAGACAAAGAACTAGAAAAACAAAGAACCACTTTTAAATTGTATTTTCAGGCACTTTGTCAGAAAAAAATAGTATTTTGCACCAACAAGGTGATAACTAAAGAACTACTAACTGAAAACTTGGCATATCTGAACATGATGTGCACTGTGTCCTTATAAAATTTTAAGAAACTAGAGAAGTAAAGAACAAAAGAAAACGTGTCAGGCATTTAAAATAAATCCCTACAACAAATGAACTGTATCTGAAAATCACGTCCTTAAAAAATTCAGCAGAGTGCTGACACAGGACCTGGGAGATGCATCTGGCCCTTCAGTTGATTCATCTACTGCTCACTGAAGCCTCATCAGAAATGATCTCAGTGGAAGGCTGGCAGCAGGAAGCCATTCTTAAAGAAGGGGAAAACTGGGAGAAAAGGCTGAAATATGAATCATTTCACAAGAATTGCACTGAAAGTCAGTGGCAACAGAGTGAGGAATCCAAATTTGAAATTTTTGGTGAAAATTGTTTTCAGTATGTAGGAAGGAGATAATCCCAAATACATTGCCAATGCAGTACACACAATGTAATGTGCATAGTGTCAGTGTCCGCGGAGTCGCACCTCAGTATTATTAAAGGCAGCGTAGAATGATATTGACACAGAACAGATCAAAAGGCAGCCGAGATCCAAACAAAGAGCTTCGAATGTTGTTCAGGAAGCCTGCAGAATTTTTCCTGAAGAAATAAAGAACTGACAGCTTACCTAAGAGAGTTCAGTCTGTGTTAAAGAATAATTGGTCGTACTAAATATTGACCTTCAAGCTTGTTAAAACTGTACAGACTCTGTTTTTGCATCATATACTATATCCATTCATGCAATTATTTCCCATTTTCCAAGCAAAGTATGCATTAAGTGTATGTCCTGGCTCACTCTTAAAGAAAAAAAGTGAACTGCCAAATTCTACTAAAAAGAAAAAAGACAAGTCGTGATTCAAAGGAAGCCCTAGAACAGTTTATCATGTCTTAACTACAGGATTGCTCAGAGCAAGGTTTTCCCTCTATAATGAACCGTTTAGTGCCTACTTCATCCAAAAGAGCTCACTGCACCCTAATTTTCTGTTAGACTTTGTGGCCAAAATTCAGCTAATTTTACATTTAGTCAGCAGGATGTTGGCAAGACAAAACGGGATGGCACGAGGTCACGACCACTCTTTTATGCAAAGTTTTTGCATGCAGTCCAAAGTCAAGCAGATGACATCGAATAGGTAGTTGTAATTCGACCCTGCTTAGTGACCAGGGTATAGCTGCTGCTGATGAACTTCTCAGCTTTAATGCTTTATCACTGAAAAATTGTCAAATAGTCACAAGTAAGCCGAGCACATAATACAGTCAACAGGAGCCCCTGGACAAAAATGAAAAAATAACGGCTAATCTGAATTCTTGTTTGGTCAGTCTGATGTTCCTCATGCCACTGACCTTGTTAATCTACTCTGACAATATAAAGGTTCTTTTCATACACAGCAGATTGGAGATGAAAAACATTTCTCTGTGTCAGATCATCACCCCAGCCTTTCCGAGAGAAGCCACAATCCTCTCAGTCACGATGCCTTTTAGTTGAATTCCAGCACTCCTTCATCCAGTGCCCTCCCTGTGTTGCCATGGCATTCTACTGTTGGTACACATCCTATGGCTCGGTGAACAGTTCCAGCGGCATTATGTAACTCCTGAATTTTTCCAACACCCTTGGTACCATGTATGTGTATCTGTGTGTGTACGTGTGACAGAGGGAGGATGTGTGCTCTCTGCATTGCGTTTAACGGGGTAGCACATGCTGAGACTGGGGAACAGTTTTTTTAACATCTGCCTTAATTGAACTGCACTCAAGCATAAATTAGTCCACCCTGCCAGCTCTGCACTTTCTAGTTTGTGTATCATGTGTGTAAGTGGGTCCTTGCGCCACACATGTTTGTGCATTTTGCGAACAGATTAAAAGCTGGACCTATTTTCCTGATTCATCTCTCGTGCACTTTTACACACACACATACACTTTCACACCTTTTTTAATCACAATATATAATGACCAACCAAGGGCAGCAAAACTTCAATTTCAACATATCCATGATGTCCAAATTCTGTCCTTTGCAATTTCCTCCATGATCACATCTACCTAATTAGCTAAATTCCAACCTGAAATATTCATTTGGGCAAGTTTTACACAACTCGCTGCCTCTTTAATTACCACCTTGATCAGCAGATTTCATGAAGTGGTTCCATCTACCAGCTGTTGGCTGCTCAACATCGGCAGCATCTAGACTCAGGGGAAAACCCCATTAAATGTTTGGGCCAAAACAGACTTTCCCCCCCCCCAATTACAGCCATTTTAAAAGACATCAACAACTTTCAACATTGACAAAACAAGCAGAAAAAGGTTTTAATAGTCGTGCCAACTGGCAGAACTAGAGTGACTTACTTAACCATTGCAGTTGATCTTACTTGCTGTTAAGGGTTGAAGATCTCAGTGGTTTTTTTATGAAAAAAGATTTTTTTTGTTTCATATAACTAAAAGTTAATAAATATGACTTCTAATGTAGCATAGTTGTTGGGACCTGATAGGTGCGCTCATGAATGAATCGGAAGTTGAAATTTTCCCCAGTCTGAAATTATTTGTTCAACTCTCCCTTAACTCATATTTCCCACTTGGAAGGTCTGAGCAGTTCTACATATTCCAAGATTGTGGCACTGAACGCAAACTTTTAACCCTTACTGCCACTGTTGTGTATTTCTGACTTGTTAAATAAGCCATACACAGAGCACTGAACAGGCTCTGTGTATGAATGTGCTGCAATGGTGTTTTTAAGCAGAAAGAAGTATGAATTCTCTGGGTGAAAAATGCTTTTTTGATGCCAAAATAAAGAGAAGAATGACCAGACTCCTGAGCTGATAAGAAGGCAACGATAACTCAAATATCCAATCGTTACAAGCAAGGTATGCAAAGGAGCATCTCTGGAATGCAATACATCCAACCTTGAACCTCTGTCGTAGCAGGATACCACACTGAGTGACTTCTTTCAGCTAAGAACAGGAAACTGAGACTATATTTCACATGTGCTCAACAACACTGGGCAAGAAGAAGATAAAGGATAAAGAAGGAAAAAGGATTCAGATTCAGACTGAAGTCAACAACTTGCCAGCATGGTCCACCCTGCCTTGCATTCATGGTTCAGGCTTCAGGAGGATATTTTTTAGTCCCCTTTGAGACCCTTAGTAGAAACTAAGAAGTATTTAAATACCACGGCCTACCCGAGTACTGTCGTTGACCATGTCTGTCCCTTTAGTGTGTACCCATCTTCAGGAATGTGTTTCATGCAGCACATAACAAAGTTCAGATCATCTCAAACTGGTTTCTTGAACATGAGAATAAGTTCCCTGCACTCAAATTTCCAGCCAATGTTGGATTTGTGCCACAAAGAATTAAGGCAGCTTTTAAGGGAAAAGGTGGCTTTCCTTAAGGTCCTTGTTTCCAAACAGGTCACTTCTCACTGTTAGTATTCAACAAACAACTTGTATGCAAGTTTTATATTTGCCAGCCCAAAGGCAAACAAAAGCACACAGGCTGATTGCAGAGAGGACATTAATTGGTCTGCAGTCACGCGCTACTGAGAAAGCAGAAACGCTGGGAAGGAGTTTGTGGTTGTTTTGCAATTTTTAAAGGACCTATATACATTTTTTAACATATTTTCAAGGCACGTGTCCTGTGGCAGGTTTATTCTAGAAAATGCGTCTGACTGAAAAAAAAAAACCTGCCTGAGATCCCAAAATAGCCAAAGCCTCTCAGCACGTAACTGACACTATACGCAAGTGTTTCTTCGATCCAATCACTTCTTTGCCTCATCAGTGCGCTGCACCGAAAGAGACCCACTTCCCCTCCACTCCTGGCCACAATCAGCTTTCCTTTTGTCACGTCCCCCCCACACCCCCGCCAGCCCTCCTTTTTCACCTTCCCTCATCCATGTCTCGTCTCCTCTTCATCACTATAGAGAACATAAGCTCAACAGAATGAGGGCTCAGTTCAATCAAACCATATGTGCGCTTACCAAACTTTCTCTCTCACTTCCACTTTTTTTCCCTTTTAATCTTGCTACGGGAGATAAGATATGAATGCTTCTCAAGGGTCTCGAGCTGGGGTCAGATGAGTTATCTTGGCGGAAGAAAGTAAAAAGAGGAGCGGGCAGTACACAACAGCAAAGGACAGAGGGGGGGGGGGGGGGGGACAGGTGAGAGGAGGATCAAGGGAGAAGAGTTGTGCTCTAAACTGAAAAAGCGCTTGAGTGCTGTCGGTTGAAGTGTATTGTGCTGTTGCTCTCAGTCACACTCTAGTGTAGTGTTAGCGGAGTCTGGGGCATACAGGAGTGTGTCAGCACTCAGATGATGGAGACATTTGGTGATCAGAAGCTATCAGGGCATCAGTTGCCTGCTCCCTTCTAAGAAACTGGGACACTTCACTGACTTCTCTTGTGTGAAAGCGTGTACATGTGTGCGTGAGCGAGACAGTAAGATATTTGTATCCTTGGATGAGTCCACTGCAAGGACACACACACAAAAAAAGAAAGCACTTAATAAAAACGCAAAGCACATGATGTTTTAGATTTTGTGAAATCAAAATATTTAACCTCCAACAGCAGTCATTAGCCACAGAGTGGGTGTTGAACCAGACACTCGAGGCCCAATGAGAGACGAGAGCCACTGGAGATGAGAGGCATCAGAGGGGAAAGTCTCGGGGCAGATTGCGAGGAGAAGAAAGCTAGATGTACGAGTGAAAGAAGACTATATTTGGACAATGAGAAATGGGTCTGGTTTGTTAATGACACAGCAATGTCACAGTAAAAATCATTATGTTCTTCAATAACAAGTAGAAATAAGTTGGAAAAACACTTACAGTTAGATTACATCAATGCTATTTATTGATTTGAAGGGATAGGTAAAGCGTCTTACCCAGAGTTATTTATGGCATCAAGGTTGCTTTTCTTCTGATTCTGAGCATACAGTGGAAACACTGATTCAGGAGACTTACGGATGCCCCTCTGGTGGTCCTCCTTGGGCTCTCGCACTCTGGGGCCTCTGGATGTCTGGAGCCTGGATCTCCTCCATGCCTGCTTCATGCCTTGGGGGACGGGGCTATGGCTCTCTACATTCTCTAGCAGACCATTACACGGGGAAACCTTTTGAATACAAGCGCACTGATCCACACAGGTGTGCACATGGGTGTTCACTGTTCATAGACATAAACTACACCTTTATTGGCTGCTATTTCCAAGCACATTGTGCGCTGTCGGTCCTGCTTGCTACACAACAACATTCAATATTTAGTATTTACTGCTGTTTACACTTAGCTAGATTAACGTGACGGTGTTGTGTTTAGTATGTTGCTCTGTTTTTTTGCTTGTTTTCTCTTCTTTTTCTCTCAACAGGTGATCCAGGAGATTTTTTTTCTCTTTTTTCTCTTTTTAAGTGCCCTTTCTCACTGTCCCTCTTCCCTTCTTTTTTTCTTTTCCTTCATCTTTCTTTCTCCCTTTTCTATCCCTCAGTCATGTCTGTCCTGTCTGTAACAACTAAAGATAAAATAAAATAAATAATAACAACAAAGGTCGATCAAATGGACCAATACGGCAAGGCCGTGATGATCCATTTGGCAAAGTAAATCCGTTGGGTATCCTTGTTGGTCTTCAGACAACAATTCTGACGGCTAAAGAACCAAATGGGACAGGCAAAAAAAAAAAAAAGGAGACTTAGGTTAAACAGGAGAACTATGCCTTTTTATAACGCCAAAATGCAAATTTACATGCTATGTTTTGCTGTACCTAAGCCACAGGAAAACTGTGTAGTCTAAATGTTCACCAAACAAAATTCAGTAATAATGTGTTTCAAACAGTGTCAACCTAAACAGAAACTCCACCATACAGTGAAATTACATTTTTCTTATAAAAGAAACCAAAACATGTCATCTGCCTCCAACACCCCTGCTAGCCCTCCTTTCTCAGCTTCCCTCATCCATAACGTGTCTCGTCTTCATCATTTCTTCGGGTTTGAGCCTGCGCTGGAATGGTAGCGCTGGGCAGGATGCCTGCTGTGTTTGCTTCAGATTACTCCTCACCCCCCACCCGACCCTGTGGCTTGTCACGTGTTCTATAATGTTGTGCTGTCGACATTTATGTGCTTTTTTCTGCAGAGGAGCTTTTTTGTTTCCCGTTCTCATGCTTTCCTCCCAGGAGCCCAGCATGAGTAGAGGTCTCCTTTTTTCCTCTTGTACTTTCCCATTGTAGTGTATATTTCAGTGTTTTTTTTCTGTAATGCTCTCCGACCTGTATCCCCATGTGATGTCTGTGTTGTGTGTGTAAGGTGGGGGGGGGGGGGTCCTATTTCACTGCAGGGCAACCTGCACGTGGCGACTAAAGCATTGATTGATTGATTGATTGATTGATTGATTTTGATGGCTGGCTATTAAACAGCATGACAGTTGCTGCACATCTGCATGTCACTTTGCAACCCACATAAACCCCAAAATTCACCTTTTATGCTGTTTCTGACACCCAATGAACATCTTATCTTCTTCAACACTTTAATCTGTAGCTTGGCCTCCAGTCTTTTTGTCAGAGCCGCCATCTTTAAACCATACCTCATAGCAGGTGTCACAGCTTGGTCTTGTAAACCTTTCCTTTCACTCTTACACTTGATGATCACGTTTGAATTGCCAAAGATTTTATGCTGTTTCTGATCATCATTTATCCCAGTCTGGGGATATCTAGCTTGTGAATCTCCAATTCCATGCTTGGTTTGTGCTGGGTTGATGGATTTATTTGTTTAATAGCCCTAAACCCCTTCTCAGGTTGACAGAAAACAACAATTGCTTCTTTAAGATCACTGCAGATGTCTTCATGTAAACTTTATATTTCACATGGCATAGGAGACTGACTCCACTGAGTCATAGTGGTTAGTGTTACAAAAAAAGATCATCTGCATTAAAGTAGAGCCTTTTACAACATAAATCACACACTGTAAAGCTCTATTTTCCAGACTTATACTGCACACAACATCTGTGGAGAGACCCGAAGACGACAGTTCACAGATGCTTCCCATCCAGTCTGACAGAGCTCAGGGGATCTGCCAGGAAGAATCAGATAAACTGCCCAAATCCAGGTGTGCAAAGCGTATAGAGAGTTTCTAGAGTAAGGACTGAATTAATGGCCTGAATATCTCTGGAAATGAGAAACTTCAGCTTTTGATTTTTTTTATATATATATCTGTATTTGCCCCCACATTTAAAAACATGCATTTATAACCTCTGTCATTATTGTAGATTTATGATAAACATGTAAAAAACGGCAAGAACACAACATAACATGCAAAAATTGAAGGGAATAGTGTACATTTCACAACTAGGTCATTTTCATGCAGTTTCATCGTGTTGCATTTGATTTCATCACGTTGTAAATTATTTCACTTATTTTAGCCTACTCTATACAGATAGTTGATTTCCCTCAGATGTGTACAGTAAATATATAAAAGTAGTAACTTTTGTATATCTGCACTCAGATGAAGCACATATGAACACTCACCATTATTTATGGATTTTTGGCGTGCCTGGTTTCCATGGGGACTTAAATATTTTGGGACAGAGTCGAGCACAGGCGTTACTCAGGCCATATGGGGTGTAGTTGTGTTACAAGGTGCCTACTACTCAGATTTAGAATTTACATAATACTGTTCCTCAAGCCAAGAGCAAATACAATTAATCAAATCAAATCAAAACTCAGAGGCTGCACAGATTTTTTCCACCTGAAATATCAATCACTACTTCTGAACACACCAATGTAAATGCTTTTTGGAGGTTTTAGCTTTTTAACTTTAAAGAAAAGCAGGATGTAAAACCATGCATAAAAACAGCTTATCTTAAGATTTCCTCATTTATCTGAACTGAATTTACAAGAACATAAATCATATTTTTGTAAAAGCTGAAACCAGCAAATATTTCATTTTTTCAGTTTTCTGTAATAAGTTATCATATATACATTTTTTTAACCTTCTAACAAATTAAAACAAAGAAATTAAATATCAATTTGCATATATGAGTTTTAATTTGTATCACTTTTGCAACATCCAGCATTTTTGTGGAATTTTTGCTTAAAAAATTTTTGTGCAAGTTTTTGATGAAAAGAAAATCCCACTGATGATGTAGAAGTCTAACAAGCTAACAAAACTCATGTATCAAATCTTATAGGACCAAGATAAGCATGGGGCATAATTATTTTATTACTATATGAAGAAATTTGTCATTTTTAAAGGATTTGAAAAAGCTTTTTAACTACAACTACCAACATTTGTTGTCTTACATGCTACAAGTTAGCATTCCTGGGCAATTTTACAAGCTGAAAATGTGATAATATAGGAAGTTATCTGAAATGTCATTCTAATTAGGGCTAATTAGACTCATTTCAATGATTAATGCATTCAAATGATTTTTTTTAGTGTTTAAACTGTGTTCAGTGTGAAAATCAGCATGTAACCCTTTTGCTGTGAAAATCACTCCTCTGAAAGTCTCTTTTCACAGACACAAAGATCAGAGAGACGTCACTGTCTGGGAGGCAGGACCACCTCTTCACTCTCATTTCTGTCACATGTCAGATTGTACCTTCAAACTGTGTCGCTCTGAGGCAAAGGAGTGAAATCTGAATACTGAGCTGCATAATCGCTACACCATCCAGTAGCACCATATTACGATTATATACTTCAGTAAGCATCCTTTTCCCTTTAGTAATCATTCATTTTTAAGCAGTTTGCATAAACTTAGAGAGACTTTTGTCACAACACATAATTCAGAGAAGATAATAACTGGCACACAGCAACATGCGCAGGAGAAAACATGCAAAGGGGGACATTTATGAAAATGATGACAGTACTGTCTAAACCCAACCAGCCCAAGGTGAACAATGTGGTTTTTTATGGGTGGCAGATCACTTTAAACAGTCCCAGAAGACTTTGTACTGTAACACTGTGTTGTGAGCTAAATGAACAGGGACTTAATTTGTCCCAGATCCTGCTAGCAAACTAAATGCCAGTCGTGAGTTTAGCTTGTTAGCATGCTAACATATTTTAATTAAGGACCAGTGAAAAAGCCTAGACCAACACTTTGTAACCACCAGTTGCTAAAGAAAACCTTGTAATTGCTGGGATTGTGAGCAGTTGTGGACTGTAAAGCATGCAACATACGCTGGAAATTAAGCTGTTTGCCTTTTGAGAGAGATGTTTTTTAACATTAGGGCACAATTTAGCTTAAGGTTTCTACTTAGTGGTTTGTTAGTGAATGTTTTCAGACAAACCGATGTCTAAGGGTGACCAAGGCAATCCGCTAACTACCAAAGCAATCACAAGAGGTTTTTGGTGCACTAGCTTTGCAACCTCAAGCAGGTACTCACCAACCAGCAGGGAAAACACATTTTTCCCCTAGTGACAGGAGGTTGCCAGGGAGTCACTGACCAATCTCTAGGCTTGTGTGATTGAGGCTTTAGTGGTAAAGACTGAGTATTGCCAAAGTCAGTAGGATTAATTATCTGAGGACTGTGAATTATAATAAAATAAAGATGTTCCGTCCATCTTTGTACAGGATTATCTTTCTCCTCATCCCACATACTGAGACTATGTCCCATGTTTTGTCTGGCTGCAGTTTACATGTACATGTAAATGTATGCGTAATGTGGTATTTTTTTTAATGAAGACAAACAAAACTCACTAACCTTTTACAACCTGGCCTCTGGACACTGTTGGAGGAATCAGGCCATTGTTTGGATGAGGTTAATGCTATAGTGCTAATGTATTATTTTATTGATGTATTTCTGTTTATTGCCTTCCTCAGGGTCGATTTGTTGTTGCGTTGTTGCTCTTCCATGGTGAGTGCATTTCAGAATTAGAAAATGGTGAAGAAACAGTAAATGGTTCTCTTTCACAACTTTAGCAATGTCCAAGTTGCACAAAGGAGCATAGAGCCTAAAGATGTTAACGCATCTCACACTTCTGTTTAATCAGTTTTCTGTTTGACATTTATTCAGCTGTGTGAAAACAATAACTTTAATCTCAGCCAAACCGATTTACTCAGGAACAAATAAAACACTGAAAAAAGCCAAACAATAAAATTTTTAAGTTACCTAAGCAATGTGCCGGGGGTCCAGCGTTCTCGCCAGCTCTAGTGAGCCTCAACCTCCCAGTCAGCTATCAGGCTGGTGGGTAACAGACGTCTGGGATAGGTTGGGCCACGAAGGATACGCCCGACCCATCCTTCAAATGAAGGACCCATTTGTCAGCCACATGTGGAGCAGCCTTTGAATTGGGACAGCTTTCGTCGCCTGGCTGTGACGTAATCGGCCTTCAAATGCTGCATAACCTCACTCACTCATTCACTCTTTGCCTTGTGTCATACCTGTTGTCATTTTCTTCACTGGAAGCTCCTGGGGTCCAAAATCTGTGTTTCATGATGTCATTTTTTCAGCACATATTGTGTTCATGAGATTTTCACTGCATAATCACTGTACAGAGGATATTTTTTAATCTCTTATATCATTTTTATCTTTTTTTTTAATTTCGTCATTCTATTTAATGACAGCTAAGAGTATCAATTAAATTGACTTGGCCATTTTTAAATCGGATTTCTCATAAGAAAATAAACTAACATTATGTGTTTCATGCAGAGAGTAGCAATTGGATCAGAGTCGGAGCCAAGTGTTGCCTGTAATGGGGATGTGTGTATATAATAGTATTATGTTTAAGTTGGGATACGATGCTTTTATGTGAAAAGGCAGCTTTCAAATCTTTCTGATGAAGTAATGAAATCTTTTATATTCAGGCGCTGACATTTCCTCTTAACTGGGACTCAAATAAAAAGTTTCACACAGCAGCTTTAACATTAAAATTAGTGTCTTTCAAAGACAAACAAAACACTCATCTGAGCCCAAACCCAATTTTCTGCATTTGCTCTAAGTCTCCAGTATATAAGTGACTGCGTGTGACTTGTGTTTCCAACACTTACTGAAGCGCTGCCATAATGCTCTGCTCAGGGCTGTGAGTGACACTGAGGAGAACTTCACTTGCTCCTCAAATTCCAGATTAAGGTTGAAAATTCAATCAGACTGTAGGCAAAGCAATAAAACTGAAAATGATAGTAGATTAGTGCAGAAGTAATATACTGCGATAACCTAAAATGTGTTCCAAGGCAACCTTATTCCCCAGAAATCACGTTCATATATTACCGAGTTGTTTTCACAGCTATGATGTGGTGCTAATCTAATGACCGACTGGATTCTGTTCACGTCTGAGTTTAGGTTTGGAGGCAACGAGAGCACGATCGAGGTTTTTGTTTAATGCAAAATAGACGTGGATGTTTTTGACAGAAAACCATAACCGAATGCCGCCGCTACCTAAACTCTAAAAAATGCATGTTGTAATCCAACACAACAAAATCTCCAGTGTTAAATTAACACTGGAGAGTGTCTATATGGGTCCACACCTCTGAGTGTTAAATTAACACTTTTGACGGCGTTATATGTTTAAAAGTAACCTAGTCAGTTTTGAAGATTAACAAAGACTAACACTGAGCAGTGCTGATTTTCTAACACTGGAAAATAACTCAAAATGTTAGAAATATTCCAGTGTTAGAACATCAGCACTGCTCAGTGTTAGTCTTTGTTAATCTTCAAAACTGACTAGGTTACTTTTAAACATATAACACTGTCAAAAGTGTTAATTTAACACTCAACAGTGTTGTATTTAACACTCAGAGGTGTGGACCCATATAGACACTCTCTAGTGTTAATTTAACACTGGAGATTTTGCTGTGAAGAATGGATAGCTCAACAAACGGGTGATTTTACATCAAAAAGATTACATCTTTTCTCCGATGTTTCAGAAAATCATTATATTAAATTTTGAGCCTTGAACCAATCCAACAAGCTATGATGCTTTTTACTCATACCTGTAAAAAATGTTGATTTTGATCAAAAGAACAAAGAAAAATGTGGGGGGAAAAAACAAAAAGGTGCCCGACTGTAAAGAATTACTTTTAACAGTGAAGGAACTACTCATCCCACAATGCACTACAAATTCCATATTCCGTACACATTGGTGTTTCAGGTTAGGATTGCAGCTTGAATAGTTCTACCCACTACTGCAGTAGAGTAGCTCTACCCACTAGACTTTTGAAGCCTGTAGCTCACAATCAAAATCCCCATGAAGAAAAAGAATTGGATTTTTTACTGTTGAGGCCTATAGGGCTTTTTATACACTTAGATGGCTTCGATGTGGTGCCCAGTTACGGAGATATCAGCTGCAGAAATATCTGCCGCCTCTTGAATATAATGGTACAATGCTGTGTGGTGCACAAAGAACCAAAAAGTATACATTTGAAAAACTCATCAGTGATGTCTCTTTCTTGAAATCACCATCTTATCTCAGACTGTATGAGGTAAGTACCACCAAGCTCCATTATTTTCAAGAGAACAAAAAAAAGAGAAACAAAAAAGATCCACTGCACTCTATCCACAGACATGTATATCAGCTGTGTCACTCAAAGTGACAAATCACAAAGGGTCATTCAGAATCACAAAGATTAAAAAAAATAGTCCACGCTCCACTCACTGTGAAGAAAAACACAATAAAAAGGACGTCAAACCGGCTTCTCCTGTGAGAGCAGTACCGATAAACCACAAGGCGCAATTCCTAATGTGGATCTCACGTTTTCTTGACCAGAAAACCTCACTCGTGGGATACATACTGCCGCACTTTGCAATCCACTGCTTCGTACATTAGTTCATAATAGTGTCTCAGGAGGAAATCGCGGGCTAAACTAAAAGCACATGAGGGTATGCAGGAGAGAGTAAATTACAGCACTTTAGCGCATAATAATTCTTGGAATGTACTGAACATCAGAGCCTAATAGCTGAAAATAACAATGCATTCGTCTCTGAGGGTCAATTTTTCTTTAATGACACTTGCCTTTTTTATTGTGTATGGAACCATCAAAGCAGCAGCTCCTGTGTAATCGTTCAGGCCTCTCGGGCTTTCACACGGCACTCAGTTTCTTATCTGCACATGCGCATTAGCATGACAGATGGAAAAACGCAGCCCTGTTGTGTTATAGCATCAAAACTGATGCTATAAAAGAGTTGTGGGTTTTTTTTAATAGTTTTTATGTGAACACAAAGAGCTTCTCATAAATTAACAGCTTAAATCATGTGTTTTTGTTTTGTTTGTCTTTTTTTAAGATTTGCATTTCATCAGAGTCTAATTTAAGTCAAATGGTGGTGTTAAGCTTTAAATTACATACCAGTGCACACATTTTAGTTTTTATTTATATATATTTTTAATTAGCAATGCATACAGGTAGCCAAACTAGTCACAGCATACTAAAACATCATTAGTGGTAATCAAAGCTTTGGTAACAGCTCAAACAGTGACAAAGGACAGCATCCAAGGTTAAGGTTAACTTCCTGAAAGATGATGAAAAGAAGCCTAATGAATACTGGTAACACATTCTGTCTTCAAGTGAAGCCACAGTACATTTCTCTGGCTCATATGGGATCCAGTATGTTCGTGTGAACCTTGAGCTCTTCCTAATCTAAGATGGCGCCTGTGTGTGCGCTGCTTGCTGTCAGCTGTTACCTCTTTTGTTTTTGCTAGCTTTGTTTACATCTGTTTTCTTCAAAAAATCTCTCTACTCTTCTGGTTTATGACTTCCAATCGCTACTAAATATCTGAGCTACTGTTGGAGAGCAGTCCTGACTGGCCCCATGATGTGAGGAATTTTGTATCCCACGTGTGTTAGAGACCGTACCACTGTTCTACAGCGGCGGTCCACATTGCCATCCCTCCAGGAAGAAATGCCACAGAAGGCGAGGGAAACGGGGCGGTGTATTGGTAAAAATCAATTCAAATGCTACATAAATAAATTTGACTTTAACTTTGACTTTATCAGGGCTACCACAGTGAAGTATGAAGCTGGGACTTTTGATGATATGGGGCTAAATGAGTACAAATAGTGCTGGGAGGATCATACTTAAATATGGCACCATCAGTGCCTATGGGCATACCAAAATACTCCAAGCCTCCAGAAGTCTGGCATGAAAGGAAAATTCCAGCATCACAATAATCCAAAGCACACTGCCAAAATCACACAGGAGTCTATGAAGAAGAAAAAAATGGAAACTATGACCTGGTCACCTGACTCAAATCCAACAGAACACCTCTGGGGTGTTTTAAAGGGAAAGATGGCACATTTCCTCCAGCAAGGAGGCTTTTAAAAAAAAGGTCTCTCTGCAGTCTCTACAGAAATTTAGCTTCCTTCATGCCGAGTAGGTTTGTGTCACCTTTCAAAAATAAATCTGGACCCTGGCAGTCCACATTTATGTTTGCACTGAGGTCATAATGTGAGGACTTTATTGTTAAAAATAGTAAAATAATGAATCTAACATAGAAATATATGCACAGGTCAGTGGATTCAGAGCATATCAACACAAAAATAAAGGCATGGGAGTTTATGTGGGCGCTTGCCTGTATGTCAGAGATTACAGTGTCAAGGACCTTTGGTCTGATGAGTAGAGCTACACTGTGCACAACCTCCTGAGTGCACACATGCATGCTCTTCACAGAGATAGCAATGTAATATGCACTTCCCATACAAAGATAAGAGAAGCAGAAATGAATAAATCCCTGCCTCACCCAGAAACATGCAAACACCACACGTCTCT
Organism: Copadichromis virginalis; assembly: GCF_057382275.1. Lineage (NCBI taxonomy): Eukaryota > Metazoa > Chordata > Actinopteri > Cichliformes > Cichlidae > Copadichromis > Copadichromis virginalis. The sequence goes on along the minus strand of NC_140623.1, from coordinate 13,111,927 downwards.
GAGTGAAGCCGTATAGACACCAAAATTTGACCTGAGTTTGAAGACAAAATGAGCTAAACATCTGATTTAATCAATTTGTGGCACGAAAATCTAGATTTTTTTTTTCCTCCAGCAAGCACAAAGCCGAACGAGGAGCTTGTGCCTTAAAGCTCAGTCGTGACTCTCCGTGAGAAGCAAAAACACTTTGATTTCGCTCAGCTGGAGAACATGCACATCTGCTAATGTTCTTTTCAAATTCAAACCTGAAACCACAGCAGCCTTTAAAAATGGCATGTGGACAAGCCTGGGGCGGAATTGACAAATCCCCCCAGCAGCATCATTTAGGTCTGCTGTTAGAAGGCATGAGGGACAAGTGGTGCACAATGTGAGGAGTGGATGCCTGTTGCCTTTGAGCCTGTGGCGATGCATTAAATATGTAAAGTCATTTGGCCTAACATCACTCTAGAGTGCCAATACTGGTGCTGGAAGAGAAGAGGCTATAATAACTCATGCTCGCCAAAGCAGTAAAGCAGCCACTCCCTGGGCTGCGGGATGATTTGGACCTTACTGTGACTGCACATACATTACTGAAGTGGACTGTGAAATGAAAGCCAGTATGCAGACATAAGGCTTATGGTACCTCTTTTTCAGTCAGGTCCATTTCTGACTGGCTCAAACAACAGCCGCCCTACACTTTACGTTCTAGACTTCAACTCTGAAATGATGCATCGTTAAAAAAAATGCAAGTGTAAGTATTTCTCTTCCTCATTATTCTCTCTGCACAAATGCATTCCTTGGTTAATGAACAACTTCTGATCAGCGGCAAAACACAAAAACAATAGCATGTATTTTGTTTGATGTCAGGAAAATAAGAGTGGAACAGAGTGTCCCCGATACTCAGAAGCACATTCTTTGCAAACTGCAAGTTTTTCTCAGTCCTTCCCTCGTTGGTCTTTACTATTCCTCCTGTTCTTCACCGCCTTTCTGTGAAATATATTGCTCTTAGCACTTGAATATGTATCCGTCCTGACTCTTTTGGGTGAAAAATGGCTTTCATCTGGGATCTGAGCTAAAGCAAATTACCCTTCTGGTGGTATAGATCACTTTTAGGAAGGTAGGACTCAACGCAGAGAGAAAGAGAGAGAGGGAGGGAGAAAGGTAAAGCAGTTGAAATACTCTAGTTTGATAAATGGGAAAGATTTGGGAGGCATAAGCGAAAGTGAAAAAGAAATATTAATGAGCGAGAGCAACTTGAACTTACTGTGTTTCACCGAACAACAAACAACAGAGGGAGTCGGGTTTTTGGTAAATTGACTCCAAACATCAATCTGTCATGAGAAAATCTAATGTGATACCACCTGAGAGAAGAGAGAGACCCTATTTTTTATGAGACAAATATAATATAATAAGAAGTTTTTGTGTTTTGCTTTTTTGACAACAGAATGACCCACATCTTTTTCCAAAAGATTTTTTTTTTTTGGTCTTTTTGTCAACCTCAGGGGAGAAAGACTTCGAAAAGCTCCTGTCAGAAATAACTAGACAGAATAACAAAGAGGACTGAGCAAGAAACTTCAGGGAGAAAAGTTCATTCACCAAAGACGACGGGGACGATAAAAAAGGGATCAAGGAAAGGAAAGGGAAGGAAAGGAAAGGAATTTACAAGAGGGAGGAAGAACAAAGGAATGGAAGAATGATAGCCGACTGCCCTGAAGCATATGTGTGTAGTGCGGTGCCAACAACATATGCACAATTATCTAATGATAAAACTGTCTGGAAGCACTTTGTTCCTTGTCTCAAACAAAATATCGCGCAGTCACTTTGGTGTTGACTCAGACTTGACACATATACACACCACATGAGCCAATCCATCAGGCCGTGGTGATGACAATGAGTGAGGTGGCTGCGGGCGAGCCTGGTGATAGGTGCATATAACAGATGGTCCCATCAGAGCGAGCGTCAGAATGACACCCGACTTCCTCTTTATCATCTCCCCTGACCTCTTTGCACTCTTTTATTTCACTTCCTCATTACATTTTCTTTAACTTTACTCTTCAGTGACTTACAAATCTAAGTTTCTAAGTTTAAGGTCATTTTTGCAAATTCATTTTACGAATTCACGGTTTATGAAGATTTTAAAAAAGAAATGAGAAACGATGTCACAAGTAAAGGAATTAAGAATTCCTTGTTTTTAGAGATGAGCTAATTTGATCACATTTAAGAAATATTACAACAAAGAGAATCGCTGAGAAATTTGATAACATTTAGTAAGGCATAAGCAGTCACATGAGATAGTAAAATTAGAGAACAAAATTAGATTTAAGAACTAAATTACAACGAAGACGTTACATTAAAAAATCGACACAAGTGAGAGAAATGAGATCTGCTAATTGCGTGAAAATTTGAAATTCAGTTCAATTTTTTTATTAAATAGATTTTACGTTTAGAAAAGGAAAGGGTAGATAAAACTGATGAGTTGGAAGGAAGCTGACAAAAATATTCAATTGAAGGCAGGTTTAGACAAAGACAGGAAAATAAGATCCGAGAAGTTGGACAAAAATTACAGCAGGAATTAAATGAGCTACCATCAATAAACTATGAAATGATGAGAGAGAGAAATGGAGTAATTAAAAGGGAATAATGAGATGAGATACAAGAAATTATGCAAGAGAGGAATCCGAAGAAATAAGATGAAACAGATGATTGGGATTACAGAAACAGTAACGTAACAAAAGTCAAGGATGTTCCTGGGGAATTAAAAAAAAATCAGCTTTAACACCTTAAAATACATATCTAACATTCAGAGAAGAAACAACTCTTTTTGATGTAACTCTACTCAACATACTCAAATTCTTCAATAATCTAATGGTTTTATAATTAGTTAGGCATTGTTTCATTGTTGTTTATTGTGACATAGCATGTATTGGCACAACTCTGCATTTCCTATGTCAAAGTACGGCACAACTCCACTGCGTCTTATGGCTGTTGTTTTTCTCACCTTGCTAATTTCTAACTTGCAGTCACAGGGAGTTGTACTGTCTGCCTATTGGCAGCCGGCTGCACAACATCTTCGAACCAGCTGTCAACTGGCATTGCATATATTCATTAATGTGATAAATTAGTTTAACTAACTTTACCTCCACTGAGGAGGTTTGCTTTTCTTTCAGGCTATAAAAACGACCACTTGAATAATTTTGAATGAATTCTAATAAAACTGGGTGTAGATGGATTCGTGTTAACAGTTTGTTAAAATCTTCACAGTCGACTTACTAATTTATTGGTGAAAAATTGACACAAAGTCTTATCATTTAGAATCTGTGATTCTTATAGGTGTGCTGTGTATTGTTAGCATGTGGAAAGTTTCTTATATGAATGTTATGATATCGTCTTTCAGTTGACCTCTGACCCCCTCACCTTCAAGGTCAACTAATTGATCTGAAAGTCAAAGTAATAATAATGCTATACCAAACAATTTAAAACTATGTTTCTTACTACCATTGTTTGTATTCACGGTATTTAGGCATATAGGGAACAATATATTTGGATTCTAAATATCACCTTACTTTGGACCTCTGACTGCTTCTTTAACATCAAATAAGGTCAAACCTTCATTAAATTTCATCTTTAAAACGCTGTGCAAAATTCTCCTGCCTTTGTTGGCAACATTTAGTAAATAATAGAGCTACATGGAGAAAATCTAAATATCATGTTATAGTTTGCATCTAAATACCATATCGCATTTGACCTCTGACCTCAGATCTGCCATTCTTTCAAGCTGAACCTAAAGTCGTTTATATCTTTAAAGAAAGTAGGAAGAATGAGAACGAGCTGCCTAGTTAGTTAGAAATACTGTAGTATAATATTATATAATAAGCTCAAGTTATTATTCAAATTAAAGACTGCCCAGAGAGTGAGCTCCTGTGGTTTAGTTTCTGGCTCTCTGAGTGCTTCTCGTTCTTGTTTTCAATAGAATTTATTTAACTGAAAAGAACAACTGCAGAGAAAAAGCATCACCAGTGTCCTGTATATGTGGCTAATTTTTTAACACAAGGTCCTTGACTGACATTGCTCCCTGATGGTGAGTAAAGACCTAAAATAGCAAGAATAATCACCTTATGCAACATTTAGAGTGTGAGTTCATTTACACAGCAACTGCAGTTGTGGTTAAATTTTAACCAAAGGTTTTTAAAATCGTGAATCTGATTTGAGCTGGCATTTATGGAGTTTTAGAAAGTTTCAGCCTTTCATCGAGGACTGAAGTTTGTGCAAATGTTTTACATCGTGTAACTCTACCATTTTCTTCAGCTTTATTTGGACATTGAGAGCAAAAGTTAATAATGAGGAAGACCCTTAACTTTAAGCGTATGCCTTTAATTATTTAAATTGTCAGATATAAGGGAAAAATTATATTCATTACATTTTTTTTCCGTGATGAAATAAGGATGATTTTGTGGATAGCGCTTTGATAGCATGATTACAGAGAGATGTAAATGGCTTAATGACAGAGGCTGATGCTTGAGACGGAAGCAGAATTCGTGGTGTTATTTTAAAAAGTGACAAGAGAATAAAGAAATATAGTGATCGAGGAGTGAGAAAATAGAGAAATGCAAAACGGTATAACAAATGACATCACTTTCAACACTTAACTCTTTGTATCTTGCTCATACAGACACATCTTGTCTGCTTTTGAACTTCAGCAAACCTGCAGTGCATGTGTGTTCTGTATTTTACAGCAGCACTTCCATCTACACGCCCGTTACAGCTAAAACATGACTGCTGTGTCTACAGCATAGGCGTCAAACTCTGGCCCGCGGAGCCATACCAAATTACTATTAGAGCTGGCCTACTGGTATTATACAGCTAATATATATATTGTTTAGTATTAAGCTTTGCTTGTTCCATATTCAGTTTTTCAGCAAAACGTGTTTGAGTCCATAAGAAAAGATTCATTCTTATATCTGGAGGAATAAATATATTTCAATAAATATTAACGTCAGCCCGCAACTTTGTTCCAGTTTTGAATTTTGGCCCACTGTGTATTTGAGTTTGACACCCCTGGTCTACAGTATGGAAACAAGCTGATAAAGCCAATAGAGAAACAAAGTCGTTTTGCGACCCAAGCCTAATTAGTAATTGATGGAAGCCTGGATGTAATAAAAGGGGTTTTTGATGGCCTTGCTGTGAGATAGATGAGAGAGATCAATGCAGCCAAGGCAAGCGACGCCACAGTATTTCTAAAGAGCTCAAGCATGTGACAGACAGGGCTTCCACGCGGCAAAACTCGAGCGGCTGCTCAGACACTCTGGCCAGCCTGATAAGATTTGACACATGGGCCCCCACATGTCCGGCGCATATGAAATCCTACAGTGCAGCCCTACTTCCCCCGAAGGCTTCTTCAAGCTGCAGGCACCCTGGGAGTATTATCTCTTCCTCCTCCACACAGGTGGACTGACTGACTGACATCATTTACTGTTTCAGAACTGCCCCGGATGCTCTCCATCTCCCACTAAACTTCCATCTTCACTCTGCCCGAAGACATCTGTCACGGATGCAAAGAACATGTAAATGGAGGAAGGGGGGTTTAAAGAAGGGGGTAAATCTCATCACATTAGCACAAAAATATTTAGAAGCCAGAGATTAGAGACCTGAGGCTCATAGTCACATCAAAGACATCACTCTCTTTCTCAATCTTTCTCTTTTTTCACTCTCCCTTGTTCTCTCTGCCTCTGTGACTCTCCTTGCCTTCACTCCGTGAGTGCGTGGGTGCAGCTCGTTCCTATGGCAATGCCAGTCTTTCTAAGCTCGACCCCTATGTCCCCTCTCTCCGAGCACTGCTACTTCATTAATTATGGACACACAGACTGCCAGTATCGCCTCGATATTTATCAGAACTGCTCATTTTGTGATTTTGTTTTGTTAGTTCCAACACGCACATCTGAGAAGATATCTTTTAAACAGCGATCATTTCAGGTTAAGCGGGGAAATAGCGCTCCCTGAAATCTACTTCCTAATTTTCTGCACCCTGGCACCTCGGCGCTGTGATAAGCCTGATAAGAAAAAGACTCTTCAATGATAATTAAATCAGGTGTTCATCATCAGTACATCAGGGCCACTGATAATTAGCAATGATGTGACACTCTGTTTATCCCTCTGGGGAGTTTCTCTTCCCCGCTGCCCTCCAGCTATACATACCAGCAGCCTCATTTAGAACCAGAAGTGATTCATTGTCTTGCTTAAGGACACTTCGCCAGGTCCGACGCTTAAGGTCAAATCATGTGGTCTCTCTGGAAACCAGGGAGGAACGGCGAGAGTGCTGACAAACAGTGTGCAGCACAGTCATCAGCCCATGACTATCAGCAGATGACCCGGGATGGCCCATTCAGGAGACTGAGGGACTCAGTGAGGATGTTTTCTACCAGTGGAGAAAAACCTCAAAGATCAGTCCTGGAAGTTGATAAACTTAAAACTTAAATATTTGATTTAATTCTATGTGCACAGTATGTTGATATTTAAAGTGCTTATTAAGTCAGTGCAAACAAGTTCAGTTATTAATTTATTTTTCTCTGGTTGTGCTTTTTTTTCTTATTTGCACAAAAACAGCATGTCACTGTAATTATAGGCAGGCATGATGAATGTAACTGCATCTTCTCAAATCTTCTTTTCAGACTCAAATGGCACAATTACTGATGATTAAATGCAGTCATCATTAATATAATGAGAAACTTAGAATGAGTGACCTGCTCTTGAGGAACACCAACATCATGGTTAAAATTACCTTCAGTGATCATGTTTAACGACAAGCTTGTCTGAACATGATCACTGATTGTCTGAACACAAGGTTGAATAAAACTAGATATTATGAGACAAACATAAAACTAAAAAGCGTTGTTAAAGTCAGAGCTCAGAGGAGAATGGCCAGACTGCTTTGAGCTGATAGGAAGGCAGCGGCAATTGAAGTAACCCCTCATTACAACCGAGGTATGCAGAAGAGCATCTCTGAACACACAAGATGGACTACAGCAGCAGAAGACCACACCAGGTGCCAGGCTTGTCATTTAAGAACAGGAAATCAAGGCTGATAGCTGCTTCCAGCAGGATAACACACCATGTCACAAAGCTCACATCCTCTCAAACTAGTTTCTTGAACATTGCAATGAGTTGACTGTACTCAAATGGCCTTATGGTCCCATTCTACTATGGGAATCCACATGATGGATGCACAGCTCAAAGATCTTCAGCAGCTGTAATGTCATCATGTCAAATCTCCAGCACCTCGTTTAATCTATGCCATCAAGAATCAAGGACGTTCTGAAGGCAAAAGGAGGTCGAATCTGGTGCTAGCAAAGTGTACCTAATGAAGAGACAAAGTCTATTGAAAAGCTATAAAGAAGAAAAATATGTATGCGAATATGTGAATAAAATATGTGTATCTCTGTGTTGTGTGCGTATATTAAGTATCAACAAGGTAAAATGATCAAATTAATTCTTAGTTTAGCTTTTTGGAGCCCCTTGCAGAAAATCTGACTGTATCATCAGCTCACTGGAAACCGTTAACATCACTATTTATCGCAGCATTCTGGTTGAACAGATATTATTATTGTGTGTTTCTAGGTTTTCCAGCCGTCAAGTCTTCGAGCCAAGCAGAAAACATATCCAAACAAATAGTAGATGTTTCTGGGAGACTTAAATTTGGCACAAGATAACGGGCTGTTATGTGAATACAAAGCACATGAATTTCTTCCCGACATTTATTATAAAACAGAACTCATCGCCTGGCAATGCCAGCTTACAGCTTGCTTGGTGGGCTTTACCAGGCACTTGTTTGTGACGTAATATATAATAAACAGCAAGTAATGATTTAGAGTTCCCTCCCTCACTCTGGAAATTTACCAAAGTAGGTCTGAGGTGTCTTCATTGTGTAAGAATGTTATCAGATTTCTTTTCATTTTCTTTGTTTTTCATGTTTAAATTCTTCATCCATTTCACTGGGAAGTCACGGAAAACTTTTTCACTTACAACCGCGTTAGAGTGGAGAGCCAACTTAGCAGGGGACGGTCCTGATTGCTCCTGCAAACTCTAGAGGAAATATGTGACAATTTTCTTCAATCAATCAGGGAATCAGGCACCTACGTGAAGTGCATCTTGTCTTACAAGCTAATCACTAATTTGTTGATGACCTTGTGCGTTTCCTTTTTAAGCTAGAAAAACATCACAGTGAAGTGTTATTTGAAGGGATGTGACATTGTTCCAGCTCAAGTTTTCCTTTACTTAAATCATCAAAGCTACTTTCAGCTGCTCCCTTGTCACAAGGGTTTTGCCACAGCAGGTAAGCTGGTTTGATTTGGCAGACGCTGATGAAACCCAAAAGAACGGTTTGTTTCTCCGGCTGGAATCGAACCAGCAACCTTAGACTTCCCAACAGAATGTGTTAACTGCAAATCAACAAATTTAAAGACCTGTTGATTCTCTTGTGTGAATCGCATCTTAATTTAACCATGAGCCATCGTCCATTAACTCGCCCAGTGTATCAAGCTAAGCTCAGTTTATTCTTGTGGATGTTTTCCACACTTGCACTTTGTTGCTTTGCCAGTTAATTTTTATTAATTTAGGGCCCAGATATTAATTTACAGTAACTTTGGTGGCAGCATGCATAAATTACTATTGTATTGCTTCTGTATACACATACAGAGAGGTCCTAGCTTTCAGATTGCTGTATATATTTGTGTGTGTGTGTTAGCTCTAGATGTGATGCATGTACTACTACTCAGAGTCTTCAAAAAGCACAATAGAGTTCACTTTCTGTTCCACGTTATCGTCTTCAAACGCAAAATGATCATGTCACTTAAATCAAAGAGTCCAGTGTTTTGCACCATTAGGCTAAAATATAAGGAGTCCTAGTTGGCCTTCTGATTGGCAAGAGGCCCGTTGATACACAGCTGCTGGCTTCACACATCAAAGGGCTTTGAGGATGGAAGAAGAGGAGCCAAATATTCTGACAGCCACTCAGTTCTAATTGTAGAAAACGTGGACAGAGTGACAGTAGTCAACTGTTCAGCCATTACAGAGTGCCCCATTCAAACAGACAGGGCACACATGAGCGCACAAACGCACACGGTAAAGCGCAGTCGTACGCAACTAAACACCTAAACACACGCATCCCCAAGGATCTCATTACTGTGATTGGCTGCGGGACCTTTTGCTGATCGAGACACTCCTTTATGTTACATTTGCATCTTAACTATATAAAGTGCCTGAAATGCATGCGCGTGTGTGTGTGTGCGTGCATGCATGTGTGCAGCGCGGTGCAATGCAGTGCAGGCAGTGGGGCACGTATGTGTTCGTGTGCGTGAGCAGTTTCGCTAAGAGTTGTAGTGCTGCAAAAAACCAGCGGAGAGAGAAGAGAGGAGTGAGACCGTGCATGGTCAGAGAGGGCAGGCGTGAGCTAAATAGCTGAGTTGGCAACTGTAGACGAGAGAGGGAAAAGAAGGGTGGGTGAGTCACACTGCTCTGTGATGAGGTACAGTGTAAGGACAGTGGACTTTTTCTGTTTCTTCCTGTGGGGAAATGTTCTCGGTGGCTGGAAGCAATGAGCTGTGTGTCTGTATAGTTGTGGGGGTTGCTCTTCTGTGCTTTATTTCCTATGATAATCATATTTGACTTTAATCTGTGGCCTAATTTTGCCCAGAAAAAAAAAGAGAGGAATAAAATGTACCACATGACCAGAAATATATGGACAGATCACTGCTTTGTATGTTGTCCACAAGATAATGAATTATGGCTGCAGGGATTAGCTTTTATTCAGGTATAAGAGCCTTAGTAGACTGATGAAGAAGAAACAGGCCAGTCTACTTTGGAGATTTTTCAATAAACTGAAACTGTTTATTACATACGAGCATGCCTCACATGCTTGTATGTACGCTGTGCACAATGCGCTCCTCCTGTTTACACTGTCCAAATGGAGATCTTTCTATTCTAATTCTATTATTAGAGATGGGGACTTATTCCAGAAAATCCCGCCTCAACAGCACAACTTGGCCCAATCACGAGTGTAGTAATGAGTATCTTCCAAAGCGCTGTAGTCACACAGGAAACAGTGTTTCCTCACTAAAACTAGAGCTCAGAAAACAAATTTACAGTGAAAGCCTGAAAGTTCCCAATTGTATATACATTAGATTGTTTTGCACAGATTTTTGGTTGACGTTGTTGTGCAAAAGTCTTGAGCCAGACCACATATCCTTATATTATGCTTACAAAGAGCCAGGCATGCTTGTATTTTTTAAGGAGCAATATAAGTTTTTCTTTCGACGTTGGCTGCTTTTCACTTATTTTCAGTTCAGTCCTCATGATCCAGTATTGTGTCTACACAAAGCAAACCACTTAGCAAAGAACCAGTTTTAAATTGTACCTTGCAGCCTGTTCCAAAAAACATATAATTTGTTCCAATTTATTTAGTAGAATCTACTAAAAATGCCAATAGCACAGATTAACATGCATTTTGCTAGCGAGGTGATTCCCAGAGAGCTATTTGCTAGAAACTTGCCAAAAACCAAACATGTAAAGGACAAAAGAAGAACAAAATATATCTACAGCAGATTAACAGTAACTTCAGCAGCTTCGCCAGCAGCAGCATCTGGCCCTTCACTTGATCCGTCTGCTGTTTACAGAAGCTTCATCAGAAATGGTCTCAGTGGAGGGGTGGCTGTCAAGAAATCATTCTTAAGGACGGGAAACTGAGAGAAATGCTTAGTTATGACATATGAGACAAGAACTGGACTGCGAATCATTTATGGAGGGATGAATCTGAATGTTTAAGTTTGTTCAAATCAGCAATATGTATGAAGGAGGTCAGGCAAAACTGAGGGAATTATGAACACAGGAAAGTATCATCAAATTTTGAGTCACTGTGTAATACTAGGAAAAAAAGATACCTGGATAGAAAAACACACAGTGGAACATTATCAGTCATGGATTTGGCTCCCCAGAGGACTGGACCTCAACATTGCTGAAGCAGTATGGGATCATATTGACAGAGAAGAGAACAAAAGGCAGCCAACATGCAAAGAAGAGCTTTGAATGTCCTTCAAGAAGCCTGGAGAAGTATTCGTGAAGACCGCTTAAAGAAATGACAAGAAAGCTGCCTTCAGGCTGTATTGAAGAATAAACTCATTAAATACTCCTTTTGTTTGCATATAAACTGTATTTCCATTATAAGTTTGCACGTTTCAATAAATTTCCTATCGTCTTAGCAAAATATAAAGAAATGCGGGGTGGCTGTGCATCTAATAAGCATGACTCCCAACTACATCTAATCTCTGATGTAAAGATCCTTGTCTTCCTTGTCATCGATCCTACATTTCGTCGATGTCGATTTTTTGATGTTTTATGATTATGGCTCAGAGTGTATGTTAGAGGCAAATAAAACGCTGTGCTCTTGAGTGAGTTTCCAGATGCATATGTACATGTGTATATTTGAATGTGTGATGACTTATTGCCAGTGCAAGCAATAGCAGGGGATCTTGTCACCTCAGTTCCAAATATTGCGCCACCTGCAAATAACTGAAACGTGTCCACATACTTTTGGTTGTATCCTGTAGCAGCAGCCAGTGTGAGTGCAGGCATGTGAGAGCAGCAGCTTTGCTCACAAAAGCCTAACTGCGTTCAGCCCGTGTGTTCAAAGACATAATGGTGCATCCAACTCCGTGTGACACGCATACAGACGCAGACACACAACAGATACAACCTCCCGTGTGTGATATTTTCAGTTTACACGTCTCAATGTGTCCTTGACTGAGCTCGCTCTGAGTGACGCACAAAGAGGCTCTGCTCTCTAAAGTCCCCACCACTCGCATCTCTCTTTCTCTCACTCGCGCTCTCCCTTCTTTCTCTCTCCAGCTCTTGCTTGAACACCCCACCCAGAAATCCAGTCTTGATTCTAAGGGACGCATGTGGGATTTAATGCAATTTGTAGGGGAAGGAGGCAGGGAGGAATGAATGATATATTGACTTCTATATAAAAGCAAGGCTGTGGTGGTAATCTCATTTCAGGAAGCTGTGATGAGATTCTGGCCTGTTTTCTCTCCAAGATGATGTGACTTTGTTCCTGACATCACCATGCAGCTGCCGTGTGTGTGCACCAGTGTGTGTGTGTGTGTGTGTGTGTGTGTGTGTGTGTGTGTGTGTGTGTGTGTGTGTGTGTGTGTGTGTGTGTGTGTGTGTGTGTGTGTGAGTGCCTCACGCTCTATGATATGCTACTCTGATTTTATCAGGAAGCAAAACAGCATCTTTATTTTTGTGTGCACGGTGGAGATAAAATCTGAGCACCATTCTCGCTCTCTGCAGTTACTCTTTTCCTTACTAAATATGTACATTTTAGGCCTTTTAGAAAGAACATCTAAATAAATCTCTGGAGCGCTGCTGGTTTTTTAAGACGCTGAAATGCTTTTAAATAAGCCTGCTGTGCTTTTTGATGTCAGAAATATTCATGAGGAAGGCAGCCTCAGCACACAGGAGTGGCAGTGGCTCACAATCACAGTCTTGATTATTCAGTGCAAATTTAATGAGTGTTAACTATTTTTAAATATATTTTTAAACACAGGACCCGGCTCAGCTTTCATTGGGAAGCAGGCGATTCTGATCTGGCACCTACTTTCAAACCACCTGCCTGCTGTTCTTCATGTCCTCAGCTTTGAATAGAGGCCTACTGTGAAAATGGCAGCGGGTTGGGGGTGAGGGGGCTGTAGCCTGTCCCAGCTGTCAAAGGGTAAAAGCCTGGGCACACCATGACCAGATCAACAGTCATCACAAACTATAAATATGCATCACTTGTAATTCTAATTGTTTCCTGATATGTTACACATAACGTCTAATAAGAAGAAGAAGAAACAAAATGATTAAAAAAAAAAAAAAAAACGAGCTGTAAACATGTTTCATATAAAAGCATGAGCATGTACACACTTGTTGCTAGGTGACACTGCCTGGTTAACTGTACTGTAGGCTACAGTGCCACTCTAACCAGAGGACATGAAGAAGAGCAGGCAGACGGGATCCTGACACTGATATGGTGCTATATTTCTCTAACTTGTATTGTGAAATTCTAGACAGAAGGCACTAAAACAAACTTTGACGTTAGGGTTTTTCCAACGCTCAGCTCAGTAGTTGTGGATTAGTGGTGCCAAAAGAAAGCAGGTGCTGGGGGTTGAAAATATGCCTCTCATAGCAACAGCTTTACAATGATGTTAAATCCCACTCATGGCAGTGACGGGCAAATAGCTCCACTCCCGGAAGAGTGGGTTGTCTGCCAATTTAGTGGTTTGATGCCCTGTGTACTTCAGTCTGCACGCAGTTGCCTCTGATGCATCCACTGGGACTTGAGAGACCAGTGGGTGATGTCACCAAGGCAAGAACCAGCCCTGCTTGTAAAATGACTGAATGCCCAGAACAGGAAGTGGATGGACTTTGTGATGAGATTATTTTAACTGCAGTTTAAGGACAGCCCTGACCTTTCACTCCTAATATGATTTCAGATTTATTTTTTGATTGAATAAGTGATTTATGGGCCAAAAAACTTTACTCTCACTTGTAGCATCTTGGCATCTGGTGCAGCGCACCTGTGTAATGCTGATGGGAACTGTTCCCAAAAAGTCCCCGAAGGAGGAAGGCCTCATAGAAAAGGGGCATGTCGTGAGATTATGCTGTTAAATCGAGCTGATTTAAACACATTTCTGCTGTCGCTTAAACTGACAAGTCATTAAAAGGGAAAGGTTAAGTTTCCCTGTGTCACAGAGCGAAGCATCGCCTGCTGCAGCTCTGAAGCACTTGAACACTTGAACAGTCCTGAGCGGTTGACAGCGCCGCTTGTTTGTCGTTACCCAGGATTCTCGGTGTTGTCATGGTAATAGATGTCTGTGGGAGATCTAAGGGGATGGAGAAATAAGGATGGGAGTGCATCTAACACTGAGCCATTGTGATACATTCACAAAGATTTTTCTTAATTTCTTTTCACACTGTTTTCACCATCTCAGGATGTCGCCTGCCCTGTGAAGCATTTCATGCTCAGCGTGTGTTTTCAGTTCCCTTAAAAAATAAAAACTTTGAAGAAAAGTAAAAGATAAAGTTACCTTACTTTTAAAGATTAAAGAAATGTTTAAAGTGTTTAACTATGCATTACTTCCAAAGTCAAACTGATGGTAGAGATTAAATATAATTTGCGATTGCTTGAGGGAATAATTTGACACTTTGGAAAATGCACTTAATTGCTTTCATAGATGAGAGGATCAGTATCATTCTCATGTCTGTAAGGTATATGAAGCCATTACTAGAAAAATGGGGAAAACGAGCCTTATTCTGTCCAGAAGAAACAAAATCGAGCCGCGAGCACACGTGAAGCTCACGACTCATTGTACTTTAAAATTCGGAGGGATCTTGTTATCACAGTGTGGTTGTGAGGTGTTTGTACACTTTGGTTTCTGAACAATTAAAACAAATAAGATCTGATGCGTTAATTAGTGCACTTTGGAAGTGCTGGTAGGTGCATTTTGTCATTCTTGCACAGAAGCAGCTGAATCTCCTGTCAGCTTCAAATTATTTTTAACAATATTTTAGACACATGACTGTAGTTACAACCTTTTTATTTAATGCGTGACACAACAGAAAACGTTATGCAGCAATCTGAGCTTTAATTAAGCATTTGCGGTAATAAAAAAATTACTTTCATGTTGCCGTTTGTGGCTTACAGGATGTACCCCATCTCTCAGTTACTGGATCTACTACTGGCTGTTGTCCAGATGTTTTTAATCACCCCTCATTTCTTTATATTGTATAAAAAATTGACAATAGGTAGAGTGATTTATTAAAGCATGCAAACATACATGGAAATACAGTATCTGAGGCACAAACAGAGCTTGTACGTTTCTAACAAGTTTGAAAGTCAATATTTGGTGTGATCACCTTTATTCTTCAGCACAGCCCGAACTCTCTTAGTCATTTCTTTAAGTGGTCTTCAAGAATAGCTCTCCAGGCTTCTTGAAGGACATTCAAAGCTCTTCTTTGGATGCTGGCTGCTTTTGTTCTCTTCCCTTTCTATCCAGGTATGTTTTTACTGCACTGACAGTGTGTCTGGGATCATTGTCATGCTTAAAAATGAAGCTGTTGCCCGTCAGACATTTTCCTGATAGTGTTACACAGTGGATCAAAATTTGACGGTACTTTCCTGCGTTCATAATGCCCTCAGTTTTGCCTGACCTCCTTCATACATATTGCTGATTTGAACAATCTTACACGTTTGGATTCGTCGCTCCATAAATGATTTTCTGTCCAGTTCTTGTCTGATATGGCATAACTAAGCATTTCTCCCTTTTTCCCAGCTGTTACCCTCACTCACTGCTCTCTCCTGACCCTCTACTTGCATATTGACCAAAAATTCTATTTTTTGATTCATCACTCTCCAAGATCTGTTGCCCCAGATTCTCAGTTCAGTTCCTGTATAATTTGGCATAATTTCAGCACTTCCTTAAAAATGGCTTTGTTTCCTTTTTTGATGAGGCTTCAATGATCAGCTTGAGAGCCAGATGCATCTCTCAGGGTCTGTGTCAGATATTTGCTGGATTTTTCCTTCTCTTTCTTAAGGACATGACTTTAAGATACATTTCATCTGCTGACGATAATTTTTTAAGGCCTTCTTCATTTGTCCTCTACTTGTCCAGTTTCAGCTAATAGCTCTTTGAAAATCACCTCATCGGTCTATTAATACTATTTTATGCCTGTTAATCTGGGGCATCTTTGACATTTTTCATAGCTTCAGCTAAAGCAATGCTAAAAGTTAGTTTTTGTGACAGGCTGCTGGTAATAAAATTGGTTCTTTGCTCAGTCGTCTGGTTTATCTCTTGAGTTAGGTGCTTTCCTTATTCTTGAATGAGCCATAGATCAGTGTCAAACAGTTAAACTAAAAAACATTCCTCTGAAAAAATGAAAAAATGAAAAGGATTGAACTGCAAATGATCGAACAAGCAGCCAGGTACCAAAGCAAAACGTTGAAAATTAAGCATAATATAAAAGTAAGTACAATATAAAGATATGTGGGTTGGCTTAAGACTTTTGCACAGTAACGTAACCCAAAAATCTCAAATCAGTTATACAGTCATTTAATCCATTAGTGGGGTCAATGACAAGTTAATCACAAGTCATTCTTTATTAACAAACATACACTCCTGATTCGAGCTTCTCCAGTGGAAGAATTGCTTCTTTTTGTTGGTCCCTTTGGAAAAAAAAAAAAGGTGATGAACTTTTTTAAAGTCCTTGTTTGTGGTTTCATAAACATCGATCGAAAATAATTGGAGGATTCACTCTAAAGAAAAACAATCATCAGTTGTAGCCCGAGACCGGACAGCTCCCTTTTTAGCACTCATGACTCTGAACAGCATGTTTTTACCGCCCGAGACAAGCTGAAATAAAGAGCCGACTCTTAACATTTTGTGCAAGGCTCCTCAAACAAAACCAATCTGCAGAAGCTAGAAGACAACATGTCACATCACAACACAATGCCCGGGAAACAGAAAAAGCGACAGACAGAAGGAGAAAATCATAGGCTGAGCGCAGACAGCCATTATAAATCATATACACCTTACACTGCCTTCACTCACACATTTAACACCCAGCATATGCCTCAATACAGAGCATGTCACACTTCCAACATGCAGTACAAACTGCCAGCAGCTGACAGATATCAATGCCGTGCTCATGTTTCTCTTTCTTTTCTTTGGTTCGGCTGTCCGACACATAGTGCACGCGCACACACGCACGCGTACACACACACGTACACACACACGTACACGCACACGTACACGCACACTCCCTCACACAGACTCTCAGCACACTTCTGTGTGTCTTCAAGCTGGCTACAAAAACTGGATAAAATGCACAACGCTCTGGGAAATTAAAGGATTATACAAGGAGTGATATTTAGTTTGTCTCGGCGCACACTCGGAAACACACACGCATTTTCCGGCCGCATTTGCTGCCTACACACACATATGCATGTGTGCTATCCACCCAAATTGACATAAACATACACACACGACCTCTGACCTCCTTCAAACACTTAGTCTGCCCACTCGTTCACTCAGTCACTTAGTAATTCACACAAAACAGACACATTAATAAACACACACACACACACCAAACACACATTTGCCTGCCAAGCGCTGGTATTTCCCCCCGGTGTTGCAGCGCGCTAATTGACAAAGGGTTTGTATGGTTTAGCCTCTGCTGTGATTGCCAACTGGATGATTTCACAAAGCTTGTAAATAGCTGGAGTGCTAAATTGAACAAAGAAGGTTTTTAAAAATCGAAAACAGGAACAAGGACAAGTCATGGAAACACGGGATCAATTAAGCAAAAACATGTTTGATCACAGGACTCCGAAAAACCTGCAGCTGTGAACAGCAGCCTTACCATCAAATAGTATGGCATCCACTTACACTAATAAATTCAGAAACAACAAATAGTGGGGCTTGCGTTACTTTTACACGTACACACTGTGTTTACGCATTATTCATGAATCAAATGCCCGAAACTGTTTATTTCAAAAAACTAGTTTTCTTTTGTTCCTGGTTGAAGTTCACTTGTGGCCGTGTTTCACAAATTTACCAAAACAGACACTTAAATTGGACACCCACTTATCAACCTGGCTTCCCTGCCAGCCATATGGGTATTACTAATTAACTTGAAAAAGTACAAATCTTAACCATAAACTATTTAACACAGAGCGAGTGGCTGAAAACTGAGAAGTTGTTTCAGCCATCCAAGACTGTCATAGTGGATCTGATTAAGGAAATAGTCATTCATTTTATTGATCCATTTAACTTTAATGATGTCTTGGCTAAAGAGACCCCTGCACAAAGCACAGTATGCACCAGTGACAACTGACATGACATGGTACGATTAAATTGCCACATGAAAAAAGAGGACCTTGGGTGAAAGTAGGTTGCAGCTTTAGCTTTTTTTAAAGCCTGCCTACACCAACTGCAGGCAGGCTAACAGGCTGGACTACTGGGATTTTCCCACAAAAACCATCAGCAGAGTTTAAAGAGTGTGGTTCAAAAGAAGAGAAACTATCCAGTGAGCAGCAGTTCTCTGAGAGAAAATGTCTTGTTGATGTCAGAGAAGGATGGCCAGGCTTTTTTGAACTGGTATGAAGGCAAAAGTAGTTCAAATAACCACTCGTTACCGAATGTACGATGTCAGACCTCCTTGTGTTGTGCTACAAGCAGAAGACCACACTGGATTCATCTCCTGACAGCTAAGAACAGGAAATTGAGACCAAAGGTGGATAATAGAAGATCGGAAAAACCTGATGTGATGTCTCAGTTTCTGCTGAAGTTGTGATGGTAGTATTAGAATTTGGTTTCAAAAATCAAAACCATCAGTATTTCAGGCTGGTGTTGTAATAGTGCTGGGGATATTTCCTTGGTGCAAGACATCATTCAAAAACCACAGCCTACCTGAGTAATGTTCCTGACCATGTCCATCCCTTTATGACTACAGTGCGCCCATCTTCTGATTGCTACTTCCACCAGGATCTCACACCATGTCACAAAGCTCAGATCATCTCAGACTGGTTTCTTAAACATGACATTGAGTTTCCTGTACTCAGGTGGTCTTCACAGTCAACAAATCTTAATCCAGCAGAGCATCTTTGGGATGCGATGGAGCAGGAGATTCACATCATGGATGTGTGACCAACAAATGATGCCAACATCTCAATATTGGTCGATCGTGGCTCAAGAGTTGGGAGTTCGCCTTGTAATGCTGGTTCGAGCCTCAGCTTGGACAGTCTCGGTCGTTGTGTCCTCGGGCAAGACACTTCACCCGTTGCCTACTGGAGGTGGTCAGAGGGCCCGGTGGCGCCAGTGTCCGGCAGCCTCGCCTCTGTCAGTGCACCCCAGGGTGGCGGTGGCTCCAATGTAGCTTGCCATCACCAGTGTGTGAATGGGTGGATGACAGGTTGTGTAAAGCGCTTTGGGGTCCTTAGGGACTAGTAAAGCGCTATACAAATACAGGCCATTTTACCATTTTTTTTACCAATATGGACCAAATTCTCTGAGGAATGTTTCCAGAACCTTGTTAAATATATGCCTGAAGACAAAAGAGGTTCAAGGCGGTAAGAGTAAGCTGAACCTAATCAAGTGGCCAGTAAATGTGCATTCATGTGTCTTTTTTGATGTTTGACTTCTTCAGCTATACCTTTCTCGAAAACCTCACAAGTTATGCATTGCTGAATTATTTTAACTATCCTACTTTATATATTTTTAAGATGTTTTGATAAAAACACGAGGATTCCACTTCGAATGGTGAAAACATCCAGTATTAGCTTGAATTTGAATGGAGTAGTGCGCATGCGCCAACCAGCGTGCAGCCTGTTACAGTCGCTCCTGCTTTTCTCTTGGACTAAATGAAGAAATGGATAGGCTCAACACAACAGGAACTCAGCGTAATTGGCAGTCCACAAATATAATCAAACAGTATATGAACGACTTTGGTCTTTGCGATGCATGGCGCTCTCTTCACCCCACCAGTAAGGAATATACTTTTTTCTCGCATGTTCATCACTCTTACTCTCGTCTGGATTATTTTTTGGTCAGCAGCTCACTGCTGTGTGACATTTCAGACACTGAGATTCATCCTATAGCTGTCAGCGATCATGCTCCTGTATCTTTAACACTAATGCACAAGAATAATACTACGCCAAGTAAAAACTGGAGATTTAATATATCACTACTTAAAGATGAAGACTTTATTAAATACTTTAAAAAGGAATGGACTTCATATTTAGACTTTAATGACACTCCCGGAATATCTGCTTCTGTTCTATGGGAAGCAGGGAAAGCTGTGATGAGAGGTAAAATAATTTCTTTCTCATCACACAAAAAGAAAGAAGAAAACAAAAATATTCAGGAATTAGAAAAAAACATCAAATCACTAGAAGAAGCCTACGCGTGCGACCAAGATCAGGAAACATTGAACAAAATATGCAAAACAAAACTAGAATTAAATGAAATTATTAATAAAAAAACACAATTCCTTATACAAAGACTTCGCTTGCAGAATTTTGAACACAGTAACAAATCAGGTCGATTTCTAGCTAACCAGCTAAAAATAAATAAAGAAAAAACAACTATATGTGCTGCTAAAGATTTATCGGGGAACACAATATATGACCCTGGAAGAATAAACAACATTTTTAGGGATTTCTATGAAACTTTATACTCACCACAAATAAACCCATCTAAAAATGAAATTGATCTGTTTCTTGACAACGTAACTCTTCCAAAATTACTAGACAGTCAAGCAATGGAATTGGATTCGCCATTGACGCCAAGTGAACTCCAGGAAGCCCTGATAAGTATGCCCAATAATAAGGCTCCAGGTCCAGACGGCTTCCCTGCAGAATTCTACAAAGAATTCTGGACAATTTTGGCACCAGTATTCCACAGCATGTTGCAGGAAATCGAGGAAAAGGGCAGACTACCACCAAATATGAATTCTGCCAACATTAGTCTCCTGCTAAAACCAGGCAAAGACCCTTTATTTCCCTCAAGCTATCGTCCAATTTCTCTTTTAAATGTAGACCTTAAAATAATCTGCAAAGCTCTCTCAAAGAGATTAGAGAAAATGACCCCCCTCCTAATTCATCCTGACCAAACTGGTTTCATAAAAGGTCGGCACTCCTCAACAAACACTCGTAGATTACTTAATTTAATAGACTACTCATACGATAAAAACATCGAAGCCATAATATTATCTCTAGATGCAGAAAAAGCATTTGACAGAGTTAATTGGAAATTTTTATTCGCAACTTTACACAAATTTGGTTTTGGAAACTCTTTCATAAACTGGATAAGAATATTATACAATTCCCCAACAGCTCGTATCAGAACAAATGACCAGACATCCTCCAGCTTCTGTCTCCTGAGGGGCACCAGACAGGGATGCCCACTCTCCCCCTCACTTTTTGCAATTTTTATCGAACCTCTAGCAGCAGCATTTAGACAGGCTACAACAATTAAGGGCATAAAATGTAAGAACATAGAACATAAAATCAGTCTCTATGCGGATGATGTGTTGCTTTTTCTGCAAAACACACAAACCAACCTCTCTGAGGTAACTACTTTAATAAACTGGTTTTCAAGAGTTTCAGATTATTCAATTAACTGGCCAAAATCTACAGTTCTCCCCATTAACTGCTCCTTCCATAATTCTTCCTCTGCCCCACTGCAATCCGGAAATATTAAATATTTAGGTATTAATATCTCTCCTAAGCTTTCAGACTTAATTAAACTAAACCACATCCCACTTCTAAAGAAAGTAGAAGGCGATCTGACTAGATGGAAATCTTTACCCATATCACTCATGGGAAGGGTCGCCACTATAAAAATGATGATCTTGCCAAAAATAAATTACTTATTTTTGATGATCCCTAACAAACCATCACAAGATTGGTTCAGATCTCTGGATTCATATATTTCCAAATTCCTTTGGAAAGATAAACCCCCGCGTATTAGCTTAAAAACGCTACAAAGAACCAAGGATAGAGGAGGATTAGATCTGCCTAATTTTCACCAATACTTCTTAGCCAACAGGCTTCAGTTCATCTCAGAATGGTTAAAACATACCTTCTTAGTTGAGCCCTGGCTAGATGTCGAACAGGCACTATGCAAGGATCTAGAGATTTCAGACCTACCATTTATTAGCTCAAACATCAAAAGACATGAATGCTTTAAAAGTATCAACATCAGCTTTTCTCTAACAGCATGGTGGGAGTTTCTAAAAATAACGGAGTCTTCATTAATCCCATGCAAACGTACACCTATCTGGAATAACCCTGACATATTACAAAACAATAATATGATTAATTTCCCAGAATGGAGTTGTAAAGGAATTAAATACTTAGAACATATATTAGAGGGAACAGAATTTATTCCATTTGACAGACTAGTTGAACAATATGGGATCAACAAGACAAGGTTTTTAGAATATCAACAAATTAAATCCATAGTAAAAAAGAAATTTAACCTCAGTCAAGTTGAATTACAAACACCACTAAGTGCGGCACATTTTCTTACTCTTAAATCCCCCAAATTATTATCTAAAATATACAGAACACTTTCTAAATTAGATGAATCAATATCCCTTCCTACTGCAAAGTGGGAAGCAGATTTATCAGTCAACCTAGACCAAAACTTCTGGTCTCAGATTTGCTTAAAAACTTTTAAATTAATTAAAAATCCCAGTCTGCAATTAATACAATACAAAATACTTCATAGAGTGCACTATACAGGTCATCGGATGTTTAAGATGGGCTTTACATCTTCCAACAACTGCTCACACTGTCAAGGCAATACACCAGACAATTACATCCACGCTCTTTGGTTCTGTCCACCAGTGCAAAAGTTTTGGCGCGAGATATGTGAAGACTTATCAAAGTGTCTGAAATGTAACATTCCAACCTCCCCCTTAGTGTGTTTGTTGGGCAGCTTAGATAATGTCACTTCAGAAAAGAATATAGCCCATATGATCTTCACTGCCCTATGCATAGCCAAGAAAACAGTCCTCATGAACTGGAAAAATAAAAATAATCTTAATTCTAACCAATATAGAAATTATCTATTAGATTACATTAGTCTTGACACAGCCTCTGCCACCACATCAGATCAATTGCTCTGGGCCCCTTTTATCAGCTCCATCACCTAGTGGGGGTGGGGGGTCATAGTTTGGTCCCGCCTTCACTGTTGTGATTGGTGAGGGGGTAGGGACAGGCTTAGGGCGTCGGGGGGTTCCCCGGAGGCATCTTCCTTGGGGGGCTCAACCCGGGGTAGCGGTCACGTCCGGTTGAGGGCTCTGTTGGCTCTCAGGTGACTGTTTCCTCGCGGCTGCGTGCAGCGGGGCTAGGGGAGGGTCTGTGCTGACGGACGTGGGTTACTGACCTGGCAACCTGGCTGCCCCTGGGTGGGTCCGGGATGGGCGTGAGGTTCTGGGGGTGCTCCGTCTCTGGGCGGGGGCCCGGGCCGGGCCTCGGGGGCTCGGGTCCTGGTTGGTGTGTTGCCGGGGTTGTGGGCGGGTGGGTGCATGGGGGCCCGGCCCTGGAGCAGGGTGCCGCCGGTGCATCGAGCCGCCTGGGGGGCTCTTCAACTGGTGGGGGGGATGGTCACATCTGGCAGGAGCTTTCTTCTCTCAGGAACTCTCTGCAGGAGGGGGAGATACAGGAGAGGTGGAGGAAGATCTCAGCCTGGGCGTTTACCGTCTTATGTAGTCTGGAAGAGGTGTGGTTGGTGGGGTGGGTGCAGTTTTCTCTGTGGTGGGGTTGGGTGGACTGTCCAGGGCTCTGTGGAGCCGGGGGGCGCTACTGCACTGGGCCCCGGTCTGATGGGCCTGGGCCCCCCTTCCCTGGCGGGTCGCGGAGGGTGGGAGTGCCTACTGGGGTCAGCGGGGGAGCTGGCCCCAGGGAGGGGTTACCTGCCCCTCCCTTCCTTCCCTCCCCATCTCCAGCTGCCTCCCTCTTCCCGCTCCTCCACAACCACCCACACATGCAGGGCCTTGGAGTGGGGGTATGTCACCAGGGTGCGGAGGAGGCTACCCCCCCCCCCCCGTCCCCTTCTGGCTGCCTCTGCCTCAATTTTATCCCACAACTTAGACATTCACATTATTCACACTCTCATTACACATACATATAGGATCTTGGGGGTGGGCACAATCACGGAGTCCAAATCACCATCAGGGTGTATACCTCACCCCTGACGTCGTTGCCCACCTCTCAATTTTAAATACACTTAGTCATTGAGGGCTAGCAGGAGGGACCATGCGCTTACCTGCTGCTCCTTGGCAGGTAGCTCCATGCCCTCCTGGGTTTTAATTGCACCTTAGAACACATATGCATCAACACTACAATGAGCGGGTGGAGGGAGGTTTGGAGTCTTCTCCCACCCCCATTCTCTGCGGCCTGCTGGAGCGGGGGGGCTAGTAGGAGGAGTTGGCCGTCCGACTGCGGTCTGGGGTGTGGGGCCTCCCTGCTGCTGCGGAGTCGGGGTGGTCTGCCTCTCCCCACCGCAGGGAAAAGGGTAACACCACCTGGGTCTGGGTGCAATTCCCCCCTCCAGGGGCAAGGGTACCTAGACCCGGTTTGTAGGGTACGCTTGGGGAGTGTGATTGTGTGTACAGCGTCTCTTTATGTCTGTCTCCACGTTGGTTGAGTGTGGAGTGAGTGCATATGAGAGCATGAGGGTGGGAATGGATGTTTGTATCTGTGTGTGCCTGTATGTCTGTGTCTATATGTCAGGTTGGGTATCAGACGCCACCTCTCTGGGGACACCTCAGGCCCTCCAAGGTTTGGAGGCCTATCTCCACCCACCACCACTTCCCCTGCCGGTGGCGGACTCCCTCAGGTGTCGGTGTGTTGGTGGTTCTCTGTGTCTGGGGGTGGGCGTCCGGGTACACACCGGCTCACTCCTTGGCGGCCGCTTGTCGGGGCCTGGGGCCTGGGGCTCGCTCGGGCCCCTTTGGAGGTGGGGTGCCCCCGGCCTCTCGGCCTAGGGCTCGGTCACTCAGGCGCAGCTGGGGGCCGGCGGAGCTCACGGGCGCGTCACTGCAACCCCCCCTGGCTTCTGCTCCGCGGCTGCTGAGTGAGCCCTCATCTGGGACTCTCCTCAGCTCTTACTGGGACAGTGGCGCGGCTGCCCCTCTGTTGGTCTTCCATGGTCTCTTGTGTTCTGGGGGCCTCTGGATGTCTGGAGTTTTGATCTCCTCCATACCCGCTTCACACCCTGGAGGACGGGGCTGTGGCCCCCCCACACTCCCTAGCAGATCATTACATGGAGAAACCTTTGGAATGCAAGCATGCTGATCCACACAGGTATGCACACATGGGTATTCACAGACGCGGACTAAAGCTTTCTTGGCTGCTGCCTCAAAGCACACTGTGCGCTGTCTATCTTGCGTGCTGCACAATATCGTTTATTACTTAGTAAATACTGATATCTATGACTAGCTAGTTTATTGTGATGGTGCTTTGCTTTCTCTATTATTATGTTGCTCTTTGTTGTTTGCTGTCTCCTCTGTTTGTTTGTTTGTTTGTTTGTTTGTTTTTTCTCCATACAGGTGACCCAGGAGTTTTTTTTTTTTTTTTTTTGTCTCTCTTCCCCCCCCTTCTCACCGTCTCTTCCCCCCTTGGGTTTTCTTTCTTTCTCTCCCCCTCTCTCTCTCATTCATTCCCCCTGTCCTATTTATTAAAAAAAAAAAAAAAAAAAAAAAAAAAAAAATGACAAAAAAAAAAAAAAAAAAAGACAAAGGGTTTGTATGGTTTAGCCTCTGCTGTGATTGCCAACTGGATGATTTCACAAAGCTTGTAAATAGCTGGAGTGCTAAATTGAACAAAGAAGGTTTTTAAAAATCGAAAACAGGAACAAGGACAAGTCATGGAAACACGGGATCAATTAAGCAAAAACATGTTTGATCACAGGACTCCGAAAAACCTGCAGCTGTGAACAGCAGCCTTACCATCAAATAGTATGGCATCCACTTACACTAATAAATTCAGAAACAACAAATAGTGGGGCTTGCGTTACTTTTACACGTACACACTGTGTTTACGCATTATTCATGAATCAAATGCCCGAAACTGTTTATTTCAAAAAACTAGTTTTCTTTTGTTCCTGGTTGAAGTTCACTTGTGGCCGTGTTTCACAAATTTACCAAAACAGACACTTAAATTGGACACCCACTTATCAACCTGGCTTCCCTGCCAGCCATATGGGTATTACTAATTAACTTGAAAAAGTACAAATCTTAACCATAAACTATTTAACACAGAGCGAGTGGCTGAAAACTGAGAAGTTGTTTCAGCCATCCAAGACTGTCATAGTGGATCTGATTAAGGAAATAGTCATTCATTTTATTGATCCATTTAACTTTAATGATGTCTTGGCTAAAGAGACCCCTGCACAAAGCACAGTATGCACCAGTGACAACTGACATGACATGGTACGATTAAATTGCCACATGAAAAAAGAGGACCTTGGGTGAAAGTAGGTTGCAGCTTTAGCTTTTTTTAAAGCCTGCCTACACCAACTGCAGGCAGGCTAACAGGCTGGACTACTGGGATTTTCCCACAAAAACCATCAGCAGAGTTTAAAGAGTGTGGTTCAAAAGAAGAGAAACTATCCAGTGAGCAGCAGTTCTCTGAGAGAAAATGTCTTGTTGATGTCAGAGAAGGATGGCCAGGCTTTTTTGAACTGGTATGAAGGCAAAAGTAGTTCAAATAACCACTCGTTACCGAATGTACGATGTCAGACCTCCTTGTGTTGTGCTACAAGCAGAAGACCACACTGGATTCATCTCCTGACAGCTAAGAACAGGAAATTGAGACCAAAGGTGGATAATAGAAGATCGGAAAAACCTGATGTGATGTCTCAGTTTCTGCTGAAGTTGTGATGGTAGTATTAGAATTTGGTTTCAAAAATCAAAACCATCAGTATTTCAGGCTGGTGTTGTAATAGTGCTGGGGATATTTCCTTGGTGCAAGACATCATTCAAAAACCACAGCCTACCTGAGTAATGTTCCTGACCATGTCCATCCCTTTATGACTACAGTGCGCCCATCTTCTGATTGCTACTTCCACCAGGATCTCACACCATGTCACAAAGCTCAGATCATCTCAGACTGGTTTCTTAAACATGACATTGAGTTTCCTGTACTCAGGTGGTCTTCACAGTCAACAAATCTTAATCCAGCAGAGCATCTTTGGGATGCGATGGAGCAGGAGATTCACATCATGGATGTGTGACCAACAAATGATGCCAACATCTCAATATTGGTCGATCGTGGCTCAAGAGTTGGGAGTTCGCCTTGTAATGCTGGTTCGAGCCTCAGCTTGGACAGTCTCGGTCGTTGTGTCCTCGGGCAAGACACTTCACCCGTTGCCTACTGGAGGTGGTCAGAGGGCCCGGTGGCGCCAGTGTCCGGCAGCCTCGCCTCTGTCAGTGCACCCCAGGGTGGCGGTGGCTCCAATGTAGCTTGCCATCACCAGTGTGTGAATGGGTGGATGACAGGTTGTGTAAAGCGCTTTGGGGTCCTTAGGGACTAGTAAAGCGCTATACAAATACAGGCCATTTTACCATTTTTTTTACCAATATGGACCAAATTCTCTGAGGAATGTTTCCAGAACCTTGTTAAATATATGCCTGAAGACAAAAGAGGTTCAAGGCGGTAAGAGTAAGCTGAACCTAATCAAGTGGCCAGTAAATGTGCATTCATGTGTCTTTTTTGATGTTTGACTTCTTCAGCTATACCTTTCTCGAAAACCTCACAAGTTATGCATTGCTGAATTATTTTAACTATCCTACTTTATATATTTTTAAGATGTTTTGATAAAAACACGAGGATTCCACTTCGAATGGTGAAAACATCCAGTATTAGCTTGAATTTGAATGGAGTAGTGCGCATGCGCCAACCAGCGTGCAGCCTGTTACAGTCGCTCCTGCTTTTCTCTTAGTTTAGCTCTTTTTTCTTACGTATTCTTTTTTTTCTGACTTGTATTTTCCTCCGTTTTCTATCTCTTACTCAATCATGTGGATTGAGAGAGTTTTTGTTCTTCTGGTGGCCGTGGAACTGTTACTTTTATCAAGGAACGGGACCGCGGCACATCTCCTACACGCACGGACTGTTTACTCCAGAGATCAGCTGATCGCCCTGATGCCGGCCGGTTCGCTGGCCAGGCCCGCAGAAGTACCAGCTGAAATTTGGAGGAAAACACATCGGGGATGCAGAGGTCAAGGACAGAAGAGAAGAAAAAAGGTGACGGTGAGACAGCGGAGGCTCGAAGCGAGGAGGAGGTTTAAACCGTGTCTGCCGTCTATCGTGATGGGAAATGTGCGATCGTTGGCAATTAAAATCGACGAGCTCTCAGCACTGGTACGGAGTCAGAGGGAATACCGAGAGTGTAGCCTGATGTGTTTCACCGAATCATGGCTGCACCAGGTCATTCCCGATGAGAATGCTTCCGTGGAAGGCTTCCACACTGTTCGGGCGGACAGGGACAGCATCGCTAGCGGTAAGCGTAAAGGAGGTGGGCTTGCTGTTTTAGTTAACAACCGGTGGTGTAACCCTGCCAACATAACAATCAAAGAAAGGATTTGTTGCCCGGACACTGAACTGTGTGCTGTTGGACTCAGGCCGTATTATTTACCCAGGGAATTCTCTCACGTCATCTTGGTGGCTGTTTATGTTCCCCCCTCTGCTAACCCCACAGCTGCATGTGACACTATCCACTCTGCCATAGCTCGGCTACAGACTCAGCACCCGAGTGCCTTTATTGTGATCCCGGGTGACTTCAACCATGTATCACTGGACAATACACTACCAACATTCAAACAATATGTGGACTGTCCCACCAGGGGAGAGAAAACTTTAGACTTACTGTATGCTAACGTCAAGGATGCATACAGCTCCTCCTCCCTCCCCCCACTTGGTAGGTCAGATCATAACCTGATTCACCTCACCCCCCGCTATGTGCCAATTGTGAGGAGGGAACCTGTGACCACCAGGACTGTTAGGTGGTGGTCAGAGGAGGCAATAGCGGAACTACAGGGCTGTTTCGAGGTGACCGACTGGGAAACACTCTGTGAGCCTCACGCCGAGGACATCAATGGGCTTACTGAGTGTATCACAGGCTACATAACTTTCTGCATCGACTCCATTGTTCCAGCTCAGACTGTTCATTGTTACCCAAATAACAAGCCGTGGGTGACTAAGGACATCAAAGCCCTCCTCAACAACAAGAAGAGGGCTTTCAGAGGGGGCAACAAAGAGGAGGTGAGGAAGGTCCAGGTGTTACTAAAGGACAAGATCAGAGAGGCTAAGGACAATTACAGGAGGAAGCTGGAGTGGAAACTCCAGCAGAACAGCATGAGAGAGGTGTGGAGGGGCATGAAGACCATCACTGGATTCAGGCCAACCAACAGCAAGGGAGCTGAGGGAGGTGAGAATAGAGCCGACGAGTTGAATCTGTTTTTCAATAGATTCGACACCACAGTGTCTGCTCCCACCCCCACAACCTCACCTGCAGTCAGCCTGGAATCCAGAGCCACACCACTGTGCCAGCCTCTCTCTTCACATGTTGCCTCCTGTGAGATTCCTGACACCCCTCCCCCACCCATCACCTTCACTCAATACCAGGTTGAGATGCAAATGAGGAGACTTCACTCAGGCAAGTCTGCTGGAGTGAGTCCCCTTGTCCTCAAGGCCTGTGCCCCCCAGCTGTGTGGAGTCTTTCATAAACTGTTTATGCTGAGTCTGAGTCTGCAGAGGGTCCCGGTGATGTGGAAGACATCATGCCTCGTCCCTGTACCAAAGACGCCTCGTCCCAGTGGCCCCCAGGATTACAGGCCCGTGGCACTGACCTCCCACATCATGAAGACCCTGGAAAGGCTCATCCTGGACCAGCTGCGACCCATAGTAAGACCACATCTGGATCCCCTTCAGTTCGCTTATCAGCCTCGTCTCGGAACAGAGGACGCCATCATCTACCTGCTCAATCGTGTCTACACCCATCTGGACCAGCCGGCGAGCACTGTGAGGGTCATGTTTTTTGACTTTTCCAGTGCTTTCAACACCATCAGGCCGACCCTCCTGGGTGATAAGTTAGCAGCGATGCAGGTGGATGCTTCTCTGGTGTCCTGGATTGTTGATTACCTGACAGGAAGACCACAATATGTACGTCTCCCACAGTGTGTGTCTGAGAAGGTGATTAGCAACACAGGGGCACCACAGGGGACTGTCCTCTCCCCCTTCCTCTTCACCCTCTACACCACAGACTTCAGCCACTGCACAGAGACCTGCCATCTTCAGAAGTTTTCTGATGACTCTGCGGTGGTTGGATGCATCAGCAGGGATGATGAGACAGAGTACCGGGCTGTAGTCGACTCCTTTGTCACGTGGTGTGAGCAGAATCATCTGCAGCTCAACGTGGCAAAGACCAAGGAACTGATCGTGGACTTCAGGAAGACCAGGAAACACTTGACCCCTGTTTCAATCCAGGGGGTCAGTGTTGACATTGTGGAGGACTATAAATACCTTGGAGTACACATTGACAATAAACTGGACTGGGCTAAAAACACCACAGCACTTTACAGGAAGGGCCAGAGTCGTCTCTATTTTTTGAGGCGACTGAGGTCCTTCAACATCTGCCAGAAAATGCTGAGGATTTTCTATGAGTCTGTTGTGGCCAGTGCGATCCTCTATGCTGTTGCATGCTGGGGGAGCAGGCTGAGGGTCGCAGATGCCAACAGACTTAATAAACTGATCCGTAAGGCCAGCAATGTTGTGGGGATGGAGCTGGACTCCCTCAAGGTGGTGTCGGAGAGGCGGATGCTGTCCAAGATAAAGACAATGTTGGATAACACCTCCCACCCACTCCATGACATGTTGGTCAGTCACAGGAGCTCGTTCAGTGAGAGACTGAGATTACCGAAAAGCACCACTGAACGACACAGGAAATCATTCCTGCCTGTGGCCATCTCCCTGTACAACGCATCCACTTAACACACTGTTTGCTGCTACAGCTACACATGTTTCTTTTCCAAATATTTATTTATAAGTGACTTATGTATGTATGTATGTATATATATGTATATATTGTACTATTCTTAGTTAGCGTATTGTCTGTCTTGTCTTAATGTTGGTTTAAAATGGAGCACTGTAACAAAAAATAATTTCCCCCAGGGATCAATAAAGTATTCTGATTCTGATTCTGATTCTGAATTTGGTCTCTGGTTTTGGAAACGGCCAACACTTGTGTATTTCATAGAGCTTTTTCACTCAGTCCTGTGCTCGTCCTCCCCACTGCCTGAGAACGTTACACAAACTGCTCCATGAGTTTATACAAACCTAAAGGCTAGTGGAAACATTGGAATTATAGACCATGTCTTGCTCCATCATTGACACATCTGAGGTTATTCGATACTCCCAGCAGAGAGGAGAGAATATCTTTTCGAATTTCCTCTCAAGCAGTTTCAATTTTTTGTGTGCTCACAGTTTTTGGGGGGTTTTTTTGCTTTTTTTATTTCCTTGTCTCTTCGAAAGCTCTGGATCTGAGCTGTTGTTGCTGTGAGCCTATAAAGCCCGCTGAGACACTGAATAGGATATTGGACAATACAAACAAACTTGACTTGACGTGACTTGACTTGACAGACTGAAACCATAAGAAATGCTGTTTTTCTTTTTGTAGATGCCCACTTTCACACTTGTAACACAAATGCATACAAAGTAGCTTCTTCAGTGCATTCAGTGCTTTCTTTTGATCTTCTGCCACAAGCTGGAAAAATAAAGAAACAAAGAGCTTACCTGATAACACAACTCACGCATATCAGGGATTCAATGTGCTGCTGATGTATGTTGACGGTGAGCAGAGGAGTTACGAGGTTAGCTGACTGTGCCCGATTTAGTGTTTTGTCTCGGGGGGGGGATTCGGACCCAACTGTGCTGTAGACTGTGCTGATGTGAATAAGACTTACCCCACCAATTATAACAGTATGGGAGAAAAAACAGAATTAATTAAGCACAGGATGCTGTCAGTAGCAAGCTAGTTCACAAGGATGTGCTAATATTTCCCACTTGCTGGCACAGAATACTTCCCCTTTATACTTGTATTTCTATAATTCTTTTTTACAAAAAAAAAACAAGCCCAAACTTTCTGCTTTTAACCCCTAAGCTTGACTATCCCGATGTCTCCTAATAATATTGCTCAGCTGTAATTAAACAATAGTCGTTGAGGGCACGCACACACTTCACAGAAAGATAATGAGCTCCTTGTAAATAAGAAGTCGTTAGACGTGTCTCAGGGTTTCTATTTGAGTACGTTCTTTACATCTTGTTTCCGGGGCAGCCATGCACGCCGTGAAGTGGTTTGAAAAAGAGCTTCCAGGTGTTAAAATGGTTGGATTTTTAGAAACTGAGCAAAATTGTTTTGGGGGGATTCAATCATCATCTTACTCTCAAATGTAAAAGTTACCTGTTAAGCAACTGGGGAGAGAATCATCTTCACCATTCTTCTCCACCATTGCCTCTTTCAAAGCTGCTCTCAGAGCATTTCAAGCAATGGGAGGGGGATACAAATGACGCCTAAACCCTAGAGAAATTTGTCGCCAAAGAAGAGATGCCTGAAAGATAAGAGAGGAGGGACATATCAAAAAACAAAATCTCAGTGTTGTTCTGCTGCTGCCGGCGTCTCGGGGTTTTAACAACAGATCTGATCTTTGTCAGGAAGCCGATGTGCTGCTCAGTCAGAGAAGGTAATACGATTTCAATGGTTCAGCCTCCACTAGTTAATGGGACAGCCGGAGAGATTTCTCCTCTTAGCCCTGAAGAGCACCTCAGACACAGAGCATCAGAGAGCTTTTCAAGTCTCTGCCAGACCACAGTCTCCAAACCACCTCTGCTAAAGCGACAGTTCTGTCTGCAGAACAGAGGGCAGAGGGGAAAAGGGAAAAAAGGACGAGGAGAATGGGAGGAAAACATGTCTATTGAGCGATTCTTCCACCCTTTTGTTGCTGGGGTTTTTTCTCCACTCTGCCTTTTTCATTTCGCCCCGTGGCATCGCTATCCCTCTCTCCATCTCTCTTTTCAGTCTCTATCGCCTCACCCTCTTCACCTTCCCTCCCCCTTCTCTGCTCTTTCTTCTTCTCCTCCTCTCATACACACAGCAATCTCGCCTTGATTTCTAGAGAGGGGTGGTACGGCAGCAACCGGCATACAAACTAGCTGACTCAATACACACATACACACACACATAGGACGTGTGCATTATGGTATGTGTATAGATAGATGGGAAGAGATGAGAGGTAAATTTGGGAAGAGCGGGAATATGTTTGGACAGACACAGGAAAAAGGAGAAGCTACGTAGAGCTTTACTGGGGAGTGTAGGTCAGGATTAGGTCGAGTTGTGGAAAACTGGCAACAGCGAGATACGTGTCAGCAGATATTAAGCACCTCGTTCATCATTTACGCTATGGATATGAGGTATGAGGTCAGCTTTGGGTTGTCTCAGCATTTCAAAATGTAACGACCGGGTTAATGAAACAGGCTCTCAGGAATCTTTATGCACCGCGACTCGAGACCCTAAATGGATGCAGCTGCTGTTGGGCAAACTTTGACGGCCTTCGTCAGACCAAAATGAAAAGCTCACCTTCCACTTCAGAGCTGTGAGAGGATAGCTTCTTACTCGCTAATTGGCTATACATTAGAGCTACAGCTACATTAGAGGAAGATTTTCTCTTTGCATCTATGCAGACAGATTTGATTGGCTCACTTGCCCAGTATTTGAGATCCACCATAGAATAAGACAAAAAACTTCTGAAGAATTTTTTCTGAAGCTACCGCTCTCTGACAGCGGGACTATTTGCGAAAGGAGATGTTACTCTGAATTTTTTTTAAACGCACCTTTTTAATGCTGTATGCACCACAAGCTGGATTCCAGTCACACTCCAGACCACAGAAACTGTGCGCTCCCCTTTTTTGTGGCAGCAGGTTTTTGGAGTATTTTTAATGCGTTAGTCTTCTTTTAGACAACTTTTGTGTTGCTTTAACGCACTGTTCAGGTTTTGTCTGGGGCAACGTCACACCCCTGATTTATTTTGCACATGTCTTGTGGCATAAACTGCAAAAACATTCCTTGTTAATTTCAGTAGACTTACTGGCATTGTACTCCTACTGTAATCTACATCAGCAGACTAACTCTAATAAAATAAAGTGCATTTCAGCATAGAATATAATCACAGTAGGTCGCCGGTAGTATTTCAGAGGCGTCAGCATTGATATTCAGCTGCATTTACAAAAACTGCAAATTGCTGTGCAAAAATTCTTGCATTTTTATAGTGTATCTAATCTTTCTGTGTTGTTTCTGCTCATTTTTGCTGAGAAATACTCTACCCCAACCTTCACCATTTGCATTCTTTATTCATGCATGCGCCTATATGCTTACCAATGTGTGTGTGTATGTGTGTGTGTGTGTGTGTCGTGAAAGAGAGAGAGAAAGGGAGAGAGACAGAGAGTTGCAACTTGTAACAATAACTTCCTAATTACAGTTCCCCAGTGTTTGTGCAATCTTCCTGAAATGCTAACTAGCCTCCTACAGGGAATATGGTACATTATTAATCCATGTGCTCGCCTGAGTGTGCGCATCCTTTGCTGGGAAGTGTGTGTCTGTAGCACGCCCGCGTGCACCTCTGTGTGTAGACATGTGTTTATTTGCGCTACCCGTCCCTCTCCCCTTCTTGTGCACATGCATTGTTCGCATTCAGCTGAGTACGTGTGCATGCCACGGCTGCTGTGGCTGCACGTTGTGCATGACTCCATGAGCGTGGAGGTGTTAAGTTTTTCCCCTTTCAACACAAGTAGCCTAATCTAAGACTTTTGTACAACCAACTTGTATTTCTATTAAGAAAAAGAAGGAAAAACAATAAATGTAACACAACATTTTGCAGTAATAGCGCAGTAAAGGGGAAAAAGGTATTCACATTCAGGCCCAGTCAGCACTGAGGTGCCACATTAACTATGCAAGCGGATTTGCTTCCACACGACGGGGTATTCCCTCTCAACAAAGATCAACATTATGACGAGAGCTTCTGCCAGCACTCTGCACCAACATGCTTAATATGGGGAGCTGGTTTCTGTTGAAATATGGATGGCTTTGACAAATAAAAACTGGTGAGAGTTGATTCTGAAATTAAGCTGGGGATTTCACCAGATACACGCCCTGTGTTGCTCTCTTGCAGCGACAGCCAAAGGGGCGAAAAAATGCAATAAGTGGATGGGAGAGCGAGGAGTGAGCTCCCATTACATCGCCGCGCTATTCCTGAAGAACTTGCCCCACAGTCATGCCTCTAGGTACTTGGATTGTACTATGGATGGATAGCTCGCTCTTGGGTCTACAGTAAATGAGACAGCAAGAGATGGAGAGAAAAAAACGTCTTACAACTTCAGGAGAAGGTTAAGAGCACCAACTGAAAGCAGTACAGACATCACCGCCCATCAGTTTTCATTCATTTAGTCCTGCGGACATCCTGGCAGTTCCTCTCCACTAAAGTTGTCACTTCTCATTATGGCTGATTTTTAGTGTTGCCACCTGTCTTATTAGAAATGTAACCATTAAGGTCGCAAGATTTTTCCCACTTGTGCCGCTTTGGCACAAAATGCTCTCACTGTGGAGCTGCTTGCAAAGAGATGTTGTTTGGCTTAGTCGTGCAAAGCTTTTAGGTCTTAACAACCAAACAAAGCAGGTTGGTAAGCACAGGTTTGTAGGGGAGAAGGGGGGATGTCCCTGTTGATTGGAGAAGTGTACTGCTGCAGCAAGCACTGCAGTGCTAATGCAGGATGAAAGCAAGATGAGCGACCTCTAAGATAGTTATCAGTGAATTCCCAGGATAAGTAAAGACTTCACTGTGACAGAGGATCTCCGGCCTTAAAAAGAGCCAGTCAACCATTTTAAAATCCCAAAAGCATAATGTCCTAAACTGAGTCATTGAAACTGTTAATGCTGGAACTACCTCGTGTCTATTCATGGTGCCAGGAGTGGGGCCATGCTCCTCTCTCGCTCTTTTCTTTCTATCAATCTTTCCTTCTTCCTTTTCTTTCCTGCTCTCCCTCTGTGGCACTCAGCCAACAATTGGAGTCAGTCAGTGGAAAAACTCTGTTAGTAGTCCATGCCCTATGGGACAAAGTGGCAACAACATCCGTTACAAGAGATAGTGGGGCAGTGGGCAGGAGGCACGAGGCACAGAAGCCAAAATTTAACTGGCTGAGTGACTCTGGCTCACACGCGTGCACTTAGCGGGCTGCTGTGTTTATAAAAAACACATCAGGGCTGTTTTTAAAGGTGTGGTTTATGGCTTCACAGCCAGTTTATTCATTTATGGAAAAGCTGTGGAAACAAATAAAAGCATGGAGGGAAGGAATGAAACTTATTTAGCAAAGTCTGGAGCCACCACGAGTCCCAGTGTTAAACAGCGCTGCTGCTCGTCACTCTGAATGTGTGAAACTCTGTTGAAGTGATGTTTGCATGATGGCGATGAGAGGTAACAAAAGGTCTCCCAAAAATCTACTTTAAGTATTCAACAGGGTTCAAATCCGGTTACTGTGAAAACCATGTGAATACACTTCACGTTATTCCAGTGTTCATTAAGTCAGTCCAGCCCACCCGGTGCCCTATTAGGAAGAATTATCATTAATTAGGTTTCTCTACTCGTATTCAGTTTTTCCTTTAAGGGATTCACCATTGGTTTCACACAGGAAGTTTCATTTATTTGTCACAATGATCATGAAACCTGAAAAATAATGACTTATGCAGCTCAGGAGGTGACACTAAAGTTTGACAAAAGGTCTAGTTAGGAGACACAATATTATGTTTGGGATTCGTAATAAGCTGCTTTAATTTTGACCTCATTTTGGTCTAAATTAAAGGGAAAGAGAAGGATTACAAGATGGTAGTGAGACCGACTGTGATGTATGGTTTGGAGATGGTGGTGCTGACACAACAATGGGAGGAGGAGTGGGTGGCAGAGTTCAAAAGGCTAAAATGATTACTGGGAGTGATCAGGATGGACACAATCAGAAATGAGTACATCAGAGGGACCGCTCAGGTTGAGCAGTTTGGAGACAATGTTAGGACACAAGGCTGAGATGGTTTGGACATGGGCAAAGGAGTGATTGTGGATATACTTGACAAAGGAAGTTGAGGATGGAGAAAAGAGGAAAATCACAGAGGAGGTTTGTGGATATAGTGAAGGAGGACATGCAGAGGGCTGGTGTGACAGAGGAGGATGGTAGGGACAGGTTGAGATGGAGGCAGATGATCTGCTGTGGAGACCCTTAAAGAGGAATTAGCAGCCTGTTGGGAAAAATGTATATATAAAAATTAGCAGACATAAAATAGCATTTCTGTGTCAACAAGGTGATTCTCGAAAGAGCTTTTAGT
Organism: Copadichromis virginalis; assembly: GCF_057382275.1. Lineage (NCBI taxonomy): Eukaryota > Metazoa > Chordata > Actinopteri > Cichliformes > Cichlidae > Copadichromis > Copadichromis virginalis. The sequence continues at coordinate 13,074,938 of NC_140623.1, read as the reverse complement.
TGAAAACCTGGCATATCTTGGCATAGTGTGCAGTGTGTCCTTAAAAGATTTGAGGATACTGGACAAGTAGAGGACAAAAGGAGTAGCAGGCCTAAAAAACTACCTATAACAGAACAGTATCTGAAAGTCGTGTCCTTAAGAAATGGAAAAGAAAAATCCAACAAGGGCCTGACACAGGACCTCAGAGATGCATCTGGACTTTTAGTTGATCCATCTACTGTTCACTGAGGCATCATCAGAAGGTCTCAGTGGAAGGCTGTCTGTCAAGAAGCCATTGTTAAGGAAGAGAAATGTGGAGAAACGACTGAGGTGTGAGAAATTATGGTGACCCCTGAAGGGAGGAAACCAACAGACACCCAATTTTCACCCAATCTCATGTTCTCCCAACTTTAAGGTAACATAATACCAAATCCCAGGAATGCCCTTTTAATTAGTCACCTGCACCTGCACATGGTCAATTTCTATGGTGGGATTTTCTACAGTGCAGTGGTGAAGGTGCTCTGCGTGTTTAGAGGGGGAAAACAGAAATTATGGAGAATACTGTTTCGGCATCATATGAGTGTAAAGTTATTTCCGCTTGAGAATAAAGTAAGACATCTACAGCTGAAATAACGATTTCAAAACATCATCAACACAGAGGAGGGGGGGAAAGAGTTCGGAGTGCAGGATTTTTCTCTCCGGCGACCCGGCTTGTGTGGAGCCGCTGTCCAAGGTGCTGAACACGGGGCTGCAGAGGGGTATGAAGGCTCTGGCACTACAGAGCGTCCCGGGACGAAAACTACAGTAAGAGCAAGTGACCGAGCTAAATGTGAGCAAAATGTGGCCCCACCTCAGAAATATTACCAAATCCTGAGCAGGCTTGCATCAAAATCTGAACAGAAATTACTTGCACGGAATTGAGCACGGTGTCTGTCAGGCATGCATCCACCGGACTGATAATGTAAATCTGGGTGTACGTACTGTATCTGCGCCCGCATTTATCAATGGACTCATGAGGATGGAGATAAGACAGTCAAGACAAGCTGCCTGGGAATAGCCATTCAGCAAATCCCCCCCCCCCCCCCCCCGTTCACCACCAATGCACGCGCGCGTGCACACGCACACATAGAGAGAGAGAGAGACACACACACACACACACACACACACACACACACACACACACACACATTCTTAGACACGGGCTTCAGTGTCGGTAAATTCGGAACCGCAGGAATGCCAGAGCGCTTGACATATTTCAAAGTTGCCTACGCAATGCGAGTCCAGCCATCACGAGAAACACACATGAAACGCACATGAAAGCCCTGCACGCAGTTCACACATGCTCCTCATGGTTTTTCACTTTACCTGTTCCAGATGCAAGCGTAGAAAAAGAAGAAGAAGAAGAGCTTCGCCTCGCAGGTGTCCGCGGCACCAACGTCCCCTCGTTGCCTCTGGCAGTATGTGTGGTTTTGTTGATACTGGGATATTTATATTTATATATATGTGTATTTATCTTTGTCTGTACTGATTTGTCCCAGCTTGTCTCCTCTGCGGTCTCCGTGAAGAGCGGTGACCGGGAAGTGGCTCGTGCGATCACGGCATCAGTCAATGTGGTTATTGACCCGCGTCAAGATTTTCTGGATGCAAAACGGCGCCTGATGTGACGCGCTGCCTGCCCGCTGCTGTCTCCCTCGTTCTTTGCCTCTCTCCTCTCAGTTTCTGCCTCTCACACTGCGTCAGGCTCCGCTCCCCCTCCTCTCTCTCTCTCTCTCTCTCTCTCTCTCTCTCTCTCTCTCTCTCTCTCTATTTCACTGCCTTTGACTCTCACGCTCTCTCTCTCACACACACACACTCACGGGAACAGACGGTGATTAATTCGTTAGAATTCCACCTCTCTCTCTCTCTTTCCTCTGCTCTCCCTCTGTTTCTATAGCTATGTGCCTCGATCCGTCGCTTCTTCTCTGAACTAAAGCGTCCACCAGCCAGCTGTTCCGGTAGCCAAGAGAGCGAGAGAGAGAGAGAGGGTTGCTTGGCACTTCAAGCGCAGCAGACAGTCATTTAGATTAGATGCTTTCCCATTTGGAGAGCGACATACTGTAGCTGTATAAGTGCTGCACTATCAAACCCAAACCGTGAAAGTTCTTCACGAAACTATATGAAATCCAGCCTGGAGTTCTTTAGAAGACTAGAAGAGCCGTGCAGAATAGCATTAGAGATATACTGTAGTTTGTTTTGGAGTGATAGGATTTCACATTACTGCCTTTTTCTATCTGCACTCCAGCTGCCGCTGCTGGAAGCATCAGGTCTCTGCAGCTGGAGGCGAAGTGACAGAAGCCTACCAGACTGAACAGTTCAATGTTATTTAAGGTTGGCTGTTTGCCTACATGCACTACGGGGCAACCTGATGTCCTGCCAGCAGACATGGTCAGATTAACTGCCTCTTTAGTGCAGGCACACACACACACACATACAGAAACAGACACACACACGTGGGTGCGGATAAATAGCTAAACAACTTAAAAGCGCTATGAATGCTGAAACCACATATCACCACTACAACATGTACTGTGGTCTAAAAAGAGAAGAAGAAAAAATATCAGAGCTTCTGTTAAAAGTCGTGCACATTAAACACACAGTTGGGTGTCCTCTGGCTTATGTTTTGTGTTGCATTAATGGATATGGAAACTATATATAAATCCAGTGACCTAGCGCTACATGGCTGCAGGTGATGGCTGGCATTATAGTGAACCCGAGCCTTGTGACCCTCATCCTGCATGATTGAGTATTTAGGAATTAGGGGCAGATGAGGCTGGGTGGGGGGACAAAGGAAGAAACAGAAGGAAAGACGCCTCATTCATTTGCATAAATCCATGCTCGTGTCTGCCTCTGTGGGCATGTGGGGTAAGTAAAATCATACAGGACTGCACAGCAGACCACTCAGGAGTTTTTGTGAATCGCATATTAAATCTCCTGCTTCTGCTGGGTTATTGAGGCAGCTGACCGCTGACCTACTGTATTAAAGCATCCCTACGAGGGACTTAAGTATTGAATGATGAATCACCATATTATTATTGATGGAATAAAAAGGGTGAGTTAAATGACAGAAAACTTAATCAGCATATCAAAGCCACTCTGTGTGTTTTTACTAAAGGATTCTTCAAAATCTGAAGATTGCCTGACTTGGTAGATTTACAGCAGGCAATAACAATGGTCAGAATGAGCCCACAGGGCATTATTGCCTGTGTCCTGATGTCAACATTACATTTAGTTCCCTCCAGCGCCGTGTTTTAGCTTTTCAACTACACTCATTTCTTTCACTCCTTCTGCTCCCATCAGAACTGCGTCCAGATGTATCAGCATCTGTTTCCAGGAGAAAGGCTCTGAAAAGCCCACGGCACACCTACCTTCTCATGCAGCACCAGATTAATGACAAAGTTATCGATTAGCTGGTAAATGTAGCGGAGATTTCAGCAGCTAAAGAGACATTTCCTACACCAGCTGGCAAGCAAGCACCGGGCTGACGTTCTTCGGGTGGAAATAAAACAAATCGAATAAATGAGAACATTTCTGCTGGATGCTTCAAAGATGCGACATTAGTGAAGCACACAGTAGTTGTTTTCAAAGCTCATTTGCACTGCACGCAGCGCTAAAAGGAAGATTATTACCTTTAGATGGACAAATCAATGAAATGCAACATAAAGTATTCTTACACCCTCTCTGTATGATTTGCATGTATTATTTGCAGCGATCATCAGTCCGCCTCAGCCTCTTCTTAGATGCCCTCGCACTAAGACTTTGATGATCCTAATTTCCCAACATGCTTTTTCAAACCAAGGTTTGATTATTAGAGGTAAAATGATTTATTCATGACATTAAAGCTTTGATTACACTGTGCGTGATCAGTTTATAGATCTACTAAAACACAATCAGTTCACATGGGAGCTTTTAGCAGAAATCAATATTCAATACCAAACAAACTAAATCCACTCTGATTTGTAATCTATGCAGACTTAAACATATCAAGTGAACCTCAACTAAAAGTTTAGAGTAACTCCATCTATTATTCAAAAGCGACTTTGGTAGGATTATGCTCATATATATATATATATATATATATTTGCTTTGTTGACTGATATCATTTACTGATTGTGTTGCATCATTATTCACTCACACGAGTGGCTAATATTTATCTCTTGTATCAATTGTTCACCGGCTAAATGTTTAAAGACAGAGTGACAAAGATTTAGAGTGACAAAGATTTAGAGTGACAAACAGTTCAGTTGTTTTCTTACATACGAGGAGATTTATGAAGATTGATATGAAGGTGTATGACTTATAAAGATTTCTTTTTTTCTCTGGAACAAAACTGGAAATGCGTGACATGAAAAGAAAAGAAGAAAGACTTGACTGCTATCAGCCACAATGATATTTTCACTAAGTATCAGCAGAGAGTTTTATAATCTGTGTGTGTTGTTATAAAGCACCCCTGCTTTATCCAGATTTCACAAAATTATTTCAGTGCTTTTTTGTTTTGTTTTTGTTTTTTGCTTCAAAAGTTCCAAAAGTTTAAACGAAGGGCAAAAATTCTTGAACTCTTGAATAAAATAGTCAAGATGCATAATCAAATTGATTCACTGTAAAAACAAGTGAGTCATACTTCTGGTGTTAGTTTGGCAGTATCTTTTTTTCTCCCCACAACACAGTGACTTTCAAAAACACCTGGAAAATAAGAATGAAGTTTTGAGCTGTAGGTCATGCGCGTTGGCAGGACCCCAGCACCACTATGCAGTAGTTCACTAAATCCGCCCTGCACTGTGGTCGACTGTGGATATAAAATACATCACTTCCTGTGTGACTGTTGAAAGTCAGTGGGACATTTTGAAACTGAGCCATGGACACCTCGAACCTGCTGTAAAAGTGTCTCGCTTCGAGACCTTTACAACTAAGCATATTTAAGAGATGTTGTGTCACATTAAGGTATTTAACAACACGTTTTTCCTTTGGACAAAGGCCAGTAACCAGGATAGCTGCTGATCATGGTTGGATGTCTCCTGTGAGCATCTTTTCAAGAAACTCAAAGAGCCGCTGTCCCAGTTTCATGACTTTGAGTTGAGCACTGCATGTGAATGTTCACCTACAGTATGTTTCTGTGTATCAATTAAACATCATCTTATTGAGCCTAATGTGTCAGAACACTGCAGAGGCCATTCTGTCGCTTTAGCAGATTGTTATTTGATTAATTGTCCGTCGAGGTGTCGTCTGAGATGCTGACTCTTTCTGTACTCTCAGTGACAGCTGAGCAAATTCACTCTGTGTATGCATGCACGTATTACAGGGTCAGGAACTAACCTGCTAGTTCAACATGACTTCTATTTATAACTGAGTGAAGTTTTATAATTAGTTTTAAATGCATGTGTGATGTGTTTACATCTGTATGCACAATTCTTCCAGATAACCATGATTTTGTGTTTTTTGTCCAAAAGCAAACTCAGCAAAGCTCGTAAAATATCTTAGGCAGCTGTGAAGGCGACTTGAATCAGGTCCGTCACTTTTTTCTAGAGTGACCAACAATAATATTGGAGAAGCTAGATTCATGGGTGAATCATTAATTGTTTTAAAATGAATGACTGAACGACTGATTGATCATCTGACTGTTAAATTGGGAGAAATTGGGTGGTTGTTACATTTACAAGAGTTTAACTTGTAATTTGAACCAAATAATTTCATGTTTCTATGTTAAATGTAATTAAAACATGTAAAATATGCATGAAATTCAAAAACTTAACACCTGTTAAATGTATTCTTGTTGTGATGACATGATACAATCTAGTAAGAGTGGATAGTTGCCTAGACTCGCGATATTCAAACCACAGGAAAATCACTGTGGATATTGTTATTTATTGTGGTTTGACCAGTCAAGGACACAAATATAAAGAAAATTCTCTATCAAGCCTCGTAATCATTGATTTCCTACTTTTCTTAACTATGACGGCTCAGTGGTGCAGTTGTTAGCACTGTTGCCGCACAGCAAGAAGGTCCTGAATTTGAATCTACCTTTCTGTGTAGAGTTTGCATCTTCTCCCCATGTTTGTGGTGGTTCTCTCCAGGTACTCCAGCTTCCTCCCACAGTCCAAAGAAATGCAAGTAGTGGAGTTAAGTTAACTGGTGATTCTAAATTAACCATAAGTGTGAATGTGAGCGAATGTGGCTCATTTAAGCACAGAAATGGCACCTAAATCAAGAGATGAAACAGTGTTCCATCTACAGCTAACACAGAACTTAGGAAAGGTTCTAGGAAAAGATGCTAGAAAGGATGTTGGATATGGAGCTGCCAGGCAGGAGGAAAGAGGAAGATCTCAGAGGAGGTTCATGGATCTAGTGAAGGAGGACATGCAAATGGTTGGTTTGACAGAGGTGCATGCAAGGGACAGGGTAGGATGGAGGCAGATACCTGCTGTGGAGACCACTAAAGATGAGGACATAGAGGAGACAGAAGATTTTAGTCACTTTGTTAGTAGCAGCCTATCTAAAAAAAAGAGAGATGAATCCATAAAAAGTCCCATAGATAACACAGTTTGACACCATAAAACAGTATTTTTGTACTGCATAATGTGCATCGTGCCTTTAGGAATTTGAGAAAGCTGGACAAATAGTCAAAAGACAAAGTGGTAAGCCTTAAAAAAAACTACAACAGATGAACAGTATCAAAATAGTAAAAGATCAAGCAAAGACCAGGACCCAAGAGATGCATCTTTCCCTTCACTTGAGCAAGCTTTTGTTTACAAAAGCCTGATCAGAAATCGTGTCAGTTTAAGGGTGGCTGTCAAGAAGCCATTTCTGAGGAAGAGAAAAGGCTGAGCTATGCCAAATTACACAAGAACTGGACTGAAGTGGCAACAGGTATGAATCCAAACTTGAAATCTGTAGCTCAAATAGTTGCCAATATGCATGGAGGGGGTCAGGAGAGAGAAAGGTAGAGATTCTGTCATGGCTTGGTGCTGCATTTAAGCCAGTGGTGTTTGGGATTTATGAGTACTGTCAGATTTCAATCCATCGTGTAATACCACGAGAAAAGCCTCTGATTGGGAACAGGTTCATCTCTCAGCATGACAATGATCCCAAACACACTGCCAGTGCCAATGCAGTAAAAAAAAAAAAGTACACCTGGATAGAAAAACGCACAGTGAAGGATTATCAGTAATGGATTGGCCTCCCAGCACCTGGACCTTAACATCACTGTAGCAGTGTGGGATCATCTTGATGGATCTTGAGGAATAAAAGGAGGCAAAATCTAAAGCAGAACTCTGAATGTGCTTCAAGAACTTATGATACATTTTAATAGCAAAATACTGAAAACATTACAGCACCTATTTCGCTTTTTTGGGTTTTTTTCTTCTTTTCTTTTGGAGGAGTGGGACCTCCTGTGACGACCATATGCAGCATATGTACCGAATCTGCAACTAGGCATATGCTTCAGGTGCTCTTGTCTATCCTTGCCCACAAACACAGGAAAACATGGAAGACAGCAACAAGTGCAGCTGGCATAAAGGCTCCAAGTGTAGAGAAATCTTTTTTCTTTTTTTCAATCATCCACAATTAATTTTGTCAGTTTTTCTTTGGCCAGTTGTGGTATACTATCATCAGTTTGAGAATATTCACTTGCAGACCCTATTTGTTCCATGTGTGTTTTTACCCGCCACATTTCCTCCGCATGTGGCCTACATTCAGACACAAACGGGCACACAATCGCTCATTTAGTGTGGAGAAACACACTTACAGGTCGACCGATCTGGCAGACAGGCAGGCAGAATAAAATGCCGACAGGTGGAGAGCTTCAGATGACTGACATGAGGAGAGCAGAGGTGAGAAGGAAGCCTATCGAGCATTCTTGAGTTGCTTTGGACCCCTGTCACAGTGCAGCTGCTGGTAATGTCACCTTCATTTGTGGCAGTTGTGTATTGTATATGTCTATTGTCACAGTTACAACATATATATATGCAATACATAATACAATGTGTGATGTATTACAATGTTACAGTTACTTTCAGTTCCAACAAGGACCCAAAGCTTGCCTCACCAATCTCCTTTTTTTTTTGTGCTCATAACCTTTGTTTGAGTTCACACATGCTCATCAGCATCTTTCCTCCTAGCTCACAGCTAACATTTTTAGGTTAATGTTACTGCCGTTGCTCAGCAATGGGGGACAAGAAAAGTGAAAATTAGCCCGTGGCTAGAGGAACAGAAGCCGTCACAATGCAGATGAAGATGAGCTAGTATGGAAGAAATAAGCCCTCATCTAAGCACACTTTGGTTTCAGAAAGCACAATGAAACAGAAGAAAACTATATGCAAATGCTACAAGAGGAAGAGCCTTCTCTGATGAGGAAACACAGACAGACTATTCCAAGTGCATGCTCTAGAAAGAGGTAAAAGGAAATAATCAGGGCATTACTCAGGTGTTTGATAAAGATGTTTATTGGAAAAGGCATGGGCTGTATTTAAGCTTTTGAATATTGGATTTCTTGGAGCAACATGAGGTGTGACACAATGATTTAGATAGATTTTTTTTTCAGCAGCTGCCTGCCTGAATACCTGAGCCACCGAATATGGCATGAAATATTTACTCTCAAAGTTACAGTTTAACACATTTTAGATTAGAGTGAAGAGTCCAAGGAGCTTGGAAAGAAAGCAAATCTTCTTCAGGTCTAAAATAACTTTTAGACCTTTTACGACTTAGATGACTAAGAAAACATTTTAGAGTTTAAATTTCACTATAAAAAAGTTCAAAGGCTTTGTTGCTGTTTAATATTTAATTAATATCACTTGGGATTTAAAGCTATAATTTTATGTTTAGAGCACAGTGTAATAATTTTAAAAAAACACATCATGGTAGTTTTTGTTCATAAGTGAATCTTAAAAAGCACTGCTATATCATTACCAAAGTAAATGTGACCCTTAAGTGTTATATTTATGTTTCCCAGTCTACAATTTGGCTTTTTGTCAAAGCTAAACCTGGTATGTTGGTTAGAGGTTAGGATGAAGTATAGGTTGGATTTAATAAAGCAGAACTCAAATGCAGAGAACTGTATCGAAACATATTTTCACTTAGGTTTTTTTTAGGTTTTTATGCTAAGCACCATAAATAATTGTGTTCAAATAAACTTTCATTTAGATTATCACACATGTATGATGCCCCCATTCACCTGTGGTGAGAAAAAGGCTGTCTTACCTCAGCTGTCGATATGTGTCCAGTCTATTTACTCTATAGGAAGTGTAAAAAAAAGTCATCTGATACGAGTTGATGAGTCACTGAAGCTCACTTCCGTCTGATGACAGTGATACTGAGTTGAGTTATTGGGGTATGATCACCTTTCCTGTCAGTAAATGATAAATGAACTTAGATAGCACTTTTATAGTGCTTTATACAACATGCTTCATTCACACACACATGTATGCAAACATTTTTTTCATATGTCTAAGTGCTTTCTAGCTTACATTCACAGTCCAATGGACACATCAGGAGCCACCCCCGAGGTAAGCACTGCTGTTTTTGCTGCTGTTAGCCGATGGTAGTGAAACTTTCTTTGAAGTGAATCTAACACTGTTGGACTCAGACATCGTGAATAAGCTCTCTTGTGTCGCAACAATGTCATCAAACTGTTTAGCAGAGAGAAAGTGGGACTATTAGGTCTCTCAAGCCCAACAGTAGCTTGGCTAATGTTAGCTTAAAAATACTTGTCGTTGCTGTTTAGATTAGGAAGCGTCAGGTGTCTGGGGACAGCAGGGTCATATGTCTAATCAGCTGACAACAACATCAATAAATTAGCATTTTGATGCAAGTTTTTGTGTGTTAGAGCCTTGACTTCAGTTCAAGAGGTGACCCTTGAGGTGAGGAGGAAAAGGATGAGGCGGTAATGAGGGAGGAGAAAGACATAATGAGAAAGAGATTACGGAAAGCTACATAGCTACATGTGCAAAGGTTAAATGGTCACATATAGTTTAAAAGAGCTATTTGTGATCTTTAAATGAAAAAATAAGTTATGTGTTCAACATGTGTGGCCAGTCTCTAACCACATGCGTAAAATGTGATTAGATGGAACATGATGTTCGCCTTGGCCACTGTATTCAAAATAGTGGGGCAACAGTATGGCTTCCACAAACTGCAACTATGCATCTTTAATGGATACGTTCATCAATGCATCAGTTTGTTAGAAGAAGTAATTACATACTAATGCACATATTTATCAGTAAAAGATTCTTCTTTCTATAATAAAATTAATTGTTATGCCTTCAAATCTTTAAGGTTTAAACTTTGAAACAGTCAGATGGAAAGAAGCTGAGAAAAAGTGAGAGAGAGAAGAAGTGTTTTTGATTAAAGTGATGAACTTTAATAAGTTTAATAAATTAGTCCACTACAGCTGACAGCAAAATCAAAAACTGCTTTTGTGTCAGAACTAAAAAAAAACAAGATCCAAAGCCTAACTGACTACTGCCCAAAATCAATAATAGAGTTAAAATGTAAATGAAATCTTGATCGACATCACAACATTTTAAAACCTAACTGATGCAAACCACCAAATAAAATCCTGATGAATGTGTGCGGGTCTGCATATGTGTGCATTAATCTGTGTCAACGTCTGTCTGGGACTGCAGCCCCAGAGGACCAAAGTCTCCTTTGATATGGAACGAAAGGCCAGCGGTGGCAGCGAAGACTAGCCGAGGCAAGAGAAAACATGAAAGCTGCAGCTGTAATTATGCTTAACCCTCACCCCCTTAAGGAGAGATTTGGTGATGCAACATCGCTCCTCCTTTACCAAGGTTGATAAAACAACAGCACATCGCTCTACCTTTTGTAAGGCTAAAGAAAAAGTGTCTTTTTTTTAAATAAGAAGCACACATGTACACACACATGATGGAGGACAGAATGAAGACGGAAAAGAAAAATAACATTGCACTTGAAATCTTTTGAAAGCAGCATCTGTAATCACTCATATGCCGTAATTATATCCAAGCCTTCAGGGTGGGTTTGGATGTGTAGCATCTCAGCAGCTCCACCACCACATGGTTCTCACACAAACATATGTAACAGTGTGCTCACACATACAGACATACATGCGCTCATTTATCTCGATGCGGTAATAAGACTAATGATATCCCATGGGTACCTCAAAGTGTGAAAAAGGGACTGAAGAAGGAGAGTGGAAAAGAGAAAGAGCGGGAGAGTAAGTCTTTGTGAACAGTGTGCTCTCATCTCCGTTGGCAGGAACGCCATTTGTGAGTCTGTATGATGTTTAAATAGAGACAGCCACTGACGCGTGCGTGCACGCACTCGCCAAAAGACTCACGCATATGCACAAAGACGAGTGCGTGCGCTGAGTAGAAGACAGAGACTGGGGGAATGGAGAAGAAAAGAGGATTTAAGCGACACTGGCAGGCTCTCACACTGTTTTTAGGTCAATGACAAGAAGCCTATTCAACAGAAAGACACGCCGACACACAAGTTAAAAGTACACAAATACTCGCAGTATACCATTCACGGATGAGCAACTCCAACATCTGCATCCACGCACGCACAAGCTGTGCATACACACAAATATACTTAGCTGCATTTACAGTCAACCCTAAGAGACCGTGGCAGTACTAGAAAGGCTCGACAGACGTTGCTCTGTCTGTCCTCAGCTGGTATTTTTTCCTCATTGTCCTCTCCTTCATGTCTTCCCCCCTCTGTCCATTTATTCTACGCAACACGTAAACAGGAGTTTGTTGATGCTGTTTTCTACATGGACCGGCTCCATTTCCTGTCCAGTTTGGAGGCTGTGTGTTCCTGACCCACCATGTTGGCCAGGGTTCAAAGGGACAGTGTGTTTGTTTGTGTGCAAGTGTGCGCATGTGTGTGAGCGGGCATTCAGATCAAAGGGGGCTGGAAACAGTCTGTCATCCCACTAGGAAGCATCAAGTCTCATGCATATTCACCAGAGGACGTGCTTGTGTGTGTGCACGTTCATGTGTGTGTGTGACAGCATGGGTGTTTTAATGAGGCCCAGTCATTTGCTACTTCACTAATCACTTATCTTTAAGAAGTGTACATCATTTCCTGCCAATCAACTAACTTCCACCCGGTCCCATTAGCATTAAGCTAAAAGTCTGATTAGAATTTATTCACAGGAGCAGGTCAGAGACAGTCAAGATGTGGCACTTCACAACGTCAGAACACCTGTATGAATATTAAAATTAAAGGTATACCTCATGTTCTTGAAGTTCAATCTATTCTCTTCCGCTTATCCTTTTCAGGGTGCCTATCCCAGTTGTCACAGGGCGAGAGGCGTGTGTAGGACCGCCTTTTTATAATCTAAATGTGGTCGTTTTGGGTGTCTTCAACGTCAAACTAAGACTCATTTTAGAGGTCGTTTTTATGCCACTTCCATAAGCTCTGTAGTCCCATGTTTCCAGAGGGTGGAGGGCATGTTTTCTGTACAGAAACAGATATGTGTGAAGGAATGCAGCATGATCAGTGGACATTTCCAAGTTGGCGCGGGCTCTTGATATTAAGACAAAACTGAGCAGCTGCTTGGATTTGGAGCAGAAATGTTCCCAGGTTCTCACAAGCAATTTGCAAAATGTGCGTATCGATGAAGACTGTCAGGCAGATAATCTAGTTCATACACACATACCTGCACAACTTTCTCATACTTTGGCAGTCTCCATATAAATAAAGACTTTTTGTCAAGGCTGAACACAACCTGGATGAGGAATGGTGGGTGGAGCCCACTCAGGAGCTGACCAATCAAACCATTATGACAGGAAGTAACCAAACGCACGGAACTACTTACTTTTACATTTACACTATATAAATGTACACTTTCATGAAAATGGGTATGAAGCTCTCCTGTCGTAAGACTGACATGGAGGATCTGTGATTATCATATATATACATTTTTGCAATCAATAACATACTACCATCTCTCGAGCAAGAGAAAAGAGAAAACTAAATACATAACTCACCCTTTTCTGAACCAACTAAGACCTTCATAGTCCCAGTATACAACAAAGCAGACAAAGAGCTGTTCTGAAATAGTAGGAAAAACTTGTTCAATAAACAGATGACTTAATATATTGCTTCCTTTGGGCAAATCAGAATATCCAGTAAAGTAAGGGGGGAAAAGTCAAGCAGAAAAAGGTGAAGATTAAAAAAAAATCAATCATAGCCACTCGGGGGATTGCCACTCTGTCAAGCAGCACATGGTTGGCCAAGTAAGAAATCCAGCTGGTTCTGCATACAAACTGCCACTCACTTTCTTCCAGATGTACTTTTTCTTAGTCACGCTCGTTTGCTTTTCTCTATTTATTTCAAACTGGATTCCATTGGATAAATTGACTCTTTTGTGACCACTACCCTTTCTGTCCTCTTCTGTTTTAATTCATGCGATATGGATTTTCCCCTTCAGCAATTACAGAAGTCACTGATTTACCCCTTCAGACTGTGTTTGTTTTAATCTCTGTGCTTTCCTACCCTCTTAATAGAAATGTCCTTTGGGCATTGTTTGGCTACTCAAGGACCCCTGGAATCACCTCATGGCAGTGTTGTGCTTTAAGTAGCGGCCACGTTGTCAGGTGGGTTTTGTTTACATTCATTCTGAGATTTGCCTTTTTCCTTGAATAGTAATATTTGTTTATTTGTGAAATGCCAAAGAAAAAAAGATAAAAGATACCCCACCCTGACATCATCCATCGATGGTGAAATCCTGTTTTGAAACATTTGGCCATTGAGCATCATCATGTCATGAATGACAGTTGAATTTGGCTGACAAACCAAGGATAATGGCCCTATCGTGCCCTAAAGCACACCCAGCTATTATTTTACTCTAACAAAACACTATGTTCCTTTTCTTGCAAACTTTAAATTAGGTTTAAAACTAATGAATGAATTAGTGCTGTCAAGCATGTGACCACTGGGCTCTAGAGCAGTGGAGATGTGTTCTCTGCTTTGAAAAATCATGATTCTCCATCTGGCAATCCGATGGATGAGTCTGGGTTTGTTGGTACTTGTTTGACTGCATTGTGGCACATATAAAGTATGGTAGAGGGGGGATTATGGTGTGGGGGTGTTTTTTAGGAGTCAGCCCCTTAGTTCCAGTGAAAGGAACTCTTAATGCTTCAACATACCAAGAGATTTGGGGTAATTTAATTCTACCAACTTTGTGGGAACAGTTTGGGGATGGCCCCTTCCTGTTCCAACATGACTGTGCACCAGTACACAAAGCAAGATCGATAAAGACATGGATGAGCAAGTTTGGTCTGGAAGAATTTGACTGGCCTCAATGTTACAGAATACCTTTGGGAGGATTTAAAGCAGAGACTAAGCCTTCTCATCCCTCATCAGTGTCAGACCTCACAAATGTGCTCCTGGAAGAATAGTAAAAAATTCCCATAAACACCCCCCTAAACCCAGAATAGGTGAAGCTGTTATATGTGCAAAGGGTAGGCCAACTCCATATTAATCCCCATGGATTAAGAATGGGATGTTACACAAGTTCATATGCCCGTTAACCCAGATGAGCAAATACTTTTGGCAATTCAGTGTACCAATCGTAACATTATTTGGAGATAAATTATCTGAATTTCAATTCCCTCGCTTCTTCACTTCAAATTAGTACATGGGGATCTGCCAGGCCCAGGAGACACCGCCAGTCCCCATCGAGGCCTTCCCCAAACCGCACCTCAATTCTTGATTAAGCCATTCGCCTTTATCTACTAAAAAAATGCTGCCCAACCTTCAATGAGGACGTGGGCCCAGCTAGTGAAAAACAGCAACAAAAACATTTCTCTTTACAGCTCAGATTTATAGTTTTGGTGAGTAACTCATCAACACATAATGGCACATAAAAAATCTATGACTATGAATGTTGGCTATGAATGAACGCTACAAAAAAAACAAAACAAAAAAAACAAAAAAAATAGTTTTATTACATTTATTACATCACTACTTCCAAACACAGCTGATGCTCGGCTCTGCAGAAAGCATGGCATGGCAGTGTGTGTTTACTCGTCAGCTGTTTACCATCTGTCAATGATTCAGGAAATGCACACTAGCAGGTGACAGTCATTCATCCAGCATCCACATCAACAAGGTGGAAATCTGTAATTGTGTGTAAGTATTGAGTGTATTTTATCCTTTCACAGTTCATATAAAGAAACTAAAATATAAAGGTTCCATGGAACGTCAGCTTATTTAGTTCTCAAGCTGGCAGGCATGATTTTAGTGCACGTTCACTGACAAGAGAACTATCCCATCACCCCAAGGAGAACGGCCAAGTTTTAAGCATTATCTCATTTTAACACCTGTTTTGCCAGTTTTGTAGTAAATCCATCCATTTTCTTCTGCATATCCTAGTCCGGGTCACAGGGGGGCTGGAGCCTATCCCAGCTCCCATAGGGCAAGATGCAGGGTACGTCCTGGACAGGTCACCAGGCTAAGACATAAAGACAGACAATCATTCTCATTCATGGGCAGTTTTGAGTTACCATATAACCTAACCCCACTAACTGCTTGTCTTTCGACTGTGGGAGAAAGCCGGAGCACCCAGAGAGAACCCAAGCAAACACAGGGAGAACATGCAAACTCCACAAAGAATCCAGGTGGTGGGACTAAACTCAGGACCTACTTGCTGTGACGCAACAGTGCTAATCACAGTGCCATTGTGTTGGTGAACAGTAAGAAAGCTTAAACTGTGGTGGTGTGTACTGCTGCAGTGAACAGGGCAGCACACGGCTATGGGATGTGAAGATGAAGTCCAGGGAGGGAAAGTTGTCTCCAGTAATTCAGTATAATTTCACAGGTAAAATGGTCACTGTAAAGGCAAGTGTTGGTGGGGACCCTCTTCTTCAAAGTGTCTCTTTAAAAAAAAATCAATCCAGCTCTCCTTCCACAGATCAATTTTAGTAATTTTTAATGAGAGGACTGAGCCATCTGCAAAGTCTGGCATCAGGGGAAAACTAATAGCACAGTAAAGGCACAACTAGCTATCTACCAAAGTTAACAAAAAAAAGTTAACACAACCTGTTTAATTGATCAGTCAATCAGGACCTTGGTGAGTGACCACTGCACCACAGTGGTCACTCACCAAGGTCCTGAGTTCAAACCCACCAGGACCTTCTCTATGTTGTCACCGTGCTTGTGTGACATGCATCTAAATTGGCTGTAGTATGAATGCTTTTGTTCTCTCTGTGTTAGCCCTGCCGTCAATTGGCAACCAGTCAAATGATAAGCCCCTTCCTCTTTAACCTTAAATTGGATAAGTGGTAAAAAAAAAAAAAAAAAAAAGGATGCATGCAATGTTCCCTCTAATTGCGCACTGCTGGCACAGTCTCTGCGCACAGAAATTCTGCATTGTGCACAAAAAAAAATCTAACCTGAATTGAAATTAACATTAATACTTTAACAATTCTGTTTTGCAGTGTTAGTCAGTGAGTGACTGGCTGCTCCCATATGGGATTAGAACGATGCCACTTTATCCCATAGTCCAGCCAATAATGCGATTCGCATTTGTGTATAAGCAGCTAATCAACCGTTGCTGACAGGCTATGACAGCGTCCTTATGGGCCGACACCGGTGTTTTAGTTAAGCAGCGTGGCTGATGTGGAGTGAAGCCACGTTAATTACAACGTGTACAACCATTGGAGATGTGAGCAGGACAGATGGAACAATTGACGGAAAAAGTGTGGACTTTATAGTTTTTTATAGTTTTTAAATTGTGTTGATAGACCACGGAAAACCAGAGTTATGATAAAAAAATATATGCAATGTTTGTTATTTTTCCTGAACACTATCGTTGTTTATATTTACTGTGGGAAGAAACGGTAAAAACTGCGTTTTATAAGGAAAACGCTAGAAAGCCTGTGAGCAAAAACACCCCCCCTCCCCCAGCCTTTCCTATTGGTCGAAAAATGTACCATGTCGACCAATCAAATTAGATGGCAACATGGCATTTAGTTGTTTAGGAAGGGGGAAGTTTTAGGAGTGACAGCGGTGTTTTGAGATGTGCGAGATTTGAGAGGTTTAGCGCAAATCTTGTGTAGTTAGTGTGTAGTGTAGTCAATAGTTTTGACAGGAGTGATACATCTCCTGTTGTCAGGCCTGCAGGTATCAGGCTGTTGTTCTCCTTTCTCTCATAGTGGACAGAAATTAAATGTCATACAGGACTCTCTCCCAGACCACAGACTCATACTCACAATACAAGTCAGAGCAAAATAATAATAATAATAATAATAATAATAATAATAATAATAATAAAGTTGTGTGCACACGTCTAATGTTGCTCACAGTGGTCCAAGGGATCGCTCAGGGAGTTTGTGTGTTTGCTCAGACATGTGAAAAATTAGAGGGAACATTGGATACATGGATGGATCAGCAGCATCTGGAGAGAAATCTTTAGGTACGTACCCATGGCTGTTGAATAGCACAGTTTGATGCTAATGATATTCATCCACACGAGAGACTTCTACAAACTTAAAAGTGCACTTTGGGCTTTTAGAGTTGTGGTTCCCTTTTTGCTTGTAATCAAAAGCAGAGATTATTTGTGACCCCCTCAGTGCACATCTATGATTTGTGAGCAAGTTGTTTGAGGATTGATTTTCCTTTCACACTCTGTTTTACTTGGATACGTTTTAGAGGTCTGCACGGGGACTTGTAGTACCTTAAAAGAAAGGAAAATCTGAAAAAGATACAGTATAGCAGAACTGAACTTCTTCCACTTTTCTAGACTGGTGAGCATATTGTTGCCTCGCCAATTATCTTGCAAACATCTATTTCAACAAGTACTGTTGTGTCAGAAACATACAGGTATGACTGATAATTATCTACTTGCCTTTGATGTATTTGTAGATCACTAACATTTTGATTTAGCATTTTCACAGACGTCTGTTCATATTCATATAAGTGCATACTCTCACACATGGGCCCGGGCATTGTCCTGCACCAGGACCCACTGCATTAAAGTGGGGTCTGTCGTCGATTGATCCAAGGAATTCATCCCAATACCCAATGACAGTCAGGTTGCTGTTGGCTACCCTGTAGAGGTCTGTGCGTCCCTGCATAGATATACCTCCCCATACCATCACAGACCCACCACCAAGCATGACCAGCTTGGTGGTGGCAGCCTAACCTTCTCCACACCTTTTCCAGGCCCTTTCACATCTGTCACACATGCTCACCGTGAACCTTCTTTTATCAGTAAAAGTGAGTAGAGGACCCACTAGACACTTTGGGTCCTTATTGACATAATCATGATGGTTTAAGGACCTTCTACAGCCCTGCCAAGCTCTCCTAGAGCAACTCCAAGAGGCAGGCAATCTCCTCCATGCTCTTGAGACTGTGCTGGGAGACACAGCAAACCTTTTGGCAATGGTGCATATTGAAGTGCCATCCTGGAGGTGTTGGACGGTCTTTGTTACCAGTTGTGACACTGACTCTAGCCAAATGCAGAACCCGTAAAAAAAGACAGTCAGAAAAGAGAAGGAGGGAAAACCATTCCTCTTTGGGGGGTGGTGTCATTGTTGCCCCTCTAGTGCACCTGTTGTTAATTTCATTAACACGAAATCAGCTGAAACTGATTAACAACCCCCTTTGCTACTTAACTGAACAGATCAATATCTCACAAGTTTAACTGACTTGATGCTAACTCTGATTAAAAAGTCTTCCTTTTAAATTTTACCTTTTACACTCTAAATACCCTAAAGTTACCAACTAAAATCTTAATCCTGTCTGGTCTCCTTTATTCAAGACCTGCTGCACCTTGCCTGTTTCACAGTGATATTTGACTGGAAACTCTACAACAAGAACATAAATGTTTGCTTTCAAATCTACCAATGCCTGATAAAGTTTTTATTTTATAAATATCTGTCTTGCACTCCAAGCTAGTAAATAACTTAATGAAGGCTTTTGCAGGTTTTGAGGATTTCTGTTTTCTAATAGAGCTGGCGTGTAACAAATCTAATGGAGACAGTCATCTTTTTTTGTTGTTTTTTTATAATGTACATGATGTTCCAAGATGACATATTTCGCCTCCATGCTGTTTATGAGTTGAAGATGTGCGCTATATCGCTGTTTTAGTGCTGCCTTTAAGTTCTAAACACAGGGCTGACAGACGGTAACTTTTTATGCCAAAAGTGTTTCTATTTTTCAACAAGAGCAAAGCTCCACCAAGAAGGAAGATGAAGTGTTTCTGTGAAGCCAACACAAGCCGATAAGCAGGAAATGCTTCATGTGAAAACATAATGGCTGCCATAATTCACCAGCACCTTAACACTTCCCTAAAGACCCAGTATCTGTTTATGTACAGTACGTGCGTGTATGTGTGTCGCATTGATTTATCAATTCTCAGATGGCTTAAGCAGCGTCTGCTTTAAATGGGTCAGTTAATGACCTTCTATGTTAACAAGTCGCAGAGGGACATAAAGCTGAGTTATAGGAGAAATGGAACTGGAGATGATTTTTATATTTTATTAAGGTTGCGTTTGGACACACGTCTGCACAGAGCCTCATACGAGGTGCTTCCTCTGCAGTGCAAGAAATATGAGGTTTCGATATGAGCAGCAGTCCCGTCGGCTTCTGTGGAATCAATCGTCTCCCTGCAAACAATATGCCCCCAGGCAACAATAGACAGGCTTAGTTTGACTGTGTGTGTTTGTGTGTGCACTCTGCATGTACATGTCCATGCACATGTGTTTGTCTGCGTGCCTGCACAGATATTTGTGTGCAGTGTATGTGTCAAGGACAGCTGTTCCTTCTGTTCCTTAGTAGGGCCTCGGGCAATTCCCCATCCAGCCTGTCCAAATGCTCCTTTCTTCAGGGGACAGCGTTGGATTGTCATCGTTCTTCGCCCTTAACAAATCCTTCCCAGTGGCAATCATCACAGGCTGATATTTCTGCTGCTTAAAATTTTTGTTTGTTTAATTTCAGCACTGGTAGCTTTGGAAGTGCTGATTATAATATCACCTCCCCCTGCATCTTTCAGCCTCATCTCTTTGAGTCTTTGTACATCACCTCTATGTTGCTACAAACCCGGGACAAAGTTTGTATTTCAAGTGTTACTAATTATCAAGGCAAAAACTTTTGTAATAAAAACATGAAAATCATAAAGGAGAAGAAACACAAGACACAAAAAATGGGTTGTCAGTGGTGTCATCCGGGGGGCTCTGTTATGATTTTTGTATTTCACTTCATTAAAACCAATAATATTCCCTCATACCCAAGAGGAACATGAGACTGTAACACTTATCTGACTTAACCAAGCAAAAACCTCCAAGGCTAAGAAATGCAGCCAGCACAGAGGTATAAAAAAATGCAGTTCCTCTAATGGCCCCTGGAGACCGGCTCCAAAAAAACGAGTCAGTCCCCTTAGACTATGTTAAAATTTAAAACTTAACCTGCAGAAATAAACAGGAATACAGCTGGTTAAGAAACAGGGATTTTGGTCTCCTTGGCTAATTTCCCCCTTCATGACATCCGTATGGTACAGTACGGTGGTCCTGAGGGGTCAAACGCATGGCAACTTGAGAAAACAACAGAAAGTGCTGCAAAGCCGCATAACAGAAATAGTAGGGGAAAAAGACAACAAAGGAACAGAAAAACATCCAGAAAAAACCCTCACGAAACACAACAGAAGTGTTTTTAGGAGACAAGAGTGTGATAGAACAGCTGTGGAGGTGAGAAGCTACCAGTAAACAGCTAATAGCGAACATTTATCTGTAGAATTGTATGAATCATGCAATTAAAACACACACCACATGCATCTTTTTCTGCCTGACGACATAGATGAATCTTCTGCTTCTTTTAAGCGTGTCTCAATGCGACCCTTTTCCACTTTTTCCACTTTTGCAGCTTTTATGTCCGATCGTGGCTCAAGAGTTGGGAGTTCGCCTTGTAATCGGAAGGTTGCCGGTTTGAGCCCCGGCTTGGACAGTCTCGGTCGTTGTGTCCTTGGGCAAGACCCGTTGCCTACTGGTGGTGGTCAGAGGGCCCGGTGGCGCCAGTGTCCGGCAGCCTCGCCTCTGTCAGTGCGCCCCAGGGTGGCTGTGGCTACATTGTAGCTTGCCATCACCAGTGTGTGAATGTGTGTGTGAATGGGTGGATGACAGGTTGTGTAAAGCGCTTTGGGGTCCTTAGGGACTTGAAAAGCGCTATACAAATACAGGCCATTTACCATTTTTTGCCTCCCCATAAAAACTTCCTTTGTGTTTTATTCGATTTCCTTTGTGTATTTTCTTTATTTCTATTGTGTTTTGTGTATTTTGCTGGGTTTTTTTTCTCAGGTTGTGGTGTATTTGACATTTCCCAGGGCCACTGTAGAATAAGGACACCGCTTTATACCAATTTAAACTGCATAAGGGACTCAAGCCTCAGGGCTTTAGAACAGTTGTGTACGACCCAGTCAGTGAAGTCATGGTGGCGACATCACTCTTCTGTGATGGGGCGATCGAGCCCCGGCTTGGACAGTATCGGTCGTTGTGTCTTTGGGTGAGACACTTCACCCGTGGTGGTCAGAGGGCCCGGTGGCGCCAGTGTCCGGCAGCCTCGCCTCTGTCAGTGCGCCCCAGGGTGGCTGTGGCTACAATGTAGCTTGCCATCACCAGTGTGTGAATGGGTGGATGACTGGATATGTAAAGCGCTTTGGGGTCCTTAGGGACTAGTAAAGCGCTATATAAATACAGGCCATTTACCATTTCTGTAGGTAGTCTGTGGCGTGA